>NC_033795.1:71504757-71527024 GCF_001876935.1 Asparagus officinalis | reverse complement strand
TTGGAATGCCGAAGGCCAAAACAACCGCCTGAGGTAGAAAGCAGTATATTGGCTCTCCAAACCTTCGTCAATTTCAGGTCGCCGAGCACTCCCGTAAAGCCCAGCCGCAGCGTGGTTATTTTCCCGGAGCTCAAGAATCCTCTGAACAACCGTATCGACGCTCTACCCGAAGAATCGAGGAAGAAGCGCTTGTCAAGGAAAGCTGGGATCGTTGAAGGAGCCGAGACAAATCCAGACTGGGTCGTACACGATCTCCTAACAAATCGATCTCTAGCAACAACCAGCTCGGCGGTGCGCGTGCAAAGGACCAAGAGCCGGTTAAGGTTTCACCTCACAAAGAAGTGATTCCAAACGTGCGAACTCTTGCAGAGGCCAACAAGGTAGTGTTTACTCAGAAGAAGACGCTTCGACAGACGAACGCTTAATACCTGAGAACCCATGTGAGCAGCGATAGGTTCCCGACGGCAACGTGATGAGTTGTACTATCAGGCTCTGGGGGTGCGAATGAATCTCGAAAGAGAAACACCGGGAAGCGGATTCTCACTGTCCGTGTACGCAAACTATCAGGGCAGTATTATCAGCTTGTGGCTGGCCCCAAGACTGCTTCCAAAGAGGGTCTCGATATCCGAGGGGAATTCCGATGGACGCGACAAAGCCCAAGTAAAGGCCTTCCCAACCAAAAGAGGAATCAATTGGCTCGAGATTGATGAACCCCTAGAAGTACTATCACATGGTCCAACAAGGGGAAAATCCCCAATCATTTCAGGTGGTTCCGACCCTAATCCTCTCCAGGAAGCAGGTCAATTCGGGATACAGGCTCAGGCTTCAGCTTAGAAGCCTCAGATCGTGACGATTACTGTGGGGTCCAATGAGGGAGTACATTCTGATGAACGAACTCTCGGATTTCCTATTCCGCTCATCGCTTCTGACGACACAACGTCTTAGCATAGGGCAAGCCGAGAGGGTGCTCTGGTCAATACAGATCAGATTAGCCAAAATCATTGAAGAGGCCCTGACCAAGAGAAGGAAAATCTTCAAGTGAATGGAAAGTGCTATGCCAAGAGATGAGACAAATCAGCGATCAACGAATCGAGCTCTGTCGAACCAGCTAGCTGAATCCAACCGTCGCACCAGAAGCCGCAGTTGGTAGCAACCCAAGGTGGACGAAATCATCATGGCCGACACACCACCCGAGAATACTGGGGGTGGCCCACTAAAAATTAACAGCGCTGGGGGTGGACGCCACCAAGTGATGATAGCGCTGGGGTGGACGCCACATGTAGTGACAACCCTGGGGTGGCCGATGATTCCTCTCGAAACTAATCCAAAACAGAAATATGGTGAGCCGAAAGATAAAAGGCAGCTCGATAAGAAAAATCGAAGGACCCTAATGTCTACTCGAGAGTGAAGAGGACGCGGCATTCCGTTCCTTTACCCGAGGAAATTGGATTCGATCCGTATCCGGCGAAGTTCAACCTGATCACTTCCGCCGTTCAACGGATAAGGGCCTCGCCCACTCAGCACTATATCTACTTCAAGTCCCACATGGGGTGAATCTCTGGCAACGGGCCTTGATGTTCGGTCATTCGTTGGCAGCGCTCGTGGGCCGCCTTCGATTGGTAACCGCCCGTCTGCAAGCGGAAGACATCAACAGCTGGAGGAACTTGGAAGCACGTTTCTCGCCATTTCTTCGATGACGACACTGAAGTGTCGATTCAGGACACTCTTTTGACGAGAACAAAAAGGCGGAAGAGTCGGTGGATTCTTCATCAAACGCTTCCGGCAATCAGGCAATGAACGCAGGGATCCCGTCACGGAGAATTCCCTCTTGCAGACTTGTCAGAACAACTTGTCCATTAAATCTTGGACGTGATTGGGAATAGAGCCACCTCATACGCTGGAAAGATTGAGGCTCGAGGAAACAGGCTGAAGCTTCATCAGAAGGCCGAAGATCCGAGAGAAACCAACGATGGTTAATCCTCCGATTGGATCTCGTACCTCATTGATTGAAGAGGACGACTGCAACTGTTATTGACGATGATCAAACGTCACAACAGCACGTCCTGGGAACAACAAGGAAGAATTCAGACGAGGAGCTCCAAAACGAGTACTGCGTTGCAAAAGACCGAAGACGTTCCAGCTATTTTCAGAGACCCTTCTCGAAAACAACAAAATCAACTCCCGCCCATCACGCATCAAGAGGAAGATGGGCGATTCTGGCGGATCCAACGTACTGCGAGTACGCACAGAAGGATCCTCCACCCCACCAGGAATGCTTTGGCTCTCAAAGAATAAAAATCCAGACCTTGGTTGATGCCGGCGTATAACGCTAGGTAAGCCAATTGACAAACGGCAAAACTCCGAAGAGTAACAAGAGTATAAACTGTTCCGCTCAATACTCCAAAGAGTAACAAGAGTATAAACTGTTTCTCGATATCTCGATAAGTATAAGAGTATAAACTGGCTTCTTGCACCCAAAGAGTATACGAGTATAAACTGTTTCTTCATTCCTCCTACCGTATTGAGTTAAACTGCTCTGATACTCCAACAGTATATGATCTAACTATTTCCCACCATTGACGGGAAGTTACCTGGAGAATAATTACGCTAATATATCTTAAGGATAACCCGGTCGGACAACCAAGTCAAACCCAGTTCCAAGAGAGAAACTGGGGGTGGATTATCCAATGCATCGGGAAGTTCCCGAAAGAAACCAACAGGGACAATAACCCGCCTTTGTGGAATTGACTGAAGAGAAATTCACATTTCGAAAACCTGAAGGTCAGAAAATGTCTCTTCTTATTCTCTAACTCTTATGAGTTATTTTTGTGAGAAGAGATCCAATCTTCTGGTAGGTTAACTTCCTAACAAACATCCCGCTGATCAAATCAAACGACAGTGGATCCACCAACATTTCCATTTGCCCGTCATTGGGCATTTGCAGACTTAACGTGCTATCTGAACGCCTATGCATTCAAAGTCTCCCTGTGAGTGATAAATACGAGTTGGCATTGATCTTGGCTACCTGTATTCGCACTTTCTGTGTTTCTGGTCAAACGCTGTAAAAGTTAGGCCAAAGCCAAAATCCCTCTCGATCCAATGAACGAGAGGTGCCACCTTCAAATCGAGGCGATCAAACTTCCGAACAGTTTAGGATCATCTCAAACTCCTGCTTGGTCAAACCTTCCTACAGTAGGACCAAAAATCACAATTCACTCTCGATAAACGAGACAATTCATCTTTGGTTCAGTAACAAAACCTTCGCGACAGTTAGGGTTATCTGAATCTTTTCGATTCTCGGCAGTGGAGATCCACTCCATAGTTTCACCATTCTGGATTCTGGGGTGGAGATCCCACCGCCAAAGTCTCTTTCCGCCGAAATAGAAATATAAAATTCTTCCTCTATCACACCGGGAGATAGAATATAAAATTCTTCCCTCCCGTTTCTCATCTGTCTTGCTTTTTAGAAAAGACACGAATTGTCAAATCCGGGCAGCTCGATGCACGGGGAATTTTATCCGCGAAGCCTGAGTAGGGATAAGTCAATCGCTAACACGCGTTCCGGTAGTCTAATCCCGTGAGAAAGACGAAGTCCTATGTAATCAAATCATAGGCATTAATGTCTAAGGGAACAATTCTCTAGCAGCAACGTCACATGTGAACGGGTTTTATAATTCAGCATGCTAGCCCGATCAAAACGGTGATCGGTAAAGGCACGTAACCGTTGATGGCTGGGGGTTTGCAAAAATCCGAAAGCCTACGTCTAACACACGTTGCCGGTTAGTCTTTGACCGTAAAAAAGGACAAAAGGACCACATATTCAACATTGTGGCACGGATGTTATTAAATAACACCATGAATCCGTGCTCACACGCACGGGGAATTTTATCCTGAATCCCTAAGTAAGGATAGTCAACACCTAACCCGTGTTGCCGGGTAGCCCTAATTCCCGTAACAATAGCAAAGCCTATGTTAATTCACATCAATAGCACAAAAGTCTAGAGAATTCAACTCTCTTAGCAACAGCGTTAGCAATCCATTACTAGCCCGACTCAAACGGTAGTGGTAAAGCTAATCAATCCGTTGAAGCTGGGGATTAGGCCAAATCCTAATCAACGCCTAACACGCGTTGCCGGGGGTAGTCTATTCCCGTGAGAAAGACGAAGTCTTACGTATTCAATATCGTGTAAAAAAAAAAAAAAAAAAAAAACAAAAAAAAAAAAAAAACTAAGCAGCGTTACTCATCTTAGCAATGCAAACGTCACATGCGGAACGGAGTTTAACAAATGCCGCATGCTAGCCCTGACTGCAAAAGGTAGTCGGTTAAGCTTGTCAATCCGTTGATGCTGAGAATTTGCCAAAAATTCTACACTGCGAGTCATGACGGCATTCAACTCCCGCTAGTTGGTCTCGTGACTTGAGGCAACTGGCCACAAATTCAGGATAAATCCACACATGCAAGATGATCAACTTAACAGTTGGTCCTGCAGCCCGACCTTGGGACCACCGTGCTCCAATACCTTAAAGCTTAAACATGGAGTACTCCAGCAATACGTACGAGTATAAACTGGTTAATCGATCCGTAAAACCCTAAGGGTCAGCGCCGGTCAAGCGCCGTAACCCTAGGTCAACGCGCAAGCCACCGCGTTACAACCAAAGTCAATGTTCGACAATTCGAAAAAAAGCCCCGCTAGGGTGGACGCCGGTCAACGCTAACCCTAGGTCAACGCACGTCAATCGCGTAACCCAGGTCAACGCCAAGCACGTCGTTGCGACAAAAGTCTAATGTTCGACAATTCGAAAACCCTAGGGTGGACGCCGTCAACGCGTAATCCCCCTAGTCAACGCCGGTCAACGCTTGCGATAAAAAGCCAACACACGGGGATCGAAACCCTAAGCCTAGCACAATGTGGCGAAGTAGTTCAAAGTCAACTCATGACACGAGCCAAACTCAATTCATCAGCTCAGACTGAGAGCTCCGACGACGGCCAACGATAAACGCAGCGCCGGAAGAACCCGGCTATCGTCAAAGCATCGGCATGATCGAAAAAGGTCGAAAGAGTAAAGAGTTGAAGCTAACCTACGCCGACTGAAGGCCAAAATCAAAATCACATCCAAAGTATTCCATCCTCTTGCTATAAAAGAAACGAAGTCAGGAACCTTTGGAGGGGTATCTGTAGGCATCATATAATATATCTATGAGTTTCTCCAACAACGTTCAGATGTTAAACGAGGGCGACGATGGACGTCACCACCCAATCCACATGAGGGCCAATCGACAGTCGAACGAACGACTGAAAAGTGAAATCGACGAGTTAGCATGAGCGGATAGGACTTCGAATCAACGAAGAACCCGACCAATCGGGAAACCCGGCACTGTTCACAAAAAGGACAACGCCCTTCATGCCTCGACAAACTCTACAGATAATCCAATCACAGAGCAGGTGAAACTCTTCGTCGCGCATCCACGGCACCCGGATACTCAAATCCCGAATCCGGACGACGAATCAACCCGAAGTCAACGGCGGAACAGCCCAAACAGGTCTGGGCGCAATAGGCCGAGACACCCCCTAAAGGAGTGTCTCGGCCAGAACGCGAAGACACCCGCAAAGGGGTGTCTCGGCCATGGCCGAGACAACCCCATGGGTGTCCCGCCATGGCCGAGACACCCCTAGGTGTGTCTCGGCCATTGGCCGACGAGCACCGCCATGGGGTGTCTCGCATGGGAGACACCCCCAGGGTGTGTCTCGGCATTGGCGAGACACCCCATGGGGGTGTCTCGGCCATGGCCGGACACCAAGGGTGTCTCGGCATGCGACGACACCCCATGGGGTGTCTCGGCGCATGGCCGAGACACCCCAAGGGTGTCTCGTTTTGGAGCCGAGACACCCCGCCTAGGGGTGTCCTCAACCAGCGCCCCTAGCCATTGGTTTCCTATAAATAGGCCCCTATGGGCCTCATTCTCTGCCTTGGTTTTGGGAGAGGAATTTCAGATCTAGAGCTCTAGCCTTTGAGATCTGATAATTCCAGAGAGAGCGCGAAGCCCTGCCGGAGGAGGAGTCCGGGTTTTCTAAGAGAGCGGCGAGCGCCTGCCGGATGCGGGAGTGAGCGAGCCTTCTGCAGCAACAGACCCTCCCGCCTTCTTCATTCCCCAATTTTTTTTTTTTTTTTTTTTTTTTCTTTTTTTTTTTTTTTTTTTTTTTTTTTTTTTTTTTTTTTTTTTTTTTTTTTTTTTTTTTTTTTTTATTTTTTTTTTTCTTTTTTTTTTTTTTTTTTTTTTTTTTTTTTTTTTTTTTTTTTTTTTTTTTTATTTTTTTTTTTTTTTTTGTTTTTTTATTTTCTATTTTCCTGCTTAGTGTTGCCCTTAGCGGTGATAACAAAAGGAGAGCTAGTGCCTCGTCTTAGCCGAGACATAAGCTTTACACTTTCTGAGAATCCACGGCGGATCGACGAGGTTCAGAGTTTCTAAATCCCGCGGATAGACGAAACCTGGGCCGATTCTTTATCGGATCGCAGATCTGAGTGCCCGCGGTGGCACGATATCAACATCCCGTCACAGCAAAAGACCCACGCAAGCAGAGAATGATGAACAGATTCTTGCGTTGTTTGAAGAGTTGTATTTATTTTGTTTTCATTGTGTACCGGTCTTATAAGAAAGGCTGTCTTTTATTTTCATTGTAACGATTGAAGTTGTAATGAATGCAGCAATGAATACAGCAACTTTTTCCGCAAACACACGTAACAATGGTAACCTGTCCAGTAGTAATGTCCCGCCTCCCGAAGTGGACCCACACCAACTTTTGGCAATGATTCAGGGACTGGCGACGAATCAACAGCACTTGGCTGGGCACTTGTAGCAGGAGCCTCACCAGCCTCCCCCTCGTACAGAACCTGGTGTTAAAGAGTTTCGGTATATACGACCTCCTTCTTTCTCCGGTGCTGAAGGACCTCTAGCAGCAGAAGAGTTCCTGAAGGTTACCGAGACTATCCTTACGGTGACCCACATTGCCCCTGCAGAGTGGGTGGACCTTATGGATGTCTAGCTCACAGATACAACTCGAATATGGTGGGCTGCTGAGAAGACACACCTGGAGAGGCCGATTCTGTGGGAAACGTTCACGGATCGCTTCAATAGGAAGTATTTTCCTCAGTCAGCCCGCGATGAGCTTCTACGTAGATTTGTTGAGCTCAAGTAGGGAGGACGAACAGTTGATGAGTATGAAGCTGAGTTCTCTTCTCTTAGTTGGTATACTCCCAATCTAGTTACCGACCCGGCTATTAGGAAGCATCAGTTCCAGAAGGGTTTGGACAAGTATATCAGGTTAGCTCTGGCTGGTAGAGCACTTACGACTCACGATGCCGTACTGGATGCAGCGCGTGAGATCGAGAGTGTTCAGAAGGAACCAGAAGATCCACATGTGGTTCAGAGTAGGACACCAGTAGCGTCTCCCTCCGAGACAGCAGCAGCAGAACCCGCAGAGGCAGCAGCATTCTCAGCGTCAGCCATTTCATCAGAGTTACCCTTATCAGCGCCCGGGAGTGCAGACTCGTGGCCAGCCTTCGGTGAGGTGTTCCTATTGTAGCTACCCTGGTCATACTCAGCAGGATTGCCTCAGGCTTCTTCATTTATGCTTCAGTTGTGGGTACACCGGTCATATCAGTCGAGACTATCCTCAGAAATAGCAGGCCCGTTTGCCCCTACCTCCAGTTCGGGCAGCTCTTCCAGCTCTACCTCGACCTGCTCCAGTAGCACCGGCTCAGAAAGGACCCTATCCCTGAGTAGGTCCTCTACTTCCTCAGAAGCAGTTTTATCAGCAGGCACAAGGGAAACAACCTCCACGTCAAACATTCATGATGTCAGCTGTGGAAGCTGAGGCGAACGATCAAGTTATCACTGATAAGAACTGTTCATTCTTAGTTTTACTTGCATATGAATTTTTCCTTATTTAGTATTACCTGATGATAGCATGATAGGATTTGTTATGAGTACTAAGTTTAGTTGCATTTATCTCCTCCTATCATAGGCAAGGTTCTTGTTTCCTCCGTTCCTGCCTTATCACTCTTTGATTCTAGGGCTTCCCATTGTTTCTTATCTCGTCGATTTGCGACCGCCCACTCTCTTCCTATAACTCCTCTGACCATAGGCTGGAATATCAATACTGGCAGTGGTGTCTTAGTAGCATCCAGTGGTTATGAAGCATGCCCTGTAGTCATCTGCAGGAGAGAGCTCTTTGCAGATTTCCTGGTGATTGATCTGTCGAGTTTTGATGCAGTATTTGGAATGGATTGGTTGGGGTCATTCTTTGCCACCATTGATTGTCGCCGTCGGAGTGTAGTATTTAAGATACCGGATCACCCGAGGTTTGAATTCCTCAGTGGTAGTACATCGGCTGGACCGGTAGAGTATAGAGCTAGACCAAAGAAGGCGACATTTGCTGCCATGCAGGTGGAACCCGAGAAGCCAATTATAGTTCGGGAATTTGAAGATGTATTTCCCGACGATATTTACGGATTGCCACCGGATCGAGCAATTGAGTTTTCCATAGAACTGAAGCCTAGAGTTGCTCCGATCTCCAAGACCCCTTATCATATGCCTCCGGCTGAGGTGACCGAGCTTCGGACTTAGTTGGATGATCTTATGCAGAGAGGCTTGATACGACCCAGTGTATGGGCCTGGGGAGCACCTGTGTTGCTTGTGGGAAAGAATGATGGATCCAAGCGGATGTGCATCAACTACCGGGAGTTGAATGCTGTGACAGTGAAGAATAAGTATCCACTTCCCCGTATTGATGATATCTTTGACCAATTGGGAGGAACGAGAGTATTTTCTAGGCTGGATCTGCGGAGTGGATATCACCAGGTGAAGGTCAAGGACTCTGATGTCCCCAAGACTGCGTTCCAGGTAAGATATGGACATTACGAGTTCTTAGTGATGCCGTTTGGTGTGACTAATGTGCCAGCGACATTTATGAACTTGATGAATCTGGTTTTCTATGATGTGCTGGACAAGTTTGTAGAAGTCTTTATTGATGATATCCTAGTGTACTCTAAGAGTGAAGCAGAACATGCGGAGCATTTGCGGTACGTGCTGAAGACCTTGAGAGAGCATCGGCTATTCGCCAAGTATAGTAAGTGTCAGTTCTGGCTAGACCGCATTGCATTTCTAGGACACGTGGTGTCAGGAGATGGCATATATGTGGACCCGGATAAAGTAGCTGCTGTTAAGGATTGGCCTACCCCTAAGTCAGTGTCCGACATTAAGAGTTTCCTGGGATTAGCTGGATACTACCGGTGCTTCATCAAGGACTTCTCAAAGATTGCGGAGCCGATGACACGACTTACGAGGAAGGATATTAAATTCGTCTGGTCCGACGCTTGTAAGCAGGCATTTGAGGAGTTAAAGTCTCGATTGATTTCGGCCCCAGTTCTGACAATACCGGATAAGAGCGGGAACTTTGAGGTGTTCTGCTACGCATCAGGTAGAGGATTGGGATGCGTTCTTCGTATGCTTCTCATCAGTTGAAGAAACATGAGCAGAATTACCCTACCCACGGCCTGGAGTTGGCAGCTGTGATTTTTGCTCTTAAGCTTTGGAGACATTATTTGTTGGGGGAGCAAGTGAAAGTATTTACGGATCACAAGTGTTCGCGGTGAAAGTTGCTTTCATTGATGTCATTGCTTTCTCAAGTAATAGTTTTTCGATTACAAAAGATCCGGTCTTTTTATTAGATCCGGTTACAACAAAATCAAAGAAAAAAGAAAAATTACAACTTTCCTTCTTTCGAACAAATCGCAAGATCCTGTTTTGCGGTCTCTTGCTTGTGTGGGTTCTTCGCCTGCGCCGGGGTTAATCCGTGGACCACTGTGCGATCTTGATCCGGTCGGATCTACACGGTATTACGGGTGTTATTTCATGAAGGAAATAACAGCCGGGGGTACTATTTCACCAAGGAAATAATAGCCTCTAGTAATCGAAATCGACCAAGCGAAATCGATACTCTTCTCGGGATCAAAAACCAAGTTTTGATCCGGAGGATTACCGTGTGGATCTCAGATCTGATCTCCCTCTCGAACTCCTGCCTTGTTTAACGTGGGTGATCGCCAAGAACCAGATCTGAAAATATCCAAGTCTTCAAAGCTTCAAAACTCCAAAGTTGAGCTCTCAATCCAGCAGAGTTTCGCCTCAAAAAGTTCTCACCTCCAAAACAATGAGCCACCAAGCCTATTTATAGGCACGTTGATCTGAACTCTGATTTGGCAGTCCGGATCCTGATTTGGCAGTAAATCCGCTTTGGTGTTTAACCTCGTCGCCTCGTTAATCTGCTTCGTCGCATCTCACTTAGCTTCGATGTTGTGGTCTAACGATCATGCTTGGATACATCGCCCGATGGTTCATTGGTTTGTCGAATCACCATACCGAGCTGTGTTAAGGGACCTATAAGCAGTTTTATACGCCTACAGATACCCCCTCCAAAGTATTTCAGCCTCGTTCTTTTATAGAAGAGTCTGTAATGCTTTGGATATGATTGACCCAACCTTCAATCGGTATGACGGGACTTTTGAATGGCTTCTATTCTTGATTCCTTCAATCCTTCAGGCTATTCAGTGCTTTGTCGAATGTCTGCAAGGGTTTCGGTGCTGCATTTATTGTCTGACCGTTGTCGGAATTTTGAACTTGAAGTTAATTCCTGATTTTCTGATCTTTAGCTCGTGTTTGTTGTTTCAACATAGAACTAACCATCGATTGTTGGTAACGCGTTGTCCAGCGTTTGACACAATTTATACTCGTGCGTCTGTTGGAGTCTTGAGAAGCAGTTTATACTCTTATACTTTTCAGAGTGTTATTGAGTTATCCTTAAGAATATTTTTAGGAAAATACTCTCCAAAAACTTCTCAACAAAAATAGGGAATAATTTATACTCGTATACCTTATTGGAGTATTGAGAATGAGCTGAACCGGCCTAATAATGACCCAAAAAAGGGTTTATACTCGTATACCTTATTGGAGTATTGAGAATGAGCTGAACCGGCCTAATAATGACCCAAAAAAGGCAGTAATTAGGCTCTTGGAGTATTGAGAATGAGCTGAACCGGCCTAATAATGACCCAAAAAAGGCAGTAATTAGGCTCCAAAAATCTTCCGACCCTTTCGAATATCTGGGAGAGGAGTGAATAAATAAACCCTTTCGAATATCTGGGAGAGGAGTGAATAAATAAGGGACTGGACCGTCGGTCATTTTGAATTTGTTTCGACACTCGGTTCAGTTCCAATTTGAATTTTAGTTCAAATCTGGTTCAAACTGGTTCAGAACTGGTTCAAACTGGTTCAGAACTGGTTCAACATGGTTCAAGACTGGTTCAGGACTGGTTCAGCCTGGTTCAGCTTGGTTCAGCCTGGTTTGGTCTGGTTCAGCCAGGTCTGGTCTGGTTCAGCCTGGTCTGGTCTGGTTCAGCCTCATTTGAACTAATTTAGTCTGGTTTGGTCTGGTTCAACCTGGTCTGGTCCGGTTCAAGACTGGTTCAAGGCTATAAAAGAGTCTCTTTTCCTCTATCTAGGGCCGGCCCCCCTTTGCTCCCTCTTTTGGATTTTTTCTTCCCTCGTGCATCCTTACTCCTTCAAACTCTCACATTTGTCTTAGATCTACCTTTCCTCTTGATCTTAGACTGAAAAATCCCTCAAACTTTCCATATTTAAAGTTTTTCTCAGGCCCCTCGAGCACGTGGTTCGAGCCTCTTTCAAGATCTAATTTTTTGTTGGATCCTCGAGCTTTTCCTCAGGTAAACCCTCCATAATTTTGGCATATTTCATATTTAATTTAGTACATGAATTTGTGGGATTGCATATGAGGGTTAGGGTTTGTGATTTGACGCCTCGAGCTCATCTTTCAGGGGGTAGAATTTGGAGATCTGAGGGGTTTAACTATAAAAAGAGGGGATAAAATTTTAGGGTTAGAGTTTGTCACCCCAACTAAATTTTTTTGTATCTGACCCTTGATTTACTCTGCAGATCATTATGTCGCATGTCCCGAGAGGTCGCTCCCCTACTGCGTCGACTGATGGTGTGCTTCCCTCGTATGCTGGTGAGCTCTTTTTGGCGTATTTGTAGATTTGTAGATTAGTCCTTTATCCCCATTTTGTTCTCCTTGGTGAGACAATCGGGAAGAGCCTTGATTCTCCTTGGTGAGGATCGACGCTTTAAAGATGGGTTTTGCTTGGTCAAAACCATATCTCAAAATAAATAAAGGGGGCGTTTTGACGCTGCATTGTGCCTTATAAGGCAGGGATATGTTTATATATCCTACCTTATGAGTGCATAATGTGGCCAAATCGTCTCACCCTTTATAAGGCAGTGACTCTATCTTATCCGTTCGTAGGATGAGTTCAACTTCCTTTTATAACTGAGACTAACAAACACTTAATTGCTTGTTTTCAGTGGAATATCCCTCTAGAGCGTTCTCATCTCATGCAGTGGACGGACGTCGTGACGAGTATTATTCAACCTCCGATGATTTTTCACCTATTCCGCTTACTCTTCAGTTTGCTCCGGGCACGTCGACAGAGGTTGCCCAAGTGGTGAAGGAAGGTGGACATCGAGCTCTTCGACAGTTGATTACGAATGCGCCTTTCGTGAAGGATGCCAGTTCTGTTCAGTCTCTCAGGAAGACTGACTTTTTATTTGGCGACTCCGTCAGAGATCCTGATGCAGTGTTTATTGACGTCGAGCAGTGGCTTCATAAAAATGGCGATGGTTTCATATATTTGCCGAAGATTCCTCGACACCGTTCGTTGACTGAGCTCAGGCGTCAGGCTATGACACGGGAGATGTCGTGGCGCTTGACGGAGGAGCATGAGAGCGTTCACTGTGGCTATATCACTCATCAGGCAGCTCCAGGTTCGAGCAGGAGTCATATCATTGGATTGCGTCTGGTCTATATGCAGCCATTCGTTCCACCATGTATGGCTTACCTGTCAGCGCGAAGCATTTCTTCGCTTTGTGCGAGCTCTATAACCCGGATTCGAACACTTTTCTGACCCGGCAAGGGGAGTTGGGCTTGGCTCTCCATGAGATGCACAGGATTTCTGGTTTGCCCATGGGTCAGATGCTATATCAGGAATACTTTCCCTCCAACCATGAATTGAGTTAGCTGAAGGATCGCATGCCCGACCGCTACGAGACTTTATGGGACCTCACATGTCACTATCATATTGCTTTGGCGCAGTCTGAGCCTTTAGCGAAGAGGACTAAGTCACATGTGAGTCTGAAGCAGTTTGCGTGTTATTTGTTTAGGAATCTAGAGAGCAATTCTGGCGAGGCTATTTGTGAACTGGCAATGCTTACTCCTTCAGAAGTTAATGGTCTGTTGAAGAAGATCGATGCTCACTCTTATACCATTAGTAGTCCCGAGAGTGGCTTTCCTACAGGGACCAAGTTTAAATCGTTCTTATGGCATGCGACCGCATCGATTCAGCCGATGACCCTTCTTGCCAGTTACCTCGCTATCTGGTTAAAGAAATGCGTGGTCCCGTATCAGTCCGGTGACATTATGCCATTGGAAGTGCTCTACCCAGTGGTTCAGCTTGCTTATAAGAAGGAACTTTCGCTTCTTCCGGTGATGGTAGCTAACATTCATCGAGGGCTTCGACAGATTTCTAGTACCTTCACACAGAAAGAAGATGCACCATCGGCTAAGATTCCTCTTTCTAAGGTGGATCTCCCATACACTTATTTGATGGCTTGGTTCGTCCTTCATCGTCCTGATGTGATGTCGGTATCTAGCACCGTAGACCGCTCTGTTCCCCTACTATAGTTGTTTGAGAATGGCAGGTGGGAGGGGCAAGGATTCCTTGACATTAGAAAGCAGCTACAGGTCCATAAATGTTGGGCATTTTCCACTTGCTTTCCGCAGTTCTTCAGCCGATATGGCGAGTGTTTGATTGATGAGGAGAAGCCGAGGGGGGATCGAACTCATTTAGATATCGATTGCTTTAATTGGCTAGTGAACATTAGGCCGGATTATCTGACCTTCCGGGTGAGGAATCAGTGTTTTATAGAGCCATATCTACCCTGTCGATTCGCTCGCCAGTTTGGTTATGATCAGCTTTATGCCCCCTCCCCCCCCCCCCGCTCCCCCCGCCAGTTTGGTTATGATCAGCTTTATGTCGGGAATCCACGTCAGCAGCTTTGGACTCATGGCGGTTTGGTGGACGGTCTCCAGGCATGGCTGTGGACCGTGACGGGCTGTACTAGTGCTAAGTTCAGTCTCCCGAGTGCTGAGCGGCAGTTGAACCTCACCTTCTTAAGCTGCAAGTGGTTGTTAGCAGCTAATAAAACTATCCCCGTGAAGCCGATTGCAGAGCTAGTGGCCGAGGAAGCTTCTCATGCTGATTCTCGTGTGATTTGGGAAAATGCTCGGTCACAGAGGACACGGAGCAAGACTCGTCGGATTGACGAAGAGGGAAAGAAGATCTTCCATTCTGCTGATGAGGCTTCAGGTGGAGATCTTGAAGATTACGAGGACTGTTCCGAGCGAGGTTAGCTACCTATTCTTTCCATTCTCGTCTCAAGAATTATTATCTGACAGTTGTTATGATTTCAGGGACCAACAGGCTGACAAGGATGAAGAGTTCCGTCGCTTTTTTCGCCAGGCGAGACCTTCGATTGGTTATGTCCCCAGCTGGCTAGGCCGGAAAGAGATTAGGCCAGCCCACAAGCCGCATGCAGATTCGCGAGTAATCTGAGATGGGTTATGTCTGGTGATTGATCCTGGCTAGCGAGCGGGAGGTAACATGCTACCCTATAGATCATCCTCGTTGATGCATTCAAAGAACTTCGACTCATGCTTTCCATCTCTATGTAGGGAGAGCGTGGGATAGCAGATGAGTGCCATGATTCATGCTGCCCTCATGATTGTGTATTTTCTGGTGAAGGCCTGACTCACCACAACCAAGGTAGAAAAGCCTGCAGAAGCTGCCGATGTTAGGGAGACCATCAATGTAGGACCCGATTCAGCGAATCTAGGTACATCTACCATTGACAATGTACCCTTTAGATGGCACACAAAGGCGTTGAACGATTCAGAATTCGTGCATTTCCTAATTGTCTCTATGCTTCTTGCTCTTTTAGATAAATTGCAGGAGGCAAACGTGGATCTTGGGAATAGAGAGGCTAACACACCCATAAGAGGTAACTCATTTCCATTGGTCGTAGTCTCTTTATTCTTCTTTTGCACTTATATTCTCTTGTGTCAGATTTCTCGACTGATGATTTTGACGAGGAAGGTTTGCTTGTGGACACTCCTATGCTCCACTTCATGTATGGCTTTCCTCAGATTGATGACCAGATGCCTGAAGATATGTTTCCTGAGTCTACACTCCCTAAGAATCCCGAGGATGGTCCTTCTGAAAGTACGTGCCTCTTCTCAAGTTAATTATAGGACTAGCCAATTTTTGACTAATGCAGCTATAATGTGATGCATTTGAGCATTCCGTTTTGTGTTTAACATGAGCTTTTGTCGAGACTGATCCTGTTGAGCCGGCTGTGAGACCAACTACATCAGCTGATACATCCACAGCGGTTACACCTCCACTACCCCCAGTGACTCAAGGGGAAGGAGGTATAAATTAAGCAACTGAGAAATATCATTTATTTCCTCATTAAGGCTTTTGACGGATTTCTCCTTTTTGTGTAGGGCTTTCTTCTCGGCTTCATGTCCTTGTGAAGGAGTTGTTATCAGACAACGATCCTGAGAAGATCGTCATCTGTATAGAAGTCCGCTCCTTCTTCTCCTTCGTGAATGCTATGATTGGCAAACTCTTCTACGGCGGACTTTTCCTTCACCAGTTTAAACCTTTCCTTGATTCTAGAATAAATTCAATAAGGGATGCAGGATACCCGGATCTGGCGAAGGCTATAGTTGATGACCTTGATTGTCTAGAGCACGAGCTTCAGATGTTTCGTGAGCTCCGGGATGCAGGTGCTTCTTCATTCATTGCTGCCCATTTGGATGCTCGCTTACAGACATGGCGCGATACTCGGATTTTTGTTGAGCTCGAGATTCAGGTGCAGCGGGATCGGGTAGACCGAGTTGAGGCCAACCTTGCTATTAGATCATCTTCACTCGACAAGCTTGATTTTTCTATTACCTCTTGTGAGACCAAGATAGACCAGCTCAGAAGAGAACTCCGTGAAGAAGAGGAGACTTTGAGTATTCTTCAGATGACGAAGGTACATGATCAGCAAGCCCACACTGCTTTATCTGATGAGTTGAAATCCCTGAAGCAGAAGCTGGTTGAGACGGAGGAGATTGCTGTGATGACTTTAGCCTCCACTGAAGAGTCCATCAGAGCTGAGTTGCAGGATGAGCTTAGGCAAGCTTACGATGAGAAGCTGTCTAAGTTTAGTCAGCAGATTTTTAGCCATAGGCTTGATGTATGATTTCATTTGCTGAATACTTTGACTTTGATTCTCCTAGTGGAACTGGTTTTATCTTTATCTTTATTATGATTCCTCATTCTGTTTGGAATGATTGACCATAATACTCATAGGATTTTTGGCAAACCCTCAGCCTTCAACGGGTTTGATAAGCCTTTACCGACTACCGTTTGAGTCGGGCTAGCATGCGGATTGTCTAAATTTGTTCCGCATGTAACGTTGTGCTAAGAGAGTGAATTCTCTGAGACTTTGTGCTATGATGTTGAATACATAGGCTTCGCCATTGTTACGGGAATAGGCTACCCGGCAACGTGTATTAGACGCTGACTTATCCCTAATCCCTACTTAGGTTTTGGGATAAAATACCCCAGACTGGTATTCTGGTGTCTTTTTCTACGGAGAAAGACTAAATCGGCGACGCGTGTTAGGCGTCGGCATATCCTTTCTTAGGATTCAGGATGAAATTCCCCATGCGTGTAAGGCAGGGATTCTGGTGTTATTAATAACAACCTGCCACTATGTTGAATATGTGAACGGGTGTTCTTTTTAACGGTTAAGAACTAACCGGCAGCGCGTGTTAGGCGCAGACTTATCCTTACTTAGGTTTTAGGATAGAATACCCCAGAATCGAACTCTGGTGTCTTCTTCTTCGGAGAAAGATTAAACCGGCAGCGCGTGTTAGGCGCAGACTTATCCCTGCTTAGGATTCGGGATAAACTTCCTAGGATGAATCCTAGATTAACAAATTTTGGAAAAGATCGGTGCGGGAAAGGAAGAACTTTATATTCTATTTCCCGGTCTTCTTTTAGGGTGAAGGCGAACCCGAATACAAGGAAGGAAGAATTTGATATTCTATTCCTTGATTCTGGAAAGGAAGAATTTTATATTCTATTTCTAGCGTAAAAGAAACTAGAAGTGGGATCTCCACTCCGAGAATCTAGAATATCTAGATAAACTTACCTTTTATAGGACTGGTTATCTAATCTGAAGATGAATTCTTCGTTTATCGAAGTGGAATTTCAACTTCGGTTATAACCATGAGAAGGCTTAAGCAAAGAGAAAATGAAGGGAGTTCTTTCGTTTATCGAAAGGGGACTCTGAACTGAAGGTGGACCTCTTGTTCATGAAAAGAATCAAGAGGGGAAATTGCTGGTGGTTTGGGCCAGAAAGACACTTTTGGTGGACTCACTGTCAATTGAAATTAATCAGTGAGGGATTTTGGTGGTGAAAATGATTTTGGGTTATCCTCTAGCATATTAAGTGTAATATTCTTCAAGGAACTTCCCGGTAAATGGGTTATCCTGAATGTACTAGGGATAGTACTTTTTCAGGAACTTCCCATTTATTGGCATTAATTGCCTGGCGCCCTCTTGAGTAATTAGGCGATATGCGCCGTTTGAGTAGACTGTGTCTATCACAAACGGTCCTTCCCATTTGGGTTCAAATTTACCTTTCTTCTTGGAGTTGAGGATTATCGGTCGGCGAGCAGCGAGGACCAGATCTCCTTCCTTGAAGCTTCTCTGTCGGACTCTTTTGTTAAAAGCCCTGGATATTCTGGCTTGATAAAACTCAATGTGTTGTTGAGCTTCCAAGCGCTTTTCATCCAACATTTCGAGTTCTTCGAGACGTTTCTGATGTTGTTCTTCTGTCGTCATCTCAGTTGCGAGAGCGATCCGAAGGGAGGGGATTTGGATTTCCAATGGTAGCACAGCTTCACATCCGTATACCAATGAATATGGGGTAGCTCCTGTAGGTGTGCGTATGGTGGTACGATAAGCCCAGAGTGCTTCACCGAGTTTATCATCCCAGTATCGTTTATTGGTCTTCATGAGCTTTGACAAGATCTTGATGATCGTCTTGTTAAACGCCTCAGCTAATCCATTTGCAGCGGGATAGTAAGTTGTTGACGAAACATCTTGAATTTTGAACTTGTCACAAAACCTGACGAAGGTGTTGCTTATGAACTGTGGACCATTGTCATGAATGATCCATCTTGACATGCCATGTCGGTATATGACATGATGTTTGATGAAATTGATGACGTTGCTCGTCTTCACTTCTCTAAGCGGAATCGCTTCAGCCCACTTTGAAAAGTAATCCATGATTACGAGAATGAATCGATCACCTTTGACTGAAGGGGGAAAAATAGGACCGACAATGTCCATACCCCATGTCTCGAACGGCCAAGACGTGGTTGACGTGTGTAAACGCTCTGGTGGTTGGTGCATATAATTTGCATGTAGCGTATTTGATTGCATCATGAACCATTGTTGGCCAAAAATATCTCATTCTCCTGATGCGATCATACAGTTTGGGACCGGGCTGATGCGCACCACATTCTCCTTCGTGTGCTTCCTTAAGAACTTCTTCTGCTTCTTTGTTCGAAAGGCATCGGAGTAACAAACCATCATACCCTCTACGGTATAATATATGGGTCTCGGTATTATAGAAAAATCTTGGTGCTCTTCGGCGGATTGATTCTCTTTCTTTTACATCCTCTGGCAAAAAACCATATTGGATGTAGTCAATGATAGGAAAACGCCAATCTCGGGACTCAGACACAATTTGAGTTGAATTCACCTCCTTGGCGCTTATGTTTCCGTCATCTTTCTCTTCAATATCCATATCGTATATGGGTATGCAGAGTTGATGCGTCCTTACTGTGACTAATAGTTCAGTTTCGGGAGGCTGCGCAAGTGATACCGCTAGTGCGCATAAGCGTTCTGGAGGCGAGGGATGTATTCGATAAAGAATTCTTCAAAAGAATCTGCCATTTTAATGGCCTCCTGGTGGTACGGGATCAGGTCTTGGTTCCTGACTTCATACTCTCCACGGACTTGGTTGACTATTAATTGAGAATCTCCAAACGCTTCGAGATATTCGACCCCCAGCTCCTTGGTGAAACTGAGTTCAATGAGAAGCGCGTTGTACTCGGCTACGTTATTGGAACACGGACTAGTCAGTGAATAAGCCCGAGGCATCACATGCTTCCCCGGGGAAATTAAGACAACTCCAACTCTGGAGGAGACTTTAGGACATCCGGGGGTGATTGCCCTATTAACTGCCTTCGAAGCACCATCAAAGTATAATTGCCATACTTGTTGGTGCGATGTAGTGTTAACCTCGTGGGTTTCGTCCGGCAAGTCATCATATACTTCTGTCGTATCCGTTGTCGGGTTTGCTGCCAAAAGATCACAAATCGCTTGTCCTTTGATTGACTTCTGCTGTTTGAAGTACAAATCATATTGGGACAAGAGAAGGGCCCACTTTGCTAACCGCCAATTCATAGAGGCCGGTTGCGTCATAAATACCCGTACTGGATTAACGTTGGAAATGACGTAAATCGTTTGTCCAACCAAGTAATGCCGCATCTTTTGCATTGCGAATACTAATGCGAGATATTCTTTCTCAATCATCGGATATCGAGACTCGGCGCCTACCAAGGTCCGACTTAGGTAATAGATTGCCTGTTCATGACCGTTATCATCGTCTTGTGCTAGTAAAGCACTTATCGAGTGGTTCATCGCCTTGAGATAAATCAAGAACGGTTTACCTGATTTCGGTGCAACGAGAACAGGAGGATTCGTCAGATATGTTTTGATATCTTCGAGTGCTTTTTGGCAGGCGTCATCCTAAATAAATGACACCCCTTTCTTGTTTAGATTAGAGAATGGTTGGCACTTCCCAGTAAGATTCGAGATGAACCGCCGAATGTAAGCTAAACGCCCTTGCAATCCTCTGAGTTCTCTCAGATTTCTAGGGGGTTGCAGTTCATGTATCGCCTTCACCTTATCAGGATCGATATGTATACCTTTTGTGGTGACGACGAATCCAAGGAATTTTCCACTGGACATTCCAAGGAAGGATTTAGTGGGGTTCATCTTCAATTGATGGCTCCGCATAAGATCAAACATCGTCTTCAAGTCCTTGATGTGATCTTCTTTGTTGAGGCTTTTTACAACCAAATCATCAACGTAGCACAAGACTGTTTTCCTGAGATGTTCTTAGAAAATCTTAGTCATTGCTCGCTGGTACGTGGCGCCTGCATTCTTTAGACCGAAAGGCATCACCGTGTAGCAAAAGACACCAAGGGGCATTCTGAACACTCTATGCTTCTCATCATTTGGGTGCATTTTGATTTGGTTATATCCTAAAAAGCCATCCATAAAAGACATTCTCTCAAATCCGCACGTATTGTCGATAATGACATCTGTGATTGAGAGAGGAAAGTCGTCTTTTGGACATGCCGTATTCAGATCCCTAAAGTCGATGCAAATCCTGATTTTACCGTTCTTCTTCATGACTGGAACAATATTGGCTAGCCAGTCTGGATGTTGCTCCTCTCGGATAAATCCTGATTCGATCAATTTCTTAACCTCTGCCTCAATGGCTTCCATAATCTGCGGACGAAACCGTCTTTGCTGTTGTTTGACAGGTTTGGCATCCGACTTGATATCGAGGCGGTGCATTGCCACATTGGGATCGAGCCCTGGCATATCTTCATAGTTCCATGCGAAAACGTCAATATATTTCCTGATGAGTGCAATTAATTCTTCCTTCTCATTTGGGGGAAGACTATCGCTGATGAATATAGGTTTTGGGTTGGCCTCGTCACCCATGTTAACTTGAACTATTTTATCTTCAGTGGGGGGTTCCCTCTATTCGAACCTATCACCATACTGCATGTTCAGGTGATGAACCCACGGGTCTTCCCATGTTGGCATTTGATCATCGTTCTCCATTGTAGACGGATCAGCTGTAGCCATGTTCGCCATTAGGGCTTTGAATGCCTCTCCCAGACTTGTATCGGAATCCTATTCCGAGGAATCTGACGGATATCCATCTTTGTATTGCTCAGATGATTGGTCATTAATTAACCAGCAACATTCGTCTTCTGAAGAAGATTCATACCCTAACCCTCGTCTGTATTTATAATAATCATCGGGTTTCCCTTTTGGTACATATGCCGCTTTGGCTGGAATACGAGGACCTCGATCGAAGTATAGACCTTCTCCGAGTGTGAAATCATACCCCTGCTTTTCCATGAGCTTGCGCGCTTCCGGACTATACTTAGATAAATGCTGACCAGGTTTGTCATCATTCTCATCTTCCCTTAAGAAATGATCTGGTAATGGAGAGATTTTTCCTTTACCGTAAATCACTTCTTTTGCGCCTCTTATTTTGTTCGGGATGACCATGGTTGTTCCGAAACTTTGTTATATAGGATGATCGAAGCGGCATATACAAATCAGGATTATTGTACAATTCTTTTATCACATCATCAAGAGACAGGGAGTACTCTAAATCGTTATTTATTTTATTATTGGCAAGTTGCCAGTTACAACTGCCCTCTGACGATTGTTCATCGTCAAGGTTGATTACAAAGGGTACAATGTCATTTAAAACATAACCTCCATTGTAATCAAATCCGGCTTCGGTATCAGCTTCTTCTCCGTTGTCCGTGCTATGGGCCGATGATTCCGTATCGGATTCGTTACCATAAAGAAGAGAATCAGTGAAATAATTCTCATATCCTTTGAATGGTTGCTTATCCGCGACCACCGTCCTAACCTTATTATCAGTGTCGACATATTTCAAACACTGATGGAGAGTGGAGGGAATTATAACATTACTATGGATCCAAGGTCGACCCAATAGTAAGTTATATGAAGTCTCAGCATCAATCACATAACATGTGACTTCCGTCTTCAAATCACCCATTTGACATTTTATCCGGATCTTACCCAAGGGTCTTGACCCACTAGTATTGAATCCATAGATAACAGTGCCTGTGGACGCCAACTTACTAACTGGAATGCCAAGGATATGCATCAA
>NC_033795.1:71486817-71504747 GCF_001876935.1 Asparagus officinalis | reverse complement strand
TGCCGAGGCTATGCATCAAGCGAAGCGGCATAATACTCACAACAGAACCCGGATCCACTTGGATTCGGTTGACTTTGCTGGAGCCGATGTACCCAACGAAATATAGGGGTCGATCTTGGTTCGAATTCTTCGTCTGCATATCCTCTTTGGTGAAGGTAATCCAGGGAAGGTTTTTAGCCGCTATATTGCAATGTTGAATTAACGGTTCTGGCCCTTCAAGTGCCGGCTTGATCTGGGTAAGGAACACTTCCGAATTGGCCAAGGCTTCTTGCAAGGCTTCCCTGGTTTCTTTGGACAACCGTAGCAACTCATACAATGTTATCCGTGCTGGAATGTTAGCTAGTTGAGCCATAATATCGAAGACGTGCGGAGTGTTCGCGCTTTCCGATTTATCTCTTCCAATCGGACGATTGAAACGAGACTGCTTCGGATTTTGAACCTCCTGGGGCCTCTTTTCTTTCTGTTTATCAACCGGTTGTCGTCGAGCTTCTTCAACCAGTCTAGGAGTCATAATCACACCCAGCTCCGTGAGAGTTTTGGCTGGTCCCCGTTTAGTCACCCCCTGCTCAGCTAACTGATCACTAGGTGATGGGTAGTTGAAGTGATACTCATTTCCGCTTCTAGTGGCAACGACTTCTTGTTCTTCTTCGGAATCGCGGATGTAGCATTGCAGGACTTGCCTTTACCCTTTCTGGTCGAGGAAGTCGTCCACTGATCGTCTTCAATTAGGTCGGGATGAACCCAGAGGATTTCGCCGTTTGGGGCTGTGTGTGGCACAAGTCCTTTTTGGCGCTGTCCATATGGGTCGTCATTCACTATCTTCATTCCAACTTTGGTGATGCATTTTGGTTCAAACCATGCTGTGGGCACTGATCTAAACCTGATTGATACCGCATTTGCTCCGACATTCTTGGACGGCTTCGGGGTTATGACGCCTACATCAATTAACGCCTGGATTTTATCCTTGAGATGGTAGCATGACTTTGTAGGGTGATGGACCGCTCTATAGTATGCGCAATACTTCGGATCCGTCACTTTGCTAGCCTCTTCTTGATCCACGTTCGACGGCAGCTGAATTTTGTTATTTTCCAACAGGTACTTAAAGATGCCGAGAACTTCGTCATCTTTGAAGGAGTACACTTTAGGAAACCTTGGCTCCAAAGATTTCTGCTTCTGAGGCCGTTGTTGCCATTGTGACTGTGACTGTTGTGGTGCTCGTTGCTGTTGCTGTTGCTGAGGTTGCAATTGGAAAGTTTGATTAGCATCAACTGCACTAGCATGTGCCTTACCTTTCCCTCGTGGGACAAAATTCTGTTGCGGAGCATTCGTCGCCTGTTGGCCTCTTTCCGCCTTCTTCCTTCTGAGGAATCGCTCGGCTTGCTCTCCTCGGACCTTCAAATCCTTCCATGTTTTGGACGGTGCTGTCCCCATTGCTTCCAACACGTCCAATGCGAGGTTGTTGTGGCAAGTCTGGAGAATGAACTCCTCAGTGATCGGGTCCCGACAGTTCATCGCCTTGTTCCGGAACCTTTTGATGAAGGTATCAACCAATTCCCCGTGTTTTTGTTTCTCGTCAAGCAACGAACCAATGGACATATCGGTGTCGTCGTCGAAGAAATTGGTGAGGAATCTAGTCTCCATGTCGTCCCAGCTATTCACACTTCCTGGCTTGAGGCGACGATACCAATCGAAGGCGGCTCCACGAAGAGTGCCAACGAAGGACCGTACCATCAGAGGCTCATCACCAGAGATAACCCCCAGGTGTGATTTGAAGTAAATCAAATGCTGAGTGGGTGAACCCATCCCATTAAACGGCATGAAGTTAATAAGATTGAACTTCGCCGGATATGGGATTGATTCCTATTCTCTTGGGTATGGACAAGGAATGCCCGTCTTCTTAATCTCTTGAGCGGAAATCAACATATTGATTTTGCTCTCGAGGTTTTTAATCTTCAATCTTTCACCTGTGTTTTTGCTAGCATTCTCGTTACCACCCCCTGCATTGATGGGAGGATTATTGGCATTATGAGCTTCATTCGCATTTGTATCCTCATCTTCCTGATTAACCTGGTTACGACGACTTGGTTCACCTTGCTGGTTTGTCAATACTTGGATCTGTTGGTCATGCATTTCTCTCATATTCTGCATGGCCATCTGCATTTCGAACATGAAGCTCTCCTGTTGTTTAGCCATGGCTTCTTCAAGCATCTTGGCCACTTGTTCCGCACTTATCATAAGTGCCTCGCGGGGTTGTCTCTCGCTGGATACCATATTATCTGATGCGACCGCAGAGCCGGCATCCGATTCTTCATCTTCTAAAGGTAATCTTGTCCGAACCCTACCGTAAGTTCCTCGTTTGATGGCTCCAGACTGCAGACGGGTTATACGCCGGGATGCTTCCGGAATCGACTTGGAATTATCCCGTGTCGATGTCCCTTTGCTGGTCATGTTAGTGGTGACCCTTGAAAATTCTCTGTCTTCAACCACCGTTCTCCTTCGTCGGAAATGTCTAGGCCTTGGTTTTGGCATTTTAGTACTGAGCCTTTCGAAAACCGAAATTCTCTCGGGGACTGTATTGGTGCAGTTGCATTCCGACAATACTGCCCGAATGAGTTTGGAACAGGGGCATTGAGTTTCTAGTTCTCGAGGACTCCTTTTCCTGGTTTTACTCGTACCCCCAACACGATAGTACAACTCGTCTGCTTGAAGGTCGGAGTAACCTATCGTGTGTTGGCACGACTTCTCAGGTATAACGCTATCATCATCAGACGACAATGTTTCCTTCTGAGGGCGAACTGCCTTCTTTGGGCTTTCAAAAGTCACGCGCCTCGAATCATGCCTTTGTGGGCGTGAGTTCTCAGCGGGCTCCTGGACTTCAATGCGCAAATTGGTGCGCTTAGCTGCCCTGATCTCTTTGTCATGTTGAGGGTGGCGGCGACCCCCAGCATGTTGAGTCGTTCGGGACTTCTTTATCGGGCCCAAACGTTCTTGAACTGGAGCTTTGCATCGTCCATCGGGAAGTGGACCGAGGTGTTCCAAAACTGACTTCTTTCTTCGGGATGATTCTGCGTGATCTCCTGGAGTAGCCATGGGAATTATCGGCGATTTAGAGTGGTTCGCCGAAGGTTGAACTTTTGCTGAAGGCTGCAAAGGTTGCTCTTTAGCCTTGTAGGCATATAAAATTGTTTATAGGTCCCTTAGCACAGCTCGGCACAAACCGACAAACCAACGAGGCGACGAGATCGACGAATCGCACGCAAGCAACAGAATGCATCCATTCGCGTGAGGAATCAAGCCAACGGTTCGGGGAGTCAACGAGTCATCCAAACAAGAGCGGACTCGGATGAATCGTGACCGAATCAAGATCGGTTTCGGACTCGAACTCAAAAGTAGGGTTACTGCCAAATCAGGAATCCGACTTACTACCAAATCAGGTCAACGAGTCAAGTCTGAATCAACCAAATCACGGACAGAACCGGACGAAGCGGATACAACAACCGAACGACGGAACCTAAACACCCTGAGGGGCTCGGCCGCAAATCAGGTCAACGAGTCAAGTCTGAATCAACCAAATCACGGACGGAACCGGAAAATGGATACAGCACAAAACGACAGAAAACCCAACACCTAGGGGGCTCGGCCAAAGCCGAGCCACCCATAGGTGGCTCGGCACATGGGCACAGTGACGATTGGCTATAAATAGGAGAGGGGGTGGTTCATTTGAGGAGGTTGGACTTTTGAGAGCCGAAGCTCTGCCGGATTGAAGATCGAGCTTAGAGTTTTGAAGACTTGAAGACTTGGACATCCAGATCTGATCCTCGGCGAGCATCCACATCACAAAAGGCAGGAGTTCGAGAGAGGGGAAGAACAGATCTGAGATCTACACGAGATCACACTCCGGATCTAAGCTTGGTCTTAGATCCCGAGATCCGAGCGATTATTTCCTTAGTGAACTAATCCCTCCCGGCTATTATTCCCTTCGTGGAATAATACCCGTCAAATCGTGTAGATCCGACCGGATCTAGATCGCGCGGTGGTCCACGGATTAACCCCGGCGTTGGCAAAGAACCCACGAAAGCGAGCGACCGCAAAACAGGAGCTCGCGATTTGTTCACAAGGATAAAGTTGTAATTTTTCTTTATTTTCTTTTTTTTTATTTCGTTGTAACCGGATCTAAAAAATACCGGATCTTTTGTAACCACAAAAAGTTGTTACTTTGAGACCACAATGACATCAATGAAGAAAACGATTTTCCCCGCGAACAATCTGGCGACCACAGTGGGAGCCACCGATCTCGCTGCCGAGATCGTGACGTCGCAGCCGCGGATCTCAATCCCGGTCATGGAGGAGGTCGAGTATGAGTTCGACCAAGCCAAGTTCGAGGAGTACGTGTCCTCGTCCGGATCTACCTCCCCCCGCAAGTCCAAGAAGTTCTCCTCCGGGAGAAAAGTTCGTTGGTTCGAAGAAGCTCGGAAAGCCAACGAAGCTCTCACCCCAGCTGACGCCAAAGTCGCGTCGGGTGAAGTTCTGCCGACCTCCAACCAGGTCAACCCAACTCCCGCCAACGCCTCCACTGTTGAAGGCGTTGTGACTCTCTCAAAGAGAGCCCGCCAGAGGCGACGTCAACGAAGCTCTCCCCCCAGCTGACGCCAAAGTCGCGTCGGGTGAAGTTCTGCCGACCTCCAACCAGGTCAACCCAACTCCCGCCAACGCCTCCACTGTTGAAGGCGTTGTGACTCTCTCAAAGAGAGCACGCCAGAGGCGTCGTCAACGCCTTGCGCGGCAACTCGCCAAGGCGATGGAGTCTACAGACGGATTCCGCTACAACGCGGATCTGAAGAACAGAAGAGGCAAACAGCCTCAACCACCAATGAACGGCGACTCTTAACCCGCCAGGTCGGGAAGCCGAAGTCTGAAGTGGCGACTCAGGTCAAAAAGCAACCATTGCAGCCTTCAAAGCAAGGCCAACCTCCGGCGAATCACCCAAAGTCGCCGTTAATTCCAATAGCTTCTCCGGGAGATCATGCAGAATCATCCCGAAGGAAGAAGCCAGTTTTGGAGCGTCTCGGTCCAGTTCCCGACGAGAGAGGCAAAGTTCCAGTTCACGAGCGTTTGGGCCCAATGAAGAAGCCCAGAACGACTCAACACGTTGGGGGTCGCCGTCACCTCCAGTATGACAAAGAGCTCAAGGCAACTGCACACACCAATTTGCGCATCGAAGTCCAAGAGCACACTGAAGACTCGCGCCCACAAAGGCACGTTTCGAGGCGTGTAACTTTTGAAAGCCCAAAGATTCTGAAAGCATCCCGGCCTAGAACCCGTCTGCAGTCCGGAACCATCAAGCGAGCAACCTATGGTAGGGTTCGGACAAGACTCCCTTCAAAAGATGAAGAATCTGATGCTGGCTCTACGGTCGCATTAGATAATACGGTATCCAGCGAGGGATAATCCCGCGAGGCACTTATGATAAGTGCGGAGCAAGTGGCCAAAATGCTTGAAGACGCCTTAGCTAAGCAGCAGGAAACCTTCAGGTTCGAAATGCAGATGGCCATGCAAAACATGAGAGAAATGCATGACCAACAAATCCAAGCATTGACGAACCAGCAAGGCGAGCCAAGTCGTCGTAACCCGATTAATTTGGAAGATGAGGACACAAATGCGAATGAGACGCATAATGCTAATAATCCTCCCGTCAATGCAGGGGGTGGTAATGAGAATGCTAGCGAAAATACAGGTGAAAACTTGAAGATTAAAAATCTCGAGAGCAAAATCAATACGTTGATTTCCGCTCAAGAGATGAAGAAAACAGGCATTCCTTGTCCATACCTAAGAGAGTGGGAATCAATCTCATATCCGGCGAAGTTCAACCTAATTAACTTCACGCCGTTTAATGGGATGGGTTCCCCCACTCAACATTTGATTTACTTCAAATCACACCTGGGGGTTATCTCTGGTAATGAGCCTCTGATGGTACGGTCCTTCGTTGGCACTCTTCGTGGAGCCGCTTTCGATTGGTATCGCCGCCTCAAGCCAGGAAGCGTAAATAGCTGGGACGACATGGAGACCAAATTCCTAGCCAACTTCTTCGACGACGACACAGAGATATCCATTGGGTCGTTGCTTGATGAGAAACAGAAAGACGGGGAATTGGTTGACACCTTCGTCAAGAGGTTCCGGAACAAAGCGATGAATTGTCGGGACCCGATCACCGAGGAATTCATCCTCCAGACTTGCCACAACAACCTCGCGCTGGACGTGTTGGAAGCAATGGGGACAGCACCGTCCAAGACATGGAAGGATCTGAAGGTCCGAGGAGAGCAAGCCGAGCGATTCCTCAGAAGAAAGAAGGCGGAGAGAGGCCAGCAGGCGACAAATGCTCCAACACAGAATTTCGTCCCACGGGGGAAAGGTAAGGCACACGCTAATGCAGTTGATGCTAATCAAACCTTTCAATTGCAACCTCAGCAACAGCAACAGCAGCAGCAGCAACAAGCACCACAACAAGCTCGGGGGCAATGGCAACAACGGCCTCAGAAGCAAATGCAGTTGATCAAACCTTTCAATTGCAACCTCAGCAACAGCAACAGCAGCAGCAGCAACAAGCACCACAACAAGCTCGGGGGCAATGGCAACAACGGCCTCAGAAGCAAAAATCTTCAGAGCCGAGGTTTCCCAAGGTGTACTCCTTCAAAGATGACGAAGTTCGCCTCAGAAGCAGAAATCTGCGGAGCCGAGGTTTCCTAAAGTGTACTCCTTCAAGGATGACGAAGTTCCCGGCATCTTTAAGTACTTGTTGGAGAACAACAAAATTCAGCTGCCAGCGATTGTGGATCAAGAAGGGGCTAACAAAGTGACGGATCCGAGGTATTGTGCATACCACAGGGCGGTCCATCACCCTACGAAGTCATGCTACCACCTCAAGGACAAGATCCAGGCGCTAATTGATGTAGGCGTCATAACCCCGAAGCCGTCCAAGAATGTTGGAGCAAACGCGGTTTCGATCAGCCCAAGGTGGGAATGAAGACGGTGAATGATGACCCACATGGACAGCGCCAAAAAGGGCTTGTGCCACATACAGCTCCAAACGGCGAAATCCTCTGGGTTCATCCCGACCTGATTGAAGATGAACAATGGGCCGGGTCGTCATCCAAGAAGAAGTCCAAAGGGAAAGGAAAGTCTTGCTGCGGAGTCTCTGCTATCCCAGGAGAGGATGACGAAAGAATACAAGCTTTTCCGCTCTCTGAAGAAGCACAAGAAGTTTTTGCAACCCGAAGCGGAAATGAGTACCACTACAACTATCCATCACCTAGTGAGCAGGGGGTGAATAAACGGGGACCAGCCAAAACTCTTACGGAGATGGGGGTAATTACGAGTCCTACACCGGGAGCAGAGGCTCGACAACAGCCAGTGAATAAACCGAAAGAGAAGAATCCCCAAGAGGTGCAGAATCCGAAGCAGTCTCGTTTCAGTCGCCCGATTGGAAAAGACAAACCGGAAAGCTCGAAGACTCCACAGGTCTTCGATATAATGGGTCAACTAGCCAATATTCCAGCACAGATAACGCTGTATGAGTTGCTGCGGTTATCCAAGGAAACCAGGGAGGCCCTGCAAGAAGCTTTGGCCAATTCAGAGGTGTTTCTGACTCAAGTCAAACCGGTGCCTGAAAATCCCAAACCGGTGAGTCAACAATGCAACATAGCGACAAAGAACCTTCCCTGCATTACTTTCACCAAAGAAGATATGCAGACGAAGAATTCAAACCACGATCGACCGCTATATTTCGTCGGGTACATTGGCTCCAGCAAAGTCAACCGAATCCAAGTGGATCCGGGTTCTGCTGTGAGTATTATGCCGCTTCGCTTGATGTATTTCCTCGGCCTGTGAGTATTATGCCGCTTCGCTTGATGCATTTCCTCAGCATTCCAGTTAGCAAATTGGCGTCCACAGGCACTGTCATCTATGGATTCAACACTAGTGGGTCAAGACCCTTGGGTAAGATCCGGGTAAAGTGTTAAATGGGGGATTTGAAGACAGAAGTCACATGTTATGTGATTGATGCCGAGACTTCGTACAACTTACTATTGGGTCGACCTTGGATCCATAGTAATGTTATAATTCCCTCTACTCTCCATCAGTGTTTGAAGTATGTCGACACTGACAATGAGGTTAGGACGGTGGTCGCGGATAAGCAACCATTCAAAGGGTATGAGAATTATTTCACCGATTCTCTCCTTTATGGTAACGAATCCGATACTGAACCATCGGCCCAGGGCACAGACAGCGGAGAAGAAGGCACAGACGGCGGAGAAGAAGCTGATTCTGAAGTCGGATTCGATTACGATGGTGGTTTTGTTTTAAATGACATTGTACCCTTTGTAATCAATCTGGACGATGAACAATCGTCAGATGGAGGTTGTAACTGGCAACTTGCCGATATTGAAATAAAAGATGATTTAGAGTACTCCTTATCTCTTGATGATGTGATAAAAGAGCTGTTAACAAAGGAACGCTTCCAGCATTCTTTCGGAACAACCATGATCATCCCGAACAAGGTAGGAGGTGCAAAAGAAGTAATTTATGGTAAAGGAAAAAGCTCTCCGTTACCAGATCATTTCCTAAGCAAAGAAGAAGATGATGACAAGCCTAGTCGACATCTATCTAAGTATAGTCCAGAAGCGCGCAAGCTCATGGAAAAGCAGGGGTACGATTTCACACTCGGAGAAGGTCTATACTTCAATCGAGGTCCTCGTAATCCAGCCAAAGCGGTATATGTACCAAAAGGTAAACCTGAGGATTATTATAAATATGGGCGAGGCTTAGGTTATGTTTCATCAGATGACGAATGTGGTTGGCAAATTATCGATCAAATTGCTAACAAAGCCAAGAAGGGATACTCTCCTGATGCTTCAGAGTGGGACTCCGATACAAGTCTGGGAGAAGTTTTCAAAACCCTAATGTCAAATATGGCTACAGCCGATCCATCCACCATGGAAGACGACGATCAAATGCCAACATGGGAAGACCCGTGGGTTCACCATCTGAATATGCAATATGGCGATAGGTTCGAGCAAAGAGAACCACCCACTGAAGATAAAATAGTCCAGATTAACATGGGTGATGAGGCCAACCCAAAGCCTATATTCATCAGCGACAGTCTTCCCCCAGATGAGAAGGAGGAATTGATTGCTCTCATCAGGGAATATATCGACGTCTTCGCATGGAATTATGAAGACATGCCAGGGCTCGACCCCAATGTCGCAATGCACCGCCTCGATATCAAGCCGGATGCCAAACCTGTCAAGCAACAGCAAAGACGGTTTCGTCCGCAGATTATGGAAGCCATTGAGGCAGAGGTTAAGAAGTTGATCGAATCAGGATTTATCCGAGAGGAACAACATCCAGACTGGTTAGGGGAGGTATTCAAAGCCCTAATGGTAAACATGGCTACAGCTGATCCGTCTACAATGGAGGACGATGATCAAATGCCAACATGTGAAGACCCGTGGGTTCATCACCTGAACATGCAGTATGGTGATAGGTTCGAACAGAGGGAACCCCCCACTGAAGATAAAATAGTCCAAGTTAACATGGGTGACGAGGCCAACCCGAAGCCCATATTCATCAGTGACAGCCTTCCCCCAAATGAGAAGGAGGAGTTAATTGCTCTCATCAGGGAGTATATTGACGTCTTCGCTTGGAACTACGAGGATATGCCAGGGCTCGACCCCAATGTGGCAATGCACCGCCTCGATATCAAGCCGGATGCCAAACCTGTCAAACAACAGCAAAGACGGTTTCGTCCGCAGATTATGGAAGCCATTGAGGCAGAGGTTAAGAAATTGATCGAATCAGGATTTATCCGAGAGGAGCAACATCCAGATTGGCTAGCCAATATCGTTCCAGTCATGAAGAAGAACGGTAAAATCAGGATTTGCATTGACTTCAGGGACCTGAATACGGCATGTCCAAAAGACGACTTTCCTCTCCCGATCACGGATGTCATTATCGACAATACATGCGGATTTGAGAGGATGTCTTTTATGGATGGTTTCTCAGGATATAACCAAATCAAGATGCACCCAGATGACGAGAAGCATACAGCATTCAGAACGCCCCTCGGTGTATTTTGCTACACGGTGATGCCATTCGGTCTAAAGAATGCAGGTGCCACGTACCAGCGAGCAATGACTAAGATTTTCCAAGAACATCTCAGGAAAACAGTCGAGTGCTACGTTGACGATTTGGTTGTAAAAAGCCGTAACAAAGAAGATCACATCAAGGACTTGAAGACAATGTTCGATCTCATGCGGAGCCATCAATTGAAAATGAACCCCACTAAATCCTTCAATTGAAGATGAACCCTACTAAATCCTTCCTTGGAATGTCCAACGGAAAATTTCTTGGATTCGTCGTCACCACTAAAGGTATACATATCGATCCTGACAAAGTGAAGGCGATACACGAACTGCAACCTCCTAGAAATCTAAGAGAACTCAGAGGATTGCAAGGGCGGCTAGCTTACATCCGGCGGTTCATCTCAAACCTTTCTGGGAAGTGCCAGCCATTCTCTAAGCTAAACAAGAAAGGGGTGTCATTCATCTGGGACGACGCCTGCCAAAAAGCATTCGAAGATATCAAAACATATCTGACGAATCCTCCTGTTCTCGTTCCACCGAAATCGGGTAAACCGTTCTTGATTTACATCAAGGCGATGAACCATTCGATAAGTGCTTTACTAGCACAAGACGATGATAGCGGTCACGAACAGGCAGTTTATTACCTAAGTCGGACCTTGATAGGCGCCGAGTCTCGATATCCGATGATTGAGAGAGAATGCCTCGCATTGGTATTCACGATGCAAAAGATGCGGCATTACTTGGTTGGACAGACGATTTACGTCATTTCCAATGTTAATCTAGTACGGGTGTTTATGACACAACCGGCCTCTATGAATTGGTGGTTAGCGAAGTGGGCCCTTCTCTTATCCCAGTATGATTTGCACTTCAAGCAGCAGAAGTCGATCAAGGGACAAGCGATTTGTGATCTTTTGGTGGCAAACCCGACCACAGATACGGCAGAAGTATATGATGACTTGTCGGATGAAACCCACGAGGTTAATACTACATCGCACCAACAAGTATGGAAATTATATTTTGATGGTGCTTCAAGGTTAGTTAATAGGGTGATAACCCCGGGAGGTTCTACAGTTTCCTCCGGGGTTGGAGTTGTCTTAATCTCCACGGGAAAGCATGTGATGCCTCGAGCTTATTCGCTGAATAATCCGTGCTCCAATAACGTAGCCGAGTACAACGCGCTTCTCATTAGACTCAGTTTTGCCAAAGAGCTGGGGGTCGAATGTCTCGAAGCTTTTGGGGATTCTCAATTGATAGTCAACCAAGTCCGGGGAGAGTATGAAGTCAGGAACCAGGACCTGATCCCATACCACCAGGAGGCCAACAAAATGGCAGAATCTTTTGAAGAATTCTTCATTGAATATATCCCTCGTCTCCACAACGCTTATGCGGATGCACTGGCAGCACTAGCGGTATCACTTGCGCAGCCTCCCGAAACTGAGCTGTTAGTCACAGTGAGGACGCATCAGCTCTGCATACCCATATACGATATGGATATTGAAGAAGAAAATGACGGAGACATTAACGCCAAGGAGGTGAATTCAACTCAAATTGGGTCTGAGTCCCGAGATTGGTGTTTTCCCATCATTGACTACGTCCAGTATGGTATTCTGCCAGAAGACGTAAAAGAAAGAGAATCAATTCGCCGAAGAGCGCCAAGATTCTTCTATAATGCCGAGACCCATACGTTATACCGTAGAGGGTACAATGGTTTATTACTCCGATGCCTTTCGAACAAAGAAGCAGAAGAAGTTCTTAAGGAAGCACACGAATGAGAATGTGGTGCGCATCAGCCCGGTCCCAAACTGTATGATCGCATCAGAAGAATGGGGTATTTCTGGCCAACGATGGTTCGTGACGCAATCGAATATGCCAGAGAGTGTCATGCATGTCAAATACATGCAAATAATATGCATCAACCGCCAGAGCAGTTGCACACATCAACCACGTCATGGGCGTGCCAAGAAGGATCATTCATGACAACGGTCCACAGTTCATAAGCAATGCCTTCGTCAGATTCTGCGACAAGTTCAAAATCGAAGATGTTTCGTCGACAGCTTACTATCCCGCTGCGAACGGATTAGCTGAAGCGTTTAACAAGACGATCATTAAGATCCTGTCCAAGCTCGTGAAGACCAATAAACGAGACTGGGACGATAAACTCGGTGAAGCACTCTGGGCTTATCGCACCACCATACGCACGCCTACGGGAGCTACCCCGTATTCGCTGGTATACGGATGTGAAGCTGTGCTACCGCTGGAAATTCAGATTCCGTCCCTTCGGATCGCCCTCGCAACGGAGATGACGACGGAGGAACAACATCAGAAGCGTCTCGAAGAGCTCGAGAGGCTGGATGAAAAGCGTTTGGAGGCTCAACAACACATCGAGTTTTACCAAGCCAGGATGTCAAGGGCTTTTAACAAAAGAGTCCGACAGAGAAGCTTCAAGGAAGGAGATCTGGTCCTCGCTGCTCGCCGACCAATAATTCTCACCTCCAAGAAGAAAGGTAAATTCGAACCCAAATGGGAAGGACCGTTTGTAATAGACACAGTCTATTCAAACGGCGCATATCGCCTGATTACTCAAGAGGGCGCCAGGCAATTAATGCCAATAAATGGGAAGTTCCTGAAAAAGTACTATCCCTAGTACCTTCAGGATAACCCATTTACCGGGAAGTTCCTTGAAGAATATTATACTTAATATTCTAAAGGATAACCCAAAATTATTTTCTCCACCAAAATCCCTCACTGATCAGTTTCAATTGACAGTGGATCCACCAAAAATGTCCATCTGACCCTATTGACTCTTTCCATATACAAGAAGGTCCCCTTTCAGATCAGAGTCTCCTTTCGATAAACGAAAGAACTCCTTTCTCTTCTCTTTGGTTAAATCTTCTCACGGTTATAGCCAAAGTTGAAACTTCACTTCGATAAACGAAGAACTCTTTTTTCCAATTTAGATAACCAATCCTATAAAAGGCAAGTTTATCTAAATCTTTCAGATTCTCGGAGTGGACACCCCACTTCTAGTTTCTTCTTCGCTGGAAATAGAATATAAAATTCTTCCTTTCCAGAATCAGGGAATAGAATATAAAATTCTTCCTTCCTTGTTTTTCGGGTTTGCCTTCACCCTAAAAGAAGACCGGGAAATAGAATATAAAATTCTTCCTTTCCCGCATCGATCTTTTAATTTGTCAATTTAGGATTCATCCTAGGAAGTTTATCCCGAATCCTAAGCAGGGATAAGTCTGCGCCTAACACGCGCTGCCGGTTTAGTCTTTTTCCGTATAAAAAGACACCAGAGTTCGATTCTGGGGTATTCTATCCTGAAACCTAAGTAAGGATAAGTCTGTGCATAACCTGCGCTGCCGGTTAGTTCTTAACCGCTAAAAAGAACACTCGTCCACATATTCAACATTGTGGCAGGTTGTTATTAATAACACCAAAATCCAGACCTTACACGCATGGGGAATTTCATCCTGAATCCTAAGAAAGGGTATGCCGACGCCTAACACGCATCGCTGGTTTAGTCTTTCGCCATAGAAAAAGACACCAGAATACCAGTATGGGGTATTTTATCCCGAAGCCTAAGTAGGGATAAAGTCAACAACTAACACGTGTTGCCGGGTAGCTTATTCCCGTAACAATGGCAAAGTCTACGTATTCGAAGTCGTAGCATCAAGTCTAAGGGATTTCATTCCTTTAGCACAACGTGACATGCGGAACGGATTTAGACAATCCGCATGCTAGCCCGACTCAAACGGTAGTCGGTAAAGGCTAATCAAACCCGTTAAAGGCTGGGGGTTAGCCAAGAATCCTAAAGTCAACACCTAACACGTGTCGCCGGGTAGCCTATTCCCGTAACAATGGCGAAGTCTATGTGTTCAATATCATAGCACGAAGTCTTAGAGAATTTACTCTCTTAGCGCAACGTGACATGCGGAACGGATTTAGACAATCCGCATGCTAGCCCAACTCAAACGGTGGTCGGTAAAGGCTAATCAAACCCGTTGAAGGCTGAGGGTTTGCCAAAAGTCCTATGAGTATTATGGTCAATCATTTCAAAGGGAATGAGGAATCATAATAAAGATAAGGATAAAAACTAGTTTCACTAAGAGAATCAAATGTCAAAGTTTTCAGCAAATAAAATCATACATCAAGCCTATGGCTAAGGATCTGCTGACTAAACTTAGACAGCTTCTCATCATAAGCTTGCCTAAGCTCATCCTGCAACTCGGCTCTGATGGACTCTTCATTGGCGGCTAAAGTCTTCACCGCAACTTCCTCTGTCTCGACCAGCTGCTGCTTCAAGGACTTCAGCTCATCAGATAAAGCAGTGTGTGTTTGCTGATCCTGCAGCTTTGTCATCTCGAGAATACTCAAAGTCTCCTCCTTCTCACGGAGTTCTCGTCGAAGCTGATCTATATGGGTCTCACAAGAAGCGATGGAAGAATCAAGCTCGTCAAGTGAGGATGACTTAGCAGCAAGGTTAGCCTCAACTCGATCTATTCGGCCCCGCTGCACCTGAATCTCGAGCTCAGCAACCATCCGAGTACTGCGCCATGACTGTAAGCGAGTATCCAACTCAGCAGTAATGAATGAAGAGGCACCTGCATCCCGGAACTCGTGAAACATCTGAAGCTCACGCTCTAAGCAGTCAAGGTCATCGAATATAACTCTCGCCAGATCCGGGTATCCCGCATCCCTTATTAAATTTATTTTAGAATCAAGGAATGGTTTAAACTGGCGAAGGGAAAGTCCGTCGTGGAGGAGTTTGCCAAGCATAACATTCATAAAGGAGAAGAAAGAACGGACATCTACACAAATGACGATCTTCTCAGGGTCATTGTCCGATAACAACTCCTTCACGAGAACATGAAGCCGAGAGGAAAGCCCTACACAAAAAGGAGAAATCCGTCAAAAAGCCTTAATAAGGAAATAAATGACATTTTCAGCGGCTTAATTTATACCTCCTTCCCCTTGAGTCGCTGGGGGTAGCGGAGACGTAACGGCTGTGGGTGTGTCAACTGGTGGAGTTGGTCTCACAGCCGGCTCAGCAGGATCAGCCTCGGCAAAAGCTCCTTTTAAACACAGAACAGAATGTTCAGATGCATTACATTATAGCTGCATTAGTCAAAAAATTGGCTAGTCCTATAATTAACTCGAGAAGAAGCACGTACTTTCAAAAGAACCATTCTCGGGATCCTGAGGGAGTACGGGCTCAGGAAACATATCCTCGGGCAGCGGGCCATCGATCTGAGGAGAGTCATACATGAAGTGGAACATAGAATTGTCTGTAGGCAAACCTGCCTCGTTGAAATCGTCAATCGAAAAATCTGACACAAGGAAATGTAAGTACGAAAGAAGAATGAAGAGAATATGACCAATGGAAATAAGTTACCTCTCGTAGATGTATCTGGATTCACTGAATCAGGTCCTACATTGGTAGCCTCCCTAAAGTCAGCGGCTTCTGTAGGTTCTTCTACCTGGTAAGGTGAGTCAGGCTCACCAGAAGATACAAACTCATGAGGAGCAGGATCGAAACTCATCTCCCCTTCCTCGCGCTCTCCTGCATAGAATGGGAAAGCATGAGCCTAAAAATCTAAACGATCAAGAGAATGATCTATAGAGTAGATGTTACCTCTGTCGCTAGCAGGATCATCACCAGCCAAGTCCATCTCAGATGCCCGCGAATCTGCAGGCGGCTTATGGGCTAGTCTCTTCCGCCTATCAGCACGAACAGTAGTCGAAGGTCTTGCCCGGGCAAAAGGACGGAATTCCTCTTCACTGTTTGTCGCTGTACCAGAAATATTAGATAGTGGTCAGGAATAGCAATTTGGAAATGCAGAAAGAAAAGATGGGTGACTAACCTCGCTCGAAATCTGCCTCGTAGTTTTCAGGATCTCCGCCTGAGGCCTCTCCAGCAGAACTAAAGGCCCTATGACCTTCTGCATCAAGTCGCCGGGTCTTGCCCCGCACCGAGCACCGTCCCGGATCACATGAGAATCAATCTGAGAGGCTTCTTCGGCCACCAACTCTTCAATAGGCTTCACAGGGACAGTCTTATTAGCTGCTAACAACCACCTGCAGCTCAAGAAAGTGAGGTTCAACTGTCGCTCAGCACCCGGGAGACTGAACCTAACACCAGTGTAGCCCGTCACGGTCCACAACCATACACGAAGACCGTCCACCAAACCTCCATGAGCCCGAAGCTGCTGGCGCGGGTTCCCGACATAAAGCTGGTCATAACCAAACTGGCGAGCGAATCGGCAAGGTAGATACGGCTCTATAAAACACTGATTCCCCACCCGGAAAGTCAAGTAGCCCGGCCTGATGTTCACTAGCCAATTAAAGCAGCCGATATCTAAATAAGTGCGATACTCCCTCGGCTTCTCCTCATCAATCAAACATTCGCCATACCGGCTGGAGAACTGCGGAAAACAAGTAGAGAACGCCCAGCACTTGTGGACCTGTAGCTGCCTCCTGATATCAGAGAATCCTCGGCCTTCCCACTCTCCATTCTCAAGCAGCTGTAGTAAGGGAACAGAGTGGTCCATGGCATGCGGTATCGACATCATGTCAGAATGATGAAGGACGAACCAAGCCATCAAATAAACATACGGAAGCTCCACCTTAGTAGTAGGAATCTGAGTCGACGATTCATTCTCCTTCCATGTAAAAGCACCGGAAATCTGTCGAAGCCCTCGATGAATGTTAGCCACAATCACCGGAAGAAGTGAAAGTTCCTTTCTGTAAGCAAGTTGAACCGCAGGGTAGAGCACTTCCAGTGGCAGAGCGTAACCGGACTGATACGGGACCATGCATTTCTTTAACCAGATAGCGAGGTAGCCGGCAAGAAGAGTCATCGGACGAATCGGTGCGGTCGCATGGCATAAGAATGATTTGAATTTAGTCCCTGCAGGAAAGCCACTCTCAGGACTGCTAATGGTATAGGAGTGGGCGTCAGTCTTCTTCAGCAGCTCATTAACCTCTGAAGGAGTCAGCGCTCCATCGGCTCAAGACGTACTTCGTCATACGAGCCCACCAAAACTTGTCCAAAGAATGGACCCAACCATAGAATCTGTGGCGCGGTGCAGGCATCTCCCGTCCTAAATTAGCGAGGCGATTCCTCAAAGTAGAAGCAGAGGCAAGGAATTCGTTACGGGGCGGTGCATCTAGTCCCAGTACTCCAGGACGCAGTCCAACAATATGATTCCTACTCGAACCAGGAACTGCCTGATGAGTAATGTAGCCGCAGTGAACGCTCTCATGCTCCTCTGTCAAGCACCACGGCATCTCCCGTTTCACAGCCTGACGCCTGAGCTTAGTCAAGGAACGGTGCCGAGGAATCTTCGGAAAATAGAAGAAGCCATTGCCAGTCTTATAAAGCCACTGCTCGGCGTCAATAAATGCTGCATCGGGATCCCTGACAGAATCGTCGAACAAGAAATCAGTCTTCCTGAGAGACTGAACAGAACTAACATCCTTCACGAGGGGCGCATCTGTAATCAGCTGACGAAGGGCTCGATGTCCACCTTCCTTCACCACTTGGGCAACCTCTATCGACGTGCCCGGAACAAATTGGGAAGCAGGTGGAATCGGCGAAAAATCATCAGACGTCGAATAATATTCGTCACGACGTCCATTCACCGCATGCGATGAAAAGGCTCCGGAGGGATACTCCACTGAAAACAAGCAATTAAGTGTTTGTTAATTTCAGATATTAAGGGAAATTGAACTCATCTTACAAATCGGTAAGATAGAGTCATTACCTTATAAAGGGTGAGACGATTTGGC
>NC_033795.1:71469225-71485817 GCF_001876935.1 Asparagus officinalis | reverse complement strand
ACTTCTTCAAGAACTTGTCATTGATAGGCATCATGATCTTGTCGCCATTCGGTTTGACGAGGCGATAAGTTCCATTCGAATAGATTATCTACTACGAACGGTCCTTCCCATTTGGGCTGAAATTTGCCCTTCTTCTTGGAAGTGAGAATCATCGGTCGTCGGACGGCGAGCACCAATTCTCCCTCCTTAAAGGATCGACGCTTGACTTTTTTGTCGAAAGCCTTAGCCATTCGGGCTTGGTAGAACTCAATGTGTTGTTGAGCTTCAAGCCGCTTGTCATCCAACGCTTCAAGTTCCGCGAGGCGTCATTGATGATTATTCTCGGCGGTCATCTCTGTAGCTAGGGCGACACGGAGGGATGGAATTTGAATCTCTAATGGTAACACGGCCTCACAGCCATATACCAGTGAATAAGGCGTGTTACCGGTTGGTGTACGAACCGTTGTGCGATACGCCCATAAGCTCTCGCCCAGCTTCTCGTTCCAATCGCGCTTGTTGTTGGAAGTCAGCTAGGTTAAGATCTTAATGATTATTTTGTTGAAGGCCTCGGCCAAGCCATTCGCCGAAGGGTTGTAGGCTGTAGAGGAGAGGTTCTGTATCCGGAACTTATCACAAAACCGGGTAAACGCATGACTAACGAATTGTGTGCCGTTATCATGGATGATACGTCGAGGCACGCCGTATCGGTATATGACATGATATTTGATGAACTTAATCACGTCATTGGTCTTGACTTCTCTTAAGGGGATGGCTTCAGCCTATTTAGAGAAGTAGTCGGTGATCGCGAGGATGAAGCGATGACCTCTCGCCGACAGCGGGGATATTGGTCCGACGATGTCCATCCCCCATGCTTCGAAGGGCCAAGACGTCGTTGTCGGGTATAGGTCTTCAGGAGGTTGATGCAGGTAGTTGGCGTGGATTTGGCACACGTGGCAACGCTTTGCATAAGCAACCACGTCGCTGACCATCCCAGGCCAGAAATAGTCTATCCTTCGTAATCGATCCCAAAGCTTGGGTTCGGGCTGCTGAGCTCCGCAGGTGCCGTCATGGGATTCGCGCAGAGCCTCTCGTGCTTCTGTCTTTGAAAGACATCGAAGTAACAAGCCGTCATATGACCTTCGATACAACGCCTTTGTAGTCGAATCGTAGTAGAACCTTGAGACACGCCGACGGACAGACTCTCGTTCTCTAGCGTCTTCGGGCAGCATACCGTACAGGACGTAATCGATGATCGGGAGACGCCAATCTTTCGGGTCGGGTTGATCCGAAACTTGGTGAGTGGCGTTCACTTCTAAAACGTCTTTTGGTCGAAAGAGTCTTCGGCTTGCCACAGTGACCCATTGAGTCGTTTCTGGTGGCTGGGCCAAGTTAGCCGCCAAGGATGCGAGGGCGTCCGCGTGTGTGTTCTTAGAACGAAGCACATGTTCGATGCAGAAACTTTCGAATAATTTCACCAGCTTGGTAGCTGCTTTGTGAAGCGGGATCAGGTCGTCGTTTCTAACTTCGTACTCCCCCGTCATCTCAGGGTGGCTCGGCTTTGGCCGAGCCACCTTGAGGCGGCTCGGTTTGGCCGAGCCCCTCTGGGTTTGCTGTTTTCCGTTGTTTTGTGTTGTGTCCGTTTTTCGGTTTTGTCCGCGATTTGGTTGATTGCGACTCTGATTTGTTGATCTGATTTGGCAGTAAGTCTGATTCCTGATTTGGCAGTAAATCTACTTCTGAGTTCGAGTCCGAAACTGATCTTGATTCGATCGTGATTCGTCCGAGTCTGTTCCCGGTTGGATGACTCGTTGATTCTTTAACACTTGGCTTGATTCCGAACGTGTATGGATTCATTCCGTTGTTCGCGTGCGATTTGTCGATCTCGTCGCCTCGTTGGTTCGTCGGTTTGTGCCGAGCTGTGCTAAGGGACCTATAAGCAGTTTTATATGCCTACAGTATTCTAGCAGACAATGTATTATATTATGCGTCAGAGAAGCAAGAAGATTCATGCATAGGTGGTGGAAAGTGACTAGTAGAGGGTCCAGCTTTATGTGAAGGTTGTGGAATATCTTGAAGGTTGTGGAATATATTGGGGCAATGGTTCTTGTGGAGGGTGAGGTTCATCTTGGTGAATTTCAAAATTTGTTAGTTTCATCCGAGTTAAGGCATTGGAGTCAAAGAATTCAATGGAACGAATCTTATAAGTTTTAGTTTCTAGATCAACATGATATGCCTCAGAGATTCTTGTGAGAAAAGCTCCAAATGGAAGAGATCCCTTAGGAAAAACTAAAAGATTTTCATAAAACACCTCAGCCCAATTAACCTTAATGTTAGCCATTATTGCATAGAGGGCTTTGGCTAGATCAAGAGATATGAAATGAAAACTTTCTATTTTTGGAAAAAGATTGTAGGCAAGAATTCTAGCTATAAACCTAGGGATATGCCTAAGTTTATTTGAATGATTGAGGAGTTTGCCATATCCGGGAAGGAAAATATGATTAGTAAGTAAATTTTCATCATTCATTTTGATAGATGGAAGACTAAATCCTTGATAAGGAATATTAAATATTTTACCTAATTTCTTAGGTGCCATATTAATTTCAATTCCCTTCATAAGTGTGTTAAGAACATTCGAATGATGATCGGTTTCATATCTAGTGACATTGACATAAAATAGTTGGATCAATAATGGATAATATGGTTTCCTGTTTTTAGAGGAAAAGAAATCTAATAATCCAACATTTACAAAGTAATCACTGAAATTATGAGTGATAAAATCATCAAAATTAACAAATCTACTAGGTATAATTTCAAAATATTGAATAATCTTCAACTATATTTGAAGGACCAGACCTAGGCCTCTTTGATTTTTATATTATTCAACTTCGAAATTGGAAATGGAATAGAATAAGAGAGCTTACCAAACTATTGAAACCCTAGATGTAGTCGGTTAATTGAGGCTGTAGTCGACTACTGAGACAGGAAAACTCAAAGTAGACAAGAAATTTGATAAAAATTTTGAGAGAAAATGAGAAGGAGAGGATGCCCTAACCTTTTGAATAGGATAACCTGAGGAAGATAAGGGTTTGTGCGGTTTTGGGGGTGAAAAATGTGAGTGATAGAAGGACTTAGGGTAGTTTCTTTTAGTTAAAAATGAGTGGCCAAGATTAGATCAAAAAATCAAATGAAAGGTTGAGATTTGATCAAAGTAAAATGTGATGGAAGGTCATGATTTATCAGGTTATAAATGAATGGTTGAGATCAAAATTACTTATGTCTAATGGGAATTGGGTTTTGGGTTTGGTAGATATAGGATCCAAAATGCCAAAACTAGTGTAAAAATGAAACTACAGGTTTTATAGTCGACTACTAATATGATTAGTCGACTACACTGTAATCGACAGAGAGTAGTTTTTTGTTTTTACTTCTTATTAGTCGACTACTACTCCTACTAGTTGACTACTAAAAATCAAACAGAATGTGATATATGCAAAGTCTGTGTATGTAGTCGACTACTAACTTGATTAGTCGACTATTGAAACTGAAAATGCATATGTATGAATTTTAAACCTTAATTTAAATCTTCCAAAGAACATATACCTAATTCTCTTCTTAATTTAACATATATTTCTTCTTTTAATGGTTCTGTTAATATATCTGCAATTTGTTTATCAGTTAAAACAAAATCTAAAGAAATATCACCCTTAAGCACATAATCACGTAAAAAGTGATGTCTAATGTCAATATTGAATAGGATTTTTAGATAAATTAATGGCACTGGTATTATCACACATTATGGAAGATGTGGAACATAATATATCGTAATCAGACAATGTTTATTTCATCCATAAAACTTGAGCACAAGCAAGACTAGCATCAATATATTCTACTTCAGTCATTGATAATGACACTGAGTTTTGCTTTTTTACTAAACCAAGATATAAATGAATGTCCTAAGAAATAACATGTACCACTTGTACTTTTCCTATCAGATTTGCATCCGGCAAAATCAACATCACTATATAATAATAAATCAAATATGCTATTCTTAGGATAAAATAAACCATAATCTGTAGTGGTTTTAAGATATCTAAAAATTCTTTTTACGACTTTAAGGTGTGATTCTTTAGGATAAGACTAAAATATTGCACATAAATAAACACTAAATATAATATCAGGTCTACTTGCTGTAATGTAAAGAAGTGATCCAATCATACCTCGGTAAAGCTTATGATCAACATTCTTACCATTTTCATCTTTGTCAAGTGATGTAGTTATACTCATTGGTATTGGTTTTATGGTAGTATTTTCTATTCCAAAGCGTTTGAGTAATTTTTTAGCATACTTGCTTTGGTTGATGAATATTCCTTCCTTCAATTGTTTTATTTGTAGTCTAGCAAAGAAATTGAATTCACCCTGTGACTCATTTTAAATTCATCCTGCATAGTCTTAGCAAACTCTTGACAAAGATCATTATTAGCAGAACCAAATATTATATCATCTATAAATATTTGAATTAATAATATATCTTTATTTATTTTTTATAAATAGTGTAGAATCAACTTTACCAATTTTAAATCCGGAAGTTAAAAGAAAGTTCTTTAATCTATCATACCAAGGACGAGGTACTTGTTTAAGACCATATAAAACTTTCTTAAGTTTGAAAATATGGTTTGGAAAACTTTTATGTTCAAAACCAGGAGGTTGTTCTACAAAAACTTCTTCTTTAAAAAAACTATTTAAAAATATGCTTTTAACATCCATTTGATATAATTTAAAATCTATAAAACATGCAAATGCAAGTAGAATTCTTATAGATTCTAAACGAGCAACTGGTGCATAGGTTTCATCATAATAAATACATTCTTCTTGATTATAACCTTGTGTAACCAATCTATCTTTGTTTCTAACAACTTGTCTAGATTCATCTAATTTATTTCAAAATATCCATTTGGTTCCTATAATAGATTTATCTTATGGTCTAGGTACAAGATCTCAAACGTTATTTCTTGTAAATTGATTGAGTTCCTCTTGCATGACTATTATCCAAAAATCATCTTTACATGCTTCTTTAATATTTTTAGGTTCTATTGTTGAAACAAATGCAAAATGTGTAAATAAGTTTAATTGTGATCTAGTTTGTACACCACTAGAAATATCCCCTATGATTAAATCACGTGGATGATTTCTAACATCTACATATGCTTTAGGTAAAACATTAGTATCATTAGAATTGTCATCAACAATAGAAGGTGGTTGATTTACAATTTCATCATCATCACGAGTATTATCATTATTGTTAGATTTTGAATTAGATTCATCAAATGAAACATGTAAGGATTATTCTATTTGGGAAGACTTCTTATTAAAAATTCTATAAGCTTTACTATACATAGAATAACCTGTAAAAATGCCTTTATTCGATTTAGAATCAAATTTATCTAAATTATCTTTTGTATTTAATATATAACATTTACAACCAAATACTTTAAAATAAGAAACTTTAGGAATTCGATTATTAAATAATTTAAAACTTGTTTTATTTAATATATGTCTTAGTAAAATTCTATTTTGAACATAACAAGCAATATTAATTGCTTCTTCTAAAAAATATTTAGGTAGGTTAGATTCAACTAACATAGTCCTAGCACATTCTTGTAAAATTCTATTTTTTCTTTCAACAACTCTATTTTGTTGTAGAGTGTAAGGAAATGAAAATTTATGTGAAATATCATTTTTATTACAAAAATCAGTAAATAATTCATTTTCAAACTCACCACCTTGATCACTTCTAATAGTGATAATAATAGTGGATTTTTTATTTTGTATCTTTTTACAAAGTATAAAAAACTCATCAAAATCATCATTTTTTTGTTTTAAAAACATAACCCATGTAAATCTAGAATAAACATCAACAATTACAAATGCATATCTACTTCTATTTAAATATTCAATTCTAGAAGGACCAAATAGATCCATATGTAATAACTCTAATGGTCTACTTGTAGAAACAACACCTTTAGATTTAAAAGTTGATTTATGCATTTTTCCTTGTTTACATGCATCATAAATTAATCTTTCTTATTTATAATTTTAGATAAACCATTTACTAATTTTTTTTAGAAATACGTGAAATATTTTTTAAGTTAATATGTCCTCATCTTCTATGCAATAATAATAAATTATCTATTGATGCAACTAAACAATGATTATTTGAATAAAAATTCATAGATAAGACATATATATCTTTCTTTCTAAAGCCTTTAAATAAGATATTTGTTAAATCATGGTCATATATAAGACATGAATCTTTTTCAAATATGATTTTAAAATTCTTATGACATAGTTGACTTATATTTAGAAGATTATATTTTAAACCATCTACTAATAAAATATTATCTATTAGAGGTTTGTCAATATTACCTACTGTTCTAATATCTATTACTTGACCTATGTTTTTGTCTCCAAATGCCACTGTGCCTCCTTCTTTATATAGAATTGAAGACAACAATTGAGAGTTTTTGGTCATATGTTTGGAACATCCACTATCTAGTATCCACTTTTTTTTTGAGGTACCTAAAAAATAGACATTTAAGCATTGGTACCATTTTTATGTTGGGTACCTTAGATTAGCACTTAGGAGACCAAATCCACTTGGAATTTGGTTTCCCTTTGTTAACATAAATGTAATTAGTGGAATAGCATATATTTTTCTTGAAGTTTGAAATATAAGTATTTCTTTCATATGTACTAACATTTTTAGGCACCCAAATGAATATAGATAAAGCATGATTATTTTTAGCATGTATATTCCTTGTAAATGAATATAGATAAAGCATGATTATTTTTAGCATGTATATTCCTTGTTAATGGTGCATGGAATTTTCTAACATTATTATTCATGGTATTTTTAGCATGTATATTCCTTGTTAATGGTGCATGGAATTTTCTAACATTATTATTCATGGAAGATGATGCATGGTTTGTACTAGAAATATTTTCATACTTCTTATGAACATATCGTAAACCAAATTTTTGACTAGAAGACTTTTGAAAAGATAACAAATCATTTAAGTTTTCTTTTCCTTTATTGAACTTGTTTACATTTAAGAATAATTCTTCCTATTTAAGTTTAAGTGATTCCATACTCTTTTCTAAATTTAAAATTTTATTTTTTATAAAATTACATTCAAATTTAAGATAAACATTATTTTTAGTTAATATTCTATTTTTAGAAAGTAATTTGTCATTTAATTCCTTTAATTCTTCAATTTGTGAAAAATTTGATGAAACTAATTCTTAGTTTAATCTATCATTTTCATTTTTTAATATCTTATATTTAGCATTTAAATCCTTAAACTTAATATAAAGTTTATTAAAAGCATCTAAAGTTCTTCATTGTCTAAGGAATCATTTACCTCATCTTGTGCTATAAAGCACATGTGGGCTGATTCTTCTCTTTCTTCTTTTTTGTCGGAAAAAGATGAATCGTTACTTTTATCCTAAGTTACCGCCATAACATTCTTCTTTTTCTTCTTAAAGTTGTTAAAATTATTAGAATTTGTGGATTATGACTTTGACTTGAGTAGTGGACAATCCTTCTTTATATGACCTGACTTATTACAATTGAAACACAAAGAAGAGTCATTAGTATTTTTAAATTCATTTGACTTAAACTTACCTTTCTTAAGAAATCGTTTGAATTTCTTAGTAATCATTGTAATATCCTCATCATCTTTGTCGGATTCATCGGTGTCGGAGGATTCATTAAAGGCAAGTATCTTTTTTTTCTTTGGTTCGTCATCTTTCTTTCGATCTTTAATTTAAACTTCATATGCCATCAAATTTCCAATAAGATTTTATATGGAGAGAGTTGATAAATCGTTGGCTTCTTCAATTGCCGTAGTCTTCATTTCCTATTCCAGAGTTAATGCTCTTAGGATTTTTCTTACCATCTCAACTTGAGTATATTCTTTCCCCAATCCAATCAAAGAGTTAGTAATATCTGTAAACCTTGTGAACATCTTCGTGATGGATTCATTCTCTTTCATCTTAAATAGTTCAAACCTATGAACAAGAACAGAAAATTTTATTTCTTTAACTTTATTAGTTCCTTCATGTGTTACCTCAAGAGTGTGCAAAATTTGATTTGCTGATGTAGAGGTAGACACTCGATTGAATTCGTTCTTGTCCAATGCACAAAATAGTGCATTCATCACCTTAGACTCCAGATTGATGTTTGTTCTCTGTACTACTATCCATTCGGTGTATGGAGTCATTGGCTTTGTGAATTTAGTCTTTACAATGTTCCATAACTCATGGCCAAGTGATTGGAGGTAGATCTTCATCCGACACTTCCAATAGTTATAATTTGTACCGTCAAAGAGAGGTGGTCGTTGTGTGGAATGTCCCTCTTTGAATTATGAAGTATTTGATGTACTTGATGATACCATCTTTCACCGTGCTCTTATACTAATTATAGAATCTGATACAATACACACTAAAATACTGGGGGGAGTGAATAGTGTTCCTTTTTAAACTTATACGAAGTAGATTAAAAATTGCACTAAAATAGCAATATCACAAAAAATAAATATTAGTTCCACCTCCCCGGTGTACATCCAGTCCCCGGTGTATATCAAAGGCGAGTAACATCTCACCCAGCCCTACACCCACTGTTTGTATAGTTTTATTTAGTTTTATTTCGGATTTATTGAGCCTAAATCATTATTTTGCATATAAAAATATATCTCTATGGCATATGATGCGAGAAATCAGATGTTTTAGTTAATAAAAACCCACCAACGTTTTTGTAATGTAGATCTAGATCTGGAGTTAGTTTTAAACATGAGTTTCTTTGTGATTTTTTTGTTTTCAATACGTTTTTAAACATGTATAAATATGTTTAGGGTTTTAATGTAAGTAGTTACATGAAAATCTTTCGTTTCTGTTGATACCCATGTGTTAGAATCGGAAATATATTGCTGGACATGACAAAGAAGAACTTTAGGTTAACACTTTTGTAGATAATCAGTGAAAGCAGAAAACTAGGAATTTTTTGCTCAGTCGACCAATGATTCGACTTATCAACCAACTTATGAGTCGACTGATTAGTCGACCAATGAGTCGACTGACGAGAAAATTTACAGTTTTGTGTTTTGTTCTGGTCGACCAATGAGTCGCTAATCCCAGTCGACTCATGAGTCGACTGATGAGGAATTCTCTAGTTTCCTCGGTTTGGATCTGTTTGGGTTGTTTCACTTTAACTGAAACTATTTATGCTTGTTTATTGTTGTTGTGTGACGAGGAGTCGCCTCGAATAACAGGTATTAGAAATTATTGTTTATCCTATATCTTTACATGTGAGATGGCATGCGAACACGACTTTATGTTTGCACACCGAGACACGTGAGAAATTAGGGTATATGAATCTGTTCATATATTTTATCTAGTCCATGTGTTATGTAGTCCATGTGTTGGACATTTATAACATTCAGTCTATGTGTTGGACAATTTTCATATGCAGTCCATGTGTTGGACATCCACTACATCTAGTTTTAGTTCATGTGTATGTGTTGGACAATTTTCATATGCAGTCCATGTGTTGGACATCCACTACATCTAGTTTTAGTTCATGTGTTGGACATCAGTTTAGACCTTGAGATTGCCATGTGTTGGACATCCACTACATCTAGTTTTAGTTCATGTGTTGGACATCAGTTTAGACCTTGAGATTGACACTATTACTTGCATAGGCTGGACATGACACTTATGTGAGTTACGACATGATAACGGATTTAAGTTCTGAGATGGGTTTGTCTTCTTTTATTTTTTTCCCTGTATTAGATTTCGGGTTTGGTATTTAGGGATTTACAATTTGAGATACAAGGTATATACATGAGGGTTTCCTTGTTTGGATTATTTCGCTCGACGTACCTATGCTCGTGTTGTAATTTCCTAAGTACTAAAACCTTCTTATCATTAGGGATCTACAATTTGAGCTACAAGGTATATACATGAGGGTTTCCTTGTTTGGATTATTTCATTCGACGTACTTAAGCTCATGTTGTAAGTTCCTAAATAGGATCGGTGATTTTATATATAAATGTATTAACTGTATTTTCTGTATACAACGAGCCATTTCCCTTGGGGTTGGTTGTGATGTTGCTCGCTAGCACTTTGACGCTCGTTGTCCCTCCTCCTTTTAGGTAACGAGCCAGGCGCCCGGAGAGTCGCAGGTTGATGGCGATGCACTTTAGCTTCAGCTATCTTTTTTAGTTATATTGTTCTTTTGAGCTCCACTGTAGACTTCTGTTTAGACATTTGAGGATTTTATTTCTAGAAGTTGTAAAGGCTGTGTGCCTTATTTTCTCTTTTTCAGAATTTTGTATTTGAGACTTGTTGAGAACTCCAGTTCATTTATTTCAGACATTGACTTGTACTTCAGTATGTTAGCTGATGAAATATTAATCTGATCTCTATTATTTCATCAGTTGATTCTTGTATTATCTTTTACTTGCTTTTGTACCTACACCTGTTATTTTATTTCATCAGTTGATTCTTGTATTATCTTTTACTTGCTTTTGTACCTACACCTGTTATTGACTCTACAAGAGAGTTAGTATTTGTGATGGTGAAACATGTTATTACACGGTGTGGTGTATGGTAGGTTTGACATTTTTAGTTTCACCTTGGACTGCAGCCTTGTGTGAACCCAGTGGCGTCACAATCTCCGCTCCTCACCTCGAGGAAATTCTCCACTATCACAAATAACTACACAAATCACTACACAATTAGTTTTCAAAGTTCACCGAAAACTTTTATAATCTACACGTTGTTAATCCCACAATACACTCCTCTAAGTGTTGGCCTACCCGTGTCATCTACCTCAAGTACTTAGAATTACTACCTCTCCCTAGGCTTTTACAACCAAGTCACTCCTCTTGGAATTGACCCCGGTCTCTTCCAACCACTCCTCTAAGTGTCATTATGTATTACAACGTGTTTCACAATGTAAGTGCAAATAAAAGATTTATTCTCTAATACAAATGGAACAAAATATAAGCTCACTCAATGAATTACTCTCACAACCCAAATATGTAATATGTGAAATACTAAAGCTCAAGTGGTTATGTGTGAAAACAATGAGTATAATGAAATCAAAGTTAAACTCAAATCAATCTAGCACAAATATATGAGAATCAAAATAATAAATAACTAGAGGATGAGTTTAGAAAAGCTTCTCTAAAACAAAGAGAGGTAGAGATTTGAAGATGAAATAGTTCTCTTTGTAAAACTCCTTCAAACAAACAAATACACCTGATTTTCTCTTCAAAACCCTTAAACAAACTTGCATAACCTTTTTCTAAACTTCCATAAAGAAACAAATAAGTTATGATGCATATATATAGTCTCTCTAACAAAATAGTCCAAAAACTAGTCGTTACTGGTGTTTTCGTCGAAAATTGTTTTCTTCATTGTATAACTCATTACAACTTTGATCATTACAATAAGTTCAAAAAAAAGATCGGTCTTTTTATAAGACCTTTACACAATGAAAATAAAAGATACAATTATCTTGAAAATAAACTCAAGATCCGTTTATCGTCTCCTACTTGCGTGGGTGTCTTCGCCTGTGCCAGGGTTTATCCGTGGACCATCTTTGATCAGATCCGGTTGCTAAAAATTCGGCAGGGCTCCTACCTCACAAAGGAGGTATTTGCTTAAAGCATTGAAATCGACCAATCGAAATCAGTAGCTCTTCTCGAGATTAAGACCAAGCCTAATCTCGAGGAACGGACGGGAACCGGCTTCAGATCCTTCGAATTGCTCCTTCTTTATGCCAGGATTCATCGGGATCTCGCTAGCCCTTGTTGAAATTCGTGCTCCCTTACTCTCCAACTCTGCAGCACCTCCTCGTCATGATAATTAATCCGCCCCTGTGAAATGAGCCCCTAGGCCTGTACTTATAGGCTTCGGTTAGGGGTTTTCAGATAAGAATGAGTGATTTGGCCTTATCTTTAGTCAATAATGGCCTAACCACATTTGTAGATGATATCTTGGCAGTTAGAAACCTCTGAAACAGAAGAAACCGATCGAAACAGCCTAAAAACGCGTTTTGAAGGTAACGGGCAGTTCTGGGCGCGAGACGGACTGATCCTACTCCCCTCCGGTCCGAGCGGAGTCGGATGGATCACCACCGGACTCGGGGTCAAGAGTCATCCACTCGTGTGTGTCGATGGTCTGACACCCAGCATGCGCTCTGGTGCCTCTCGCTCTGCGGCAGCGCTGGTCCGCCGGCCGCCATTGGTCCGACTCGCCGGCGCGCGGGTCGGATTGAGACATCTTCGGTATTTTGATCTTAACTCTCTCGTCTGACCTCGGATTGAGCTAATTCAAGATGCGTTGGAAAGCTAACAAAGATACCTATAACTTTTATCTTTTGAGTTTCTTCAGATTCAAATTGTAGCATGGGTCGGATCACTGTAGCGTGGGTCAGATACTGTAGCGCGGGTCGGATCACTATAGCGCGAGTCGGATCTCTGTAGCGCGGGTCGGATTACTGTAGCGCGGGTCAGATCATTATAGCACGGGTCGGATACTGTAGCAAGGGTTGGACTGTAGCGTGGGTCGGACTGTAGCGCGGGTCGGATCACTGTAGCGCGGGTCGGACTTGAGCGTCCCGGAGTTACTATAGCGGCCTTAACTCACTCATCCGACCTCGGAATGAAGTGATTCAAGATGCGTTGGAAAGCTGACGAAGAGACCTTCAATGTTTATCTTTTAAATTTTCCAGATACAATTTGTAACATGGTCAAAATGTCAATCCTTTGTGCAGGCCACTTTGAGGTGTTTGACATTTTCTGACTTCTTCGGACTTGCATTGCGTATTTCGTCATTCCGTTGACCTGTACACTCCAATGACTCACTTTGTAGATTCGTTAGCTTTCACGGGGCCAGATAATCATTTCCTGACTTGAATGATGACGCTTATTGTTTGTATTTCACCTCGAGCTGCGTACGGGAACTTTTTAAGCAATTTTGGACGCCTACAACTGGCAATCTAACTGTTGATCGATCGGCCGATGAGTCATGGTCGGTCGACTGATTCGTTTGGAAAATTAGATGCTGGAAAATCACACTAATCAGTTGACTGATGATCTTCATTGGTCGACTGATGAGAGGTTATCGGTCGACTAATTTTAAGAATCGGTCGACTGATTTTAAGAATCGGTCGACTGATAACATGCACGACAGATTTTGAAATTCTGAGAAGCTAATTTTCTAAATTCAATTTGAAATAGCAAATCAACTCCAAAAATAGTAAAACTTTGGAAAATATTTATACATATAAAGATAAATATGTTAGAGAAGAAATTTCTGAAATATGACTTCTTATTTGTGAAAACTCAATGGCCAAAAAATAGATATTTCAGTTTCTAAAATTTTTAGAAGAGTTAATTTTGTAATTTTGATTTTAAATAGTAAATCAACTCCAAAAATAATAAAACTTAAGGAAATATTTATATAGATGAAGATAAATATATTAGAAAAGTAATTTTTCTAAAATATCATTTCCCGAGAGTGAAAACTCACTATTTTTCAAATCGGTCAAAAATGAGAAATCATGAAATGCTTGATTTTGATGAAATCTTTTCACACAAGTTTTGAGATTCTTTTTAATAGATTAATAGACTTGAAAAAAGATATAAAATAGTGTCGTTAAATCTATAATCCAAAAATAGTAATAAATCAAAAACAAATATATGTGTGTAGTTTGAGCTTTAAATATAACACATAATGTATAAATCTAAACTAATATACCCAAGATAAAAATCTTTGTTTAGCTTGATCTTGGTAGCGAGGATGAAGTGATAATATCATTGAATTGAATTGCAATGATTTCATTTTGATTTTCTTCCATCCTCCAACGGATATGATCGTGTAGGTGCAAGTCCAACCAACCTCTAACCTAGGATCTATGTGCAGGATACCTAACAATCAAAAGCAAATACTCGACAAACGATGTTAGGAATTATTTGTTAATCATCAAAACCAGATTAGACAATAGGCTCATAAATATGAGACCTAAAATGAATACTTTCAACACCTTCAACCTTTAACTTCTCGTTGTTTTCAACAATCACGTCATTAAATTCTTCATCTGTCTTCAATTTGTTAAAATAATTTTTGTTGTTGCAATCGTTCATAGAGGATGCAGAATCTAACACCCAAGTGTTACTAGCATCAGTACCTGTACTCTGTATCAACAACACCACATCTTCATCACGCACAACCACCGAGGAGTCCGCCTTCTTCCAATTTTGTTGAAGCTTCATCTGTCTAATACTCTTCAGATCGTCACGCATCTGGGAACATTTGAATTGAATGTGATCCTTCTCTCCGTAATAATAGCACTCCCTTTTGTTGTCATCTCGGGCCTAAGATTTTGACCTTCCTAGATAATTGTCATATCTCCCCTTACTCCTCCCTCGATTAGAACCTTCAAAAGCTAGTGCACTCTCACCACTATTAGATGTGCTCTCCTTTCCTATTATTCTTTCATTCTCTAGTAGGAGTGTTGTCACATCGTCAAACTTTAAAGTCTACTTCCGTGCAATTATTGTCTGAACTAACGGCTTGTACGACTTCGGCAAGGAAGACAATAGGAGTAGCACCTTCTCTTCTTCTTTAATCTCCTCATCAATATTTATAAGTTAGCAAACTAGCTAATTAAAAGCATTAATATGTTCTTGAATTGCAGTACATTCTTCCATCTTCAACGAATAAAGCTCCATCCTCAAACATAATCTGTTGGTCATCGACTTTGATGTATATATCCCCTCGAGCCTTTCCCATAGCTCCCTTGGTATGGTCTCTCACATAACATTGTACTTGATCTCAGGGGCGAGTGCCAAATGAATTGTGCTAACCACCCTCTTTTGCATGGAACTCGATTCAACATTCTTTAATCCTTCAGGTTTCTTCTCCTCTAAAGCTTGACCAACACCATGCTGCACAAGAATATTTTAAACCGTACACTGCCATACTATAAAATTTGTCTTGCCATTGAATAGGAGAATAACAAACTTCAGACTCGAAGAAGTCATCATCCTCTAACCATAATCAAAATTAAAAACATTCACTGTAGAGCTTGAATTTGATAAAACTGACTTCCAAACCAAACTCATCACGCCAAAAATCCCTAAGCACGGCTCATGGATCACCAAAATCTGTCTCCAAATCCTCGATCAAAAGACAAATCAATCTCAACCGTCGGATTTGTGCGAACAGTATCCCGCGCCGCTACAGTACTTTTTTCTTTTTTCCCGATGCCAATCATCATGGTTCAACCGCTGACACCTTCACCAATCGCACACCGGTCAAATCTCCACGAACCGTCAAACTCCATTCTGATACCACTTGTTGGGATTTTTAGATCTCGTAAAAACCCTAAAAAATCACCAAACACAGCAAATAAAATCGCACAAGATTTAACGTGGAAAACCCTTAACAAGGAAAAACCACTAGATTAAAAATTAATCAACTATCACCTTCAAATTATAATCTTTTGCACGGACAAAGACTGCCAAACCCTCTCTCTCCTTTTCTCTACTCTTCTTGGTTTTTCCTCTAACAATAGAAGAATATATATAGGGAAATCAAATCCCTATCTCTAGCCTAACATCCTAATTAGAATAGGATTCAAACTCCTAATCATGATGAAACTCAAACTCCTAATCATGATAGATCTCTAACCCTATCTAATTCTCATAAAGTTATACAAAGAATAAAAAACACAATCTTAACTTAGAGTTTCAGTTGATAACCAACACTTGCTTGCCTCCCCTCCCCCTTATCATCCTCCTCCACCTCCTCCCTTACCTCCACTCTCCCCCTTCCCCTATCCTCCTTTGCCTCCCCCCTTCTCTCTCCTCTCTCTCTATTTGTCCTCCTCCACCTCTTCCACAATCTCCTTCAACTCTATGGTTTCTCTAAACCCTAATTCCTTACATTCTCTACTTCCCTTCCACCAATGGTCCCTCCACCTCCTCCTCTCGCCCTCCACATCCTTCTCAACTATCTCCTTCACCTCTAGGGTTTCTCCAAACCTTAACCCCTTCCCTCCTCTCCTCCCTTTTCACCTCCCTTCCCCCTCTTTCTTCCTCCTCCTCCCTTATCACCTCCCTCACCTCCTTCCTCTTCTCCTGCTCCTCCTGCTCCTCCATCTCCTCCTCCTTTCTCTTCACTCTTGCCGCCAACCTCACCCCTCCTCCTCTCCCGCCACTGACCCATCCTACCAACTTCCCTCCCCCTCTCCCCTTCCTCTCCTCCTCTCCTTTATCTTGTGTTAGATTTGGGGTATAATAGGAACTTCAAAAAAAATTTTAATAGAAAATAACAAAAAGTGTGACATTAAGAAGATGTTAGCAAATGTAAGTGGCTTCTATAATAATAAAAAAACTAAAATTGTAAGTTATAATTTGGACAAAAGTAGAAGCGATTTTCATATAAAAGCCCATAAATTTAAGACATCATAACACATATCTTTCTCCAACTTTAGTATACGACTACGATCTTTGAGTTACAATATCAATATTCAATATAATAAA
>NC_033795.1:71451806-71469215 GCF_001876935.1 Asparagus officinalis | reverse complement strand
AATAAAGGAACACTATATTGTGTATATTTTGCAGTAACAAAAGAATAAATGGAGTTGAGTAATGAGTTAATTAGTGGAGTGGTAGACCAGATGACCCAACTCAAAATTTGATGATGTTGGGGAGAAGATAGCCTAAAGAGCCCCAAAGGTTTAGCCCTCTTTTCTAAGAAACTCCTAAGTTTCTATTTTTGATAAAGAAGCCTCTAAGTTTTACTCATCTCTTAAGTCTTATTTACAATTTAGCCCTCTCTTTTAAAAAGTCCCTATGTTTTACCCCTCTTTTCTAAGAAGTTCTCGTGTCTTCTTATTAACTAGGCAGTTTTGTTAGTGAAAAAAGAAAGTTGGGGCTTCTTAGAAAAGAGTGGTAAAAACATAAGTGTTTAGTTTTTAAAACAAGAAATTTGGGGGCTTTTTAGAAGGAAGTTGTAAAATCTAGGGATTTTTTGTTACAAATAAAAAAAATTAAGAGCTTCTTAGAAAAAATGGGTAAAACCTAGAGGCTCAGTGGAGTATTTTCTCTGATGTCGGATGAAAATCTGAAGTACCATTTGCATCCTGTTACACTGATTAATTGGTTATGAGCTACAAATCAATGAATGAATGACCTCTTTATTAGTTGGATATGATAATATGCGGACCCCTCTTGCTATGTTCATGCCTTCCAAACTTTAGTACCACATTGGCAAGATTAGACCTGAAGAACTCATTAATGGGACATATTGTCCCCGGGTAGGGTTACCCTATGAACCAAAAATTCAGGCTTTTAACTCTCTAATCTCTTTTGGGGCATCATCCTATGTGATATAGTGAGATATCATTACTAAAAAAGTTACATATTATTGGGTTGCGAATGTCCATGAATGAAGATGTAGTACAACAAAAGTTGTAACTTGTGATAATTTTATCACCTCGCGTTATTTTTATATGTTGAGAATTGGGTTACATATTTGTGTTGTGTTCTAATTTTCGTATTTTGCCTGTCAATTCATATCCTTTGTAGGAATCAACTCCACCCCCCACCAAAAAAAGGTAGTTAACTGAATCCCCACTAATATTGCACTAGTTTCAAAGGAACCTATGCCTCTTTATATTCCTATGCAAATCGGCGATAATGTGAACTCAAAAAAATATTTAAACTGATACAATTCTTCTTGACTACGAAATAATGGATTAAAGAACATATTCTTCTCGTTCACGTGATCCAATGAAGGAGGAGGTGCTTTTTTCACATTATCTTATGTTGCATCTAATGATAGAAATATACGTGATGGCTTAAGATTTTTTTTAATTTGTGTCACTGCTATTTAATCTTTTGCAATTAACGCAACACTTTTAGCCGTGTCGTAAAATAAGTGTGGGCATATGTAACTTTTATTGTAGTGATGGATTAGGATAATTTATAACAAACCAATTTGACCAAAAAATGTTAATTTAGAACCATTTAAGAATTATTTTTTTAAATGTTGGGAATAAATGTCATCGATCCCAAGTCTTTGATAAACTAAACTCACAATTGAATGGAAAAGGATGCATAATATTTGCAGTTATGAAGCCTATTACAATGATTATTGTTAGTAAAAAGTAAGGAGTAGCCATGTAACTCTAAAGAATGAATATGGCTGGATCCTGACAACAGAACATGGATGATTATGTTGATGGTAAGAAACAAAAGACCGTCAAAATAGGTGTCGGCTTGAGTGTGTGGGCAGGATGCACTTGATCGAGAGGTGTTCTACTTTGACTTAGCAATGGGTATCAATTAGGCTTAGGCCAACTGGAATTTCTCCTAAGAGATCTCATTTTTTTTGTTTTATTTTTTGTTTTTGAAAAGGAAGAGATCTCATTGAGGAGTGCTGGTGGCAGTCGTGCAAAGTGACTGCCGTTTGGTGCTGCAACAATCCACGATCTTGTTTTGATTGCTATATCACGCGAGTGCTGGGCTAGCCTGACAACAGAAGCAACTCTTTCGACCTAAGTGAATTATGAGTTTTGGATCGTAAGTAAATGCCTTTAAGAAGTACAAATTGTATGATCAATGACTAATCACAGTATCCAATTGCTCAAACTCGCCATTTTTTGCCTAAAACCGCGCCACGAAAGAAAACCAAGAGCTTGATCTAATGCCAACTTGGACATGCGACGAATGATGTCTGTGACAACTCTTCATCCATATCTACTGATAACTTGCTGATCTTATATTTTTTAAGTGATAGTTTCCCTCAGTCAAGACATTTATGTTAATATATTTTGAATTAGGCTCCTCACCCCCATTTTTTTGTCAAAAAACTGGTAAGGTAATGAGTAAGCCTAGTTCAAGCTTGGTATGGACAGCTACTGGAGTCATGAGAAGGCATTTACATCATAGGAAACCCTACTCGATCTGTATTTGAACAAGTTACACCGTAGATATATATGTAATGTTGTGTGCCATTATACCTTGAGCCTTAACCCATGTTAACATAGTCTCGAAGTAAACAAAGCATAAAGATCCCCATTAACAGATATACATAGATCAAAATGGTGCGCTTGTATCCAAATTCAAAATGATTAATTGATATATTTTAATATAGAGGTTAAGTATATGTACCTGTAAATCCATCTAACTGTTTTCCAACATGAAACTAAATCTCATCTAATGCTTTTACGAGATAAAATTCACATTTGGATACTCCTAGCAGATCTCACAATTCTCCAATAGAGGAGACTTGTTATTGTGTCTCTTCCTAATTGTCAACAATCCTTGCTTCCTAAAAGTAAGTTATTAGACTGTAGTTTAACAACCAACAATTTACTATACTTACATAATTACATTGTCCATCACACCTGCCTAAAAGCTTTAACTTGATGTGATTAGATTTAATTGCTGTAGGAACATTTATATAAAGGAACTAATTTATCCAAGAGGTGTTGGCAAATATTTATCAAAAGTTTAGGATGTTGGATTGTGAATTAAGTTTGTATGTACATTAAGTTAACATCCTTTAATTGTATTTCCTTTTAAAAAATCAATTATATTTCCAAACTTGTACGCTTCAAGGTATCTTTTATGAACCTTAAAAAATATAACAAAATAGCAATCCAACTAGTTCAAATCTTCATGTTTCTCTACATTTTTATCAAAATTTAGGTAGAAGTTGGCAGATACCACTAATAATAGTAATACAGAGAGGATGAATTGTTTCTTTTGGCAGTGTTGATGACTTGTGTCACTTGATATGAGAAATGCATGCAAAAAGTAACCAGCTAACCCTTTGTTTTGGTATAAATAAACATTAGCTATAGTGCAGCAGGAAACTGAAAGATCACTTTGCCAAACATTTTGAATTGGCACTAAGTTTTTTAGTTAGTATAAGGGTTAAAATGATTCTCACCGGATAAATATTGTCATAAATAATGACAGGAGTACCCCTTCAATCCAATTTTTATTAATCAAGAAAAGAACTGCTTATCTGAGTATAATAAGCTCTTAAATTGTGAGCTATCCTTCTATCAGCAAAAAGCAATGATCCATTGGAGCATAAAAGGGGATAGATGTACAAGTTATTTTCACTCCATCATCAAAAGCAATAGGCATCAGAACAGAGTATCAGTACTCAATAATAGCATGGGAGAAAGACTTACTGTGGGAGGGGAAATTATAAATGAGTTCATTTCTTATTATAGGAACATAATGAGTACTCCAGTTTCTACATCCCCTCCAAACATTAGGATTATTCAGAATGGGCCCTGCTTAACTAAAAACCATGTCAAAAAACTGTCAATTCCAGTCACTAAGGAAGAAATCAAGAAAGTTGTATTTTCCATGGCAAATAACAAGTCCCCCGGCCCAGATGGTTATGGTGCATCTTTCTTCAAGTCTGCATGGTCAATTATAGGTGATGAAGTTATACTTGCCATTAAAGAATTCTTCAGTTCAGGAAAATTGCTTGGGGCTATAAATTCCACTTCTATCACACTTATCCCAAAGAAGCAATGTCCAAGCACTCCCTCTGACTTCAGACCAATATCCTGCTGCAACTTCCAATACAAAATCATATCTAAATTCCTTGATAACAGGATACAAGCAGTCATGGGGTATCTCATAAGTGAAGCCCAAAGTGCTTTTATAAAGGATAGGCATATTACAAACAATATCTTACTAGCCCATGATCTGGAAAAACAATATGGCAGCAAGCATATCTCCCCGAGAATTATGATTAACATTGATATTAGAAAGGTATTTGATACAATAAGTTGGGATTTCATAAAAGAGATGCTTCAAGGACTGGGGTTTCCAGAAATGTTGATAAACAGAATTATGACATGCATATCATCTCTAAAATTCTCTATATCTCTCAATGGCTCCTTACATGGCTACTTTAAAGGTGCAAGAGGCTTAAGGCAAGGAGACCCTCTATCCCCATATTTGTTTATTTTGGGTATGGAGTATCTCACAAGAAGTCTTGATCTCCTGAAGCTAGATTCAGATTTCAAATTTCATCCAAAATGCAAGAGACTAAATATTACACACCTAATATTTGCAGATGACCTGCTATTATTCTGCAAAGGGGACCTTATTTCTATCCAAAAACTTCATCAGTGTGTCAGAAACTTCAGTCAAGTCTCTGGGTTGGAGGCAAATCCTAGCAAGAGTGCTATCTTCTATGGTGGTGTGAATGAGTCTGTGAAAAAAGACATTCAAGATTATTTGGGTTCACTGAAGGGAAAATGTCAGTAAAATACTTAGGTGTTCCCCTAGTGTGCAAGAGACTAAGCTACATTGATTGCAATCCTCTTCTCAATAAAATCTCAAGCCACTTCCAAAGTTGCCTGAAAATTAAAAATCTATCCTATGCGGGTAGATTACAGGTGATAAAGAGTGTGATACCATGTATGCAAATATACTGGACCTCTAGCTATATTCTACCAATTAAAGTACTCCAAAAAGTTGATGAGCTTTGCAGAAAGTTCCTTTGGGGGAAAAATGATCAGCATCCAAGGCTTCTCTGGTTTCATTGGACATAGTCTGTACAAGTAAATTGTATGGAGGATTGGGGATTTTCTCTTCTACTATCTGGAATATGGCAGCAGCACTAAAGACCATATGGGATATTCACACAAACAAAGAGCTCCTATGGATTCATTGCAATTATCTAAAAAGCAGGAATATATGGCAAGTGGAAATGAAAGTTAATGATTCCTGGACATGGAAACAGCTATTAAAAGCCATAGATAAGGCTATAGCTTGTTGTGGTGGTTTGGATAATCTAAAAGACTTATTCAGGTCCTGTTATAGCTGCTCAAAAATCAAACTTTCAGACCTGTATCATGCTCTTTCCCCTGCTGCAAATAAAGTTCCATGGTGTATCACTATATGGGGGGTTTCAATTACCCTAAGCATTCGTTTACTCATGGTTAGCTGTCCAAGATAGACTCCTAACCCAGGACAAACTGCTACGGAGAGGTATAATCCAAGCTAATCAGTGTTTTTTATGTTCAGGATCCAAGCCTGAAAGTAGATGCCACCTGTTTTTTGAATGCAACTATTCTAAAGATGTATGTAATGGAATTGTGAATTGGCTCTGTTTCAGATGGAGAAGCTATGATTGGAATCATCTATTGGATTGGTTCAATTCCAATTTGTGAAGTAAAGGATTCAAGCATAAAGTAAAAAGAATGGCTCTTACCTCCTCAATATACAACATTTGGATTGAACGAAATAACAAAATCTTTAATCAGAAAAGGAGGGGAACTGAGCTTCTTATCAAAATGATCAAAATAGATTTGATGACCATAGTTCTAAACAGTGAAGTTGCTGCTAAAGACAAAGAATGGTTATTATCAATGAAATAGGGTTTACAGGTTTCGGCTATCACTCCCTGGTCTGATATTCATGCACAAAGTCTATTCCTTGTATTCTTTTTGTAGATAACTCAAAATCTGAGTTTTTTTGCTGTACTATACTTCCAAATGGTTAAATGAATAAACTCAGTTTCATTGACAAAAAAAAGACTTTTTAAATATAATAACATTCACATAATATCTATAGTTAATTTACAATCATATAAGAAAATATGAAGTTTCATTAAATCAAAAATCCCACTATGCAAAATTACCTTAACATATACAAACTTGGTCAATACACAAATAGTTAACTATCCAATAGATTTAGATGCTCTTCACTACCAAAAAATAGTGGAGAGACCACTATCTAATTTATAGATGTTTATTTATGTAGTGGATGGTTGTAATTTCTCTTTAAATACAAATTAGAAATGAGTTCTATTCATGAGGGTGCGGTGAGTACAAGGTTTAGAATGAATTATAATCATCCACTAGAAAAATTAATAGCCAGTAATAAGATAGTGGCTTATCCATCATTCGATGAGATTGAGCGGACTCCTTGGTGCATGTTAGCAGGCGATTTCCTGCTAACTTGCGCCCCCGCTGAGGTTTGAAAATGGCAAAAAAGAAGAGAAAAAATGAGAAGAAAATCTTGGAGATTGGATTAAGAGCTGCGAATCCATGCTTGTCTTCATCAGATGAAGCTATTCTTGATGTTGAAGATGAAGAATCCATAGCAGATCTAATGGGATCAACTGGTCCAAGGGGAGAGCGGAAGAAAGTTTTAATGGCGGATCTCTTGAATTCAGATTCAGGTCCAGTTGTTTTCTCTTCTCGAGTAGCTGATCCTCAATCTCATCGAAAGCTAGGTATGTCTTCAAGTTCTCAATCTATCGCAAGTAATTCCATGAGAAAATCTTGGGCTGAAGAGGTAGAATCAGCTGTTCCTCTCTTGTTTCAACATCAGAATCTGATTCCTGCTAGTAATCAAGATAGTTCTTTAAATTCTGCACGGAATCTTGCAACAATTTTGAATCCTGGAAAAAATCTAGACAGATCTATGAATTCGCCATGGAATCTTGAAGTAAAATCTGTTCCAGATTCTATCCCTATAAATGATAGTGTTAAGAATACCAAATCTGCAAAAGATTCTCTTAATGAGAATATTTTGAATTCTGTGGGAAATCTTGGGAATGACTCTATTCCATTGGTAGCGACTGATAGTGCTAAAGCTTCCATTAATCCTGATCCTGAAGATCAAGGTCCTGCTAAGCTGAAAAGCTGGGCTAGTCTTTTCACAAACAACAGGAAGCTAGGATCTGGGATGAATTTGAGTTTTGTGGCTCCTAACTCAAAAGAAGCTGTTGTTTTTGATGAAGAAGAGTGGAATGAAGGCAATGCCATATGGCAGTTTTCTTTAATTGGGCAAATTTTGGGGTTAAATGTTAAATTCAAAGCTATGAAGAATTTTGTGCACAAAATCTGGGCTCGGTGGGTTACCCCTGAGATTTGTATTCTTAAACCAGGGGTTTTCCTTTTCAAATTCAAGAATCAATCAGAGATGGATGATATACTTGTGAATGGACCATGGTTTTTTGGTTCAAGGCCTCTTTTACTGAAGAAATGGTCAAATGAAGATGGAATTGACAGAATAAATGACAGCATATATCCTTTATGGATTCAGTTTCCAGGTCTTAGGCTCAATTTATGGAATTCAAAAAGCCTAAGTAAAATAGCTAGTTTAATTGGTAGACCTGTTGCATCTGACAAATTAACAGCTAATAGACAAAGATTGGCTTATGCTAGAGTACTTGTAGAAGTACATATGCCTTCCACTCTACTTGATCATATTGTTATACAAGGTCCTAATAATATGATGATCAAACAAAGGGTTATCTATGAGTTCAAACCTAAATGGTGTGATATCTGCAAGTTAGTGGGTCATGATACCACTTTGTGCAGGAAAGTCCACAAGAAGTGGGTGCCAAAGCAAGGCATCAAGCCTGCAGCTGATACTCAACTCCTGTGGATTTGAGTATGTACAACAAAGGTACTGGGAATAACTCTGAACACATTCAGGAAAGACCTATGACTGGAATTGGCAATGTTGTAAAAGCTCAAAGTGTACCTCAGGATGATTTGAATATATGCATGGATACTGGTAGCAATGGAAATAGTTTCGTGCATGTTGTGCATGTTCAGGAGCATCAGAGGTCTGTTGATGGTTTAAATATGTGCAGGGGTCCTGTTGACACTGGAAATAGCTCCGTGCATGTTGTGCATCTTCAGGAGCAGCAGCCTGTCTATTCTGTGCACTTATCTGGAAAAACATCTCAGGAATCTAGTTCTTTGTGCAGTAAAGTTGGTTCTGATAACAGCATTGTACATATTAGCCAAAATCAATACAGATCTGGGAATTTGGCTAGTTACAAGGGTAAAGGACTTATGCAAAGCAGGAGCTTAAATATTGGAAATTCTTTTGCTCAGCTCACAAATCTGGAAATTGATCCCTCTACTGTTGATAGGGGGTGTGACAAATATATGAATTGGTCCTTTTGGAATGTTAGAGGATTGAACAAATCCTCAAAACAGCACTTGGTAAAGCACCATCTACAACAATACCATCTATCTTTCCTAGCTCTACTTGAAACCAAAATTAAGGCTGAAAAAATCTCAATTGTTGCTAAGAGGCTTTCTGTCAATTGGAAATGGGTCTCAAATGCAAGCAGCACCAGTAAAGCAAGGATTATTCTACTATGGGATCCAAATATACTGGAAGTTCTTATTGAAAGCCTATCAGACCAACAGATTACTTGCAAAGTCAAATCATTGGATGGGAGAATTGACTGTGTAATTTCCTCCATATATGGTCAAAACCAAGTGGATAAAAGAAGGGAATTATGGTTGAACCTCACTCATATTTATCAGACAGTTAGCCACTCACCATGGTTACTGTGTGGGGATTTCAATGCAATAATTGGTAATGAAGAAAAATTAGGGGGGACTATTCTTTCTGAGTTACTGTGTGGGGATTTCAATGCAATAATTGGTAATGAAGAAAAATTAGGGGGGACTATTCTTTCTGAAGCTGATACCAGTGAGTTCAGGGAATTCATTGATTTTTGTCACCTCTCCCACCTTAAAACTGAAGGTTGCTTCTATACTTGGAATAATAAACAAGATGCTCATTCTAGAATCTGGAGTAGACTGGATAGAGCTCTCATTAATGATGCATGGTTACAAAAATATAATTCTAGTCATGTGGAATATCTGCTGCAGAATTTCTCAGACCACTCCCCTGGATTAGTATCAATATATGATGATTGTGCTAAAGGAAAAAAACCCTTTAAATTCTTTAAGATGTGTGCCAAACACAAAAGTTTTCTGCCTACTGTATCAAGAATATGGCAAACAAAAGTAAAGGGTTATGCTATGTACTCTGTGTATACTAAAATGAAGCTGCTGAAGAATGAGCTGAAGGAGTTAAATAAAAGGCATTTTAGCAACATCAGTGAACAGGTTCTTAGAGCAAAAGTGGCTCTTGATGATGCTCAAACAAATCTTCATTCTGACCCCATAAATCAAACACTTATTAAGCAGGAAAAAAACTGTTTTTATCTCATACAACAAACTGTTGGACTATGAGCTATCCTTTTATCAACAAAAGGCTAGGATTTTCTGGAGTGTTCAAGGTGACAGGTGCACTAGTTACTTCCACTCTGTTATCAAATCAAAAAGGCATCAGAACAGGATTCTGATGCTATATAACAGTGCAGGGGAAAAAATTAACTGATGAGGAGAAGATTATATCTGAATTTATATCTTTCTATAAGAATCTTATGGGAACAAACTCTGCAACTGCCAATGTTGACAGGAATATAATCAGTAATGGCCCCTGTTTGAGTGAAGCACAAGCTAGAGCCCTATCAAATCCAGTTACCAGAGAGGAGATCAAAGAAGCTGTTTTCTCTATGTCTGAAAACAAAGCCCCAGGGCCTGATGGTTATAGTATATCCTTCTATAAATCAGCTTGGGGGGTTGTTGGAGATGAAATATCATTGGCAATAGAGGACTTCTTCAAAACTGGGAAACTTTTGGGGGAGATCAATTCCACAGCTATCACTTTGATACCAAAAATACAATGTCCAAAAAGTCCAGTTGACTTTAGACCTATTGCATGCTGTAATTGCTTATACAAATTCATCTCTAAAATATTGGCAAACAGGATCAAATCAGTGATGGGCTTTCTAGTTAATGAAGCTCAGAATGCTTTTGTCAAGGGGAGGCAGATATCAAGTAACATTCTATTAGCACATGAACTTGCTAAGAATTACAATAGGAAGTACATATCACCCAGAGCCATGCTTAATATTGATATCAAAAAGGCTTTTGATACCATTAACTGGGGGTTCCTCAAAGAGATGCTTACTGGTCTGGGATTTCCTGATGCATATGTAGGATGGATTATGGCTTGCATTACTTCTCCTAAGTATTCTATAGCTTTTAATGGTGCTTTGCATGGTTATTTCAAAGGAGAAAGAGGACTAAGACAAGGAGACCCTCTCTCTCCTTATCTCTTTATCCTAGGCATGGAATATCTCTCAAGAAGATTGGAATTGTTGAAAGAGGACAGAAACTTTAAATTTCATCCAAAATGCAAGAAATTCCAAATAACACATTTGATATTTGTTGATGATCTTCTCCTATTTTCTAAAGGTGATCTATATTCAGTAAACAAGCTCTACCAATGTTTCAGTGACTTCTGTGCAGTCTCAGGTCTAAAAGCAAACTCAACAAAGTGCTCAATCTTTTATGGAGGGGTTGAAGATCCAGTTAAAGCTTCCATCTTCAATTGTTTGGGGGTTTTCAGAGGGAACAATGCCCATTAGATATCTTGGTGTTCCTCTCATATGCAAAAGACTCTCTTATACAGATTGTGCTCCCCTATTAAACAAAATTACTGATCTGTTTCAGGCTTGCAAGAATCACAAGAAATTGTCATATGCAGGAAGGTTACAGATTATTAAGAGCTCTATCTTAGGAATTCAAGTCTTCTGGACCTCAAATTACATCTTACCTGTTAGAGTTCTCAAAAAAATTGATGAATTATGCAGACATTTTTTGTGGGGAAAATATGATCAATCAGCTAAAACAGTCCCTGCGGTCTCTTGGGAGAAAGTTTGCTTGGACAAGGAAAAAGGAGGATTGGGGATTTTCTCTGCCTCTATATGGAATTTAGCCTCTGCAGTTAAGCTTCTTTGGCATTTGCATATTAATAAGGAAGGCTTATGGATTAAATGGGTGAATGGGACATATCTAAAAAACTGTAATGTATGGCAAGTTCAAGCAAAGAGGGGTGACTTATGGATGTGGAAACAAATTTTGAGAGCTAGGGACAAGGCTGTGGAACTCAGTGGTAATGTTGACAACCTGAAACAGATGATCAAGGCCAGTTCTAACAGCTCTAAAATCAAAATTGCTGAAATATATAGTGCTCTCTCCCCTGCATCAAATTCAGTCCCATGGCATAACATGGTCTGGGGAGGTTTATCCTATCCAAAGCACTCATTTATCTGTTGGTTAGCTGTTAATAACAGATTACAAACCCAAGATAGACTATTAAGGCAGGGAATTGTGAATGCAAACAAATGTAAACTCTGCACTGGTCCATGCTTAGAGAGCCGAGATCATCTATTTTTTGAATGCTCCTTCTCCAAAGAGGTATGGAATCAAATCATGGATTGGCTTCTTTTCAAATGGAGATCATGTTCTTGGAATTCCATCATTAATTGGTATTGTACAAATTTAAGGAAGAAAGGTATAAAGCAGAATATCAAGAGAGCAGCTTTATCAGCTACTATATATCACATATGGTATGAGCGAAATATGAGGATGTTTCAGCAATTGTTCAAGTCTGAGGAGAGCTTGGTTAAGAGAATCAAAGTTGACATTCTAACTATATGCATTAACTCTCCAAACATTGCTGGGAATCTAACTGATTGGATCAGTCCTGTTTAAAATTGTACAGATTTTGATATTTCTGTTTTTGTTCCCTGTTTGAATTCTCAAAACCTGAGAATCTTGAAGCATGTAAAGTTCACATTTGGGAAATGAATAAAAGTTTTTCATTGACCAAAAAAAAAACTGGTTCCCCTATAAAAGAAAAAAGTGGAGTTATCATAAGAAATGATCAAAAAATCAATTATGAGCATAAAAATATTCCTTAAGGAGGCAAGTTAAGAGTATAGTACCAACTCTTTCAAAACTTTACTAGAAGTCAATCACATATTCGATAACTATTGTTTGGTGCACTAGTCTAGTGTGCAAGAGTAGTTATCATAAGAAATTAAAACATGACAAATTAATTAAAAGCTTCAATTATTAATCGTTTCAATAATTTAACTACTCAATCTATTTTATCTTTAGCTCGTCTAGGTGCACAAATGAAATGTATTGGTGTACTGCAAGCCAAAAAAAAAAGAGAAGAAGGAGAAAAAGAAAAAAGAAAAAAAAAGGAATGTGTTCCTCTCAATTAGTAGAGCATAGTGCAGTTATCATTACTTTTATTCATGATCACTTTCTGTTTAATGGGTGAGTGATCTCCTTGAGCGATAAATAAGCCAGAGGGATGACCAGACGGATATTTGGATGTATATACACTTGTTCGCTAAATAATAAAATGTTATAAAATAAATTAATTTCACTCTACCTCATTATGATGCCAGACGGATGCACACATCAAAGAAAAAATATTTGATAAAAGAAGCTATTCAAAAGTAACCAAAGGCAATATTTTGTTATAAAGAAAGTACATATATAAGTGGAAATTTTGACATAATAAATCCCCCTCAACCTCTCCCCACTTCCACGTATAAAAGCCACCCCCACCAAAGACTCCTAACCCTTTAAGCTCCACCCCACCCTTTTCCTTCGATCTCCATGCCAACTTCCTCCTTCTCTTCCTACATCCACATCTCCTCCAACCTCCCAAAGAAATCCTTAACCCCAAAAAACCCCTCCCTCCGCCCGATGAAACCCTCGAATTCCAACGGAGCGGTAGCGAAGAAGGAGAAGGTGGTGAGGTACAGAGAGTGCCGCAAGAACCACGCAGCCATCATCGGAGGCTACGCAGTCGATGGGTGCAGGGAGTTCATGGCTGCAGGTGAGGAGGGGACCAGCGCCGCGCTGCAGTGTGCAGCTTGCAACTGCCATCGGAGTTTTCACAAGCGGGAGGTCGAGACTGAGGTCATCGTTTGCGATTGCTCCTCAAATTCTTAACTCTTCTGGAAGACGGAATTGGTCGATGATCACCATGGGGTACATATGATATCGATCGGTAAGGTTTAAACTATTCTATTAGTGTAGCTTACACCTCCTGGCTCAGATGTTACGTCTTTGGTAGGTTGGATATCACGTGGAAATCACATCACAATAAATTCATTGTTCGATCTATATTTAAAGTACTAATTAGTTTATTGTTATGTGACTCGTTCACTTGATATCTCAACTAACAAGAAGGTAATTAATTAGTATGGTTTGATGTATGGAAATGTAAGTACTAGTAATAAAATAGTTCAAATGGTATAAAGCGGTTAAACCACTGTAAGGGGTTTGGTAATTGGTATATTGTTATCTTCGTGATTGTGTTCTACTGTACTACTTTCTGGTGATGAATTGCATTAAGGATTTGTATAGCGGGAGGGGATAATAGGATACTTGTTAGATATATGTATGTAACTTTTGGTTTGGTTAAAGTAAAAAGGTTGGAGTGGATAATACACTTTTTGGGTGTGTGGGATTTTCTTAGAGAGGTAGGATTGGATTTGAGATGTAATTTGGTGATGCGGACATGATTATAAAGCTTTGTTTTGGATGTGGTTTAATTGAGTTGTATAAATATTTTTAGACAAATTAAGGGGTAGAATTTAACTTGCATGATATAAATGTGATTTGAAATGATTTCTTTGTGTGTTTTCGAATAATGATTGTTTTTCTTCTTTCTTTCTTTGTTATTTTAAATTCGCTCTTTAATTCAAGGTTTGCAAGGAAAGTGTTTGCTTGGGAAAAGACATGAAAATGTATATCACACTATGACCTGATATAATTATTAGACTATATAGTTATAATTATAATTCTCAACAGTACTTTGAAGTTTGATTTTTTGCCATGGTACGTAGAAACTGATTTTACGATGATACAAAAGCAATCGGGGCCAAATTCAACCATACATGCGACTAACGGTGGATTTAAAAAAAATTAATGATGTAAAATTTCATAGGAAAAGCTAAATTTCTTAAAACTCCAAAAAGTTTGGGCATGTTTCAGTTAACCAGTCAAAAGTTTCAAAAGTTTACCTAACCCCTAATAAGTATAGGAAATCCATAAAATCCCAAAATTTTCTAATTTTTTACTTAATCTCCATGACGGAGTTACATAGCATACCATGAATTTGGAGTCTTGAAAGATGAAATCACAAAAATTAATTTCGGAGATTGGGGGCTCCAACTTGAGAGCGAACACAAGCAAAGAGACAGAGAGAGAAGAAAAAAATGTGTTTTCGGAGTGAAAATATAAAAGAGGATGCGAACGGTTTTCCCTTAAAAGATGGGTATTTTGTCTCTTGACAGCACATGAGTTGCATGTTACACGTCAGACTAATGATATTAGTTTTTAGAGTTTTCTAGCAAAATTTATTGCAGGCTAAGTGAATTTTCAAATCGTTTGAGGGTTAAAAAAAACTTCTGGACTTGTTGTGTGTTTTGTAAAATTCACACTAAAAAAACCCAAATTTTTTATCCACAAACATGATGTGCTCTTATTAAAGCATTGTAATATAAAATTATTAACCCCTAACTCTGGTGACTAGGGTTAATTCATATGTTTTCTTCACCTTCAAATGAGGTTCGAAGTAATCGGTTTGAATATATGAATAGAAGACGTTTGTAGGGTTTTCTTTTTCAAATAAATATACATTTACTTTATCTTATCTTGTCATTTGTGATCTGCTCAATAATCTTATTAATTTCAATCCGCCATATGCGTTTCAAGTGTAGAATTTTATTCGAACCCTTTCAAATGTTGACGAAAAATATATAGGATGATAGGAATATCAGATTTGCTTCACTAGATTAGTTTCAACTCTTTCTTAATCAAGGAACGAAAGGATGTAAACTGTCCCCTGTCTGCTTGTAGTTGATCAGCTTGAAAGAAGAGTAAAAGCAATAGCTATATGGCTACTAAAATGAGATGTGATGTCATGTCACAGTAATGATTGTAGGAATATAACCTATGAATTTAATTTCACGTTTTAGAGCTTTTATGCCGTTATTTTTTTTTTTGGTCAATGAAAAAGATATTATTCATTTTTCCAAATTTTGAAATGAGAGTACATCAAAAAACCCAGAGAACTCTCTGGCAAACAAGAAAACACCTAATTAATTACAACTTTTCAATTTTCCCTCTCAAGTGCTCTGGAATATCTTCATTTAAGACTTTCATCAGGACTCAAAGCTTCACCTCCCTCACAAGTTGATCAGGTCTTCGGCATTTTTCCTGAAATATTCTTGTGTTCCTCTCCTTCCATATCCAGTAAATTGTTGCCGACAACACCATTCTTTTCATCTTCTTCATGAATCCAAGTCCTCTCAAGTTGTTATTGTACCAATTCATCACATGATCCCAATCACACGATCTCCATGTAAAGCCTAGTCATTCCATCACCTCATTCCAAACATAAGATGAGAATTGGCACTAAAAAAAGATATTTTTTTGATTCAGGGCGATTAACTGAATCAGTGCATAGCACACACTGGTTCAGGTTGACATCCGGTATCCCCATGCGACACAGCCTATCCTTGGTCAGGAGCCTCAAAAGAATAGCAAGCCACGGTATCATCGAATGCTTGGGCTAATGCAAGCCCCCCCAAACTGAATTCGACCAGTTTGCAATAGCTAAAGGTTGAGATGTAGCATTGTATATAGATGAGATTTTAATATTACCATTTTTATGACAGCTATTTAGAACTCTATGTATGCTCTCCACATTTCCAAATCTTCTCATCACCAAATCCCTCACCTTTAGGAGCTGCCTCCACATCCAAGAATCATTCTTCTTTTGTTGAATTCGCTAGATCCCCAGATGTTGTAAATAGTTTTCATGAACCCATTTAATCCACAACAAATCTTTTTTGGTGTGTATCATTCATAACAACTTAATACCTGCAGCCTGATTCCATTTTTTGGCTGTGAAAAGACTCAATCCTCCTGCTTTCTTATCTTTGCAAACCTCTGTCCAGGAAACCAGATGAACTTTGTTCCCCCATAAGAAAACAGAGCACATCTTAGCAATTATTTCCAAAACCTTGATCGGTAGGATATAGTTGCTTGTCCAATATATTTGGATTCCCAGAATGACAGATTTTATGAGTTGAATTCTCCCAGCATATGACAGATTCTTCCTATTCTGCCAAGATTGGAATTGATCTAAAATTTTGGATATCAATGGTGAGCAGTCAAGGAATGAGAGTCTCTTTGAGATCAGCGGCATGCCTAAATACCTTATTGGCAAGGAGCCCTCTGAGAAATTTAAGAATGTGCATATTTGTGCCTTTGAATTATCATCAATACCACTCATGAGAATTGAACTTTTGCTAGAGTTTGCCTCCAGACCTGAGACACTACTGAATTCTTGGATACAGCTATGCAATTTTGCTATTGAGTCCAAATCAGCTTTACAGAATAGTAGCAAATCTTCGGCAAATATCAAGTGAGTAATCTTCATCTTAGCACATTTTAGGTGATACTTCTGTGCTGAGAGTCTTGAGTTTCCTAGATAGATATTCCATTTCTAATACAAACAAGAAGGGAGATAATGGATCACCTTGCCTCAGTCCTCTAGCTCCCTCAAAGTACCCATGTAAGGAGCCATTTAGTGACAGTGAGAATCTAGGAGTAGAGATACATTCCATTACCCATTTGATCATGTTATTAGGAAATCCCAAACCTGTTAGCATGTGTCTGATGAAGCCCCAGCTTATCGTGTCAAACGCTTTTCTCAGATCAACATTGAGAACAGCTCTTGGAGAAACATGTCTTCTACCATAATGTTTAAGAAGTTCATGAGCTAGCAGAATGTTGTTGGAAACAAGTCTTCCTTTAACAAATGCACTTTGTGCATCATCAATCAAGAAGCCAATTACTTTCTGAATTCTTGCAGTAATGATTTTAGAAATAACCTTGTATATACAGTTGCAGCAGGATATTGGCCTATAATCAACTGGTGATCTAGGATTGAGGATTTTAGGCACCAGATTAATGGAGGTGGAGTTATAGACACCAAGAAGCTTACTAGTACAGAAGAATTCCTCTATAGCTTTACACATTTCATCTTCAATAATATTCCAGGCTGATTTGAAAAAAGATGCACTGAATCCATCAGGTCCTGGGCTTTTATCATCAGACATTGTGAACACAGCTGTAGGCATATAAAATTGCTTATAGGTCCCCTAGCATAGCTCAGCATAAACCGACGAGCCAACGAGGCGATGAGATCGACGAATCGCACGGAAGCGACGGAATGAATCCACC
>NC_033795.1:71428249-71450806 GCF_001876935.1 Asparagus officinalis | reverse complement strand
GTCGATTTGTCGAATCATCGCGCCGAGCTGTGTCAAGGGACCTATAAGCAGTTTTATACGCCTACAGTAATATACTTGTACACCGAGAGGAGTGTGTGGTGAAAGAGGGGGTCGTCCCAAGAAGAGTGGCGTCGATAGTAAAGCCTAGGGAGAGGTTGTAAATCCGAGCACTTGAGGGAGACACGGGCTAGAGACTAACACTTAGAGGGTGTAGAGTGGGATTGCAAGAGTGTTGATTGTAAAGTTTTCGGTGAGCTAGAAAACTGAGTGTGAGGTGTAAACGTTTTCGGGTGAACGTCAAAAACCCGGGTGTTATAGTGGATTTCTCCTCGAGAGTGGGGAGCAGAGACGTAGGACGGAAGATCCGAACTCCGTGATCATTTGCTTGTGTTTGAGTTTGTCATTAGCGAATTTACTTTTGTGTTTATCTTATATCGCCATTGTCTATTACTCTTTGCGTATATTGCCCTATCACATTTGTAGTTTGTTTATTTTACCCTTTGTTTATATTGCTTATCCTTGCATATAATTGTTGCATATCTTACTTACTAGGATAACTTGTTAACAAATTTTTAATTGGCATTAAATCAGATTAGATTAGCATAAACCGTATTCACCCCCCTCTAGGGTTCTTTCCTAGTGGCATTAGGGTCTAACAGTTAGCATGATCTTATTCGAGGAGGTTAGAAGGAAATCGTCTGAATCAGAAGGTTCAGGTTCAGCCCTAAATTTCGAGCAAAGAGGCTATATTTTAGGTTCAGGTTCAGGTTTAGGAAATCGTCTGAATCAAAAGCTTATTTCAGGTTCAGGTTCAGGTTCAGGTTTAGGCCGAAACTAAAGAGAAATCTTATTTCGGTTGGCCAGCTTGCAGCAGAAGGCTATATTTAGATATTCACCAGGGATTCGTGGAGAATCTCTAACGGTACTATGATTGTTGCCCGAGGCAGCAAAATAGGAACTCTCTACCTCACCTCACATGCGAGTGACACCCTCGTAATTGCAGCTGGCAAGAAGAGTACGGATCTGTGGCACAATATATTGGAACACATGAGCAAGAAGGGGATGAAGATTCTACATTCATAAGGAAAGCTAACCGGCATCGATTCCATGAAAGTTGGTGTTTGCGAAGACTGCATCTTTGGGAAGCAGAAGAGAGTTAGTTTCTAGAAGGGTGGAAGGCCACCTAAAGCTCAGAAACTAAAGTTAGTTCATATCGATGTATGGGGTCCAGCTAGTGTATCTTCTCTTAGCGGTTCGACATACTATGTCACCTTCATCGATGATCACTCGAGGAAGGTATGTGTATATTTCATGAAGCACAAGTCAGAGGTGTTCAAGATCTTCAAGAAGTGGAAATCCATGGTGGAGAATGAGACAGATCTAAAGGTGAAATGTTTGAAATCAGACAATGGTGGAGAATACGAGCTGGAGGAGTTCAAGAGGTTTTAGTGCTCTGAGCAGGATTCATTTGGAGAGGACTACTCTAGGGAAGCTGCAGCAAAACGGCGTTATAGAGAGGATGAACAGGACACTGACGGAGCGTTCCAGGAGAATGCGATTACATGCAAGTCTGCCTAAGACATTTTGGACGGATGCGATGCATACGGCAGCTTACTTGATTAATCATGGGCCATCAGTTCCATTGGATTACGGGATTCCAGATGAGGTTTGAAGTGGCAAGAAGATCAATCTCTCACATTTGTGAGTATTTGGTTGTGTGGCATATGTTCATATCAGTGGCCATGTCAGGGACAAGCTAGAGGCTAAGTCACATAAGTGCACATTAATTGGATACGGCATTAATGAGTTCAGGTATCATCTTTAGGATGAGAAGAACAGGAAGATCATCAGAAGCAGAGATGTGATATTCAATGAGGAGGTGATGTACAAGAACAGGAACAGTGTCAATGATAGCCAAAGCAGTAGGAGCAGCACTACGGATACAGGTGGATCCGAGTACATAGATTTGGAGGAACTTCCAGATGGGGGCGACAAAGTCAATTCTAACCGAATAACGGAGGAGGCTTCAGGTGCAGAGACGACTACCCAGGGTGTGGAGCTTAGGAGGTCATCCATGGTACTCAAACTGAATTCCAGATATCTCTCATCACTTGATTATTTGTTTTTGATAGATAGTAAAGAACCAGAGTGCTATGAGGAGGCTATGCAAGTGAGTGAATCTCAGCAGTGGGAGCATGCGATGCAAGAGGAGATGGATTCTCTACACACTAATAAGACATGAGAGTTAGTCCAGCTACCTACACAGAAGAAAGCCTTTCATAACAAATGTGTCTATCGGGTCAAGCAGGAGAGTGATGGAAGCAAGAGATACAAGGTCAGATTAGTCTTGAAGGGGTTTCAATAGCGGAAGGAGTAGACTATACAAAGATATTTTCCCCCGTTGTGAAGCTTACAACCATCAGAATAGTGTTGAGCCTATTAGCTGCAGAAGATCTCTACCTTGAGCAGTTAGATGTGAAGACTGTCTTTCTTCATGGTGACTTGGATGAAGAAATCTACATGAAGCAACCTGTTGGCTTCATTGAAGATGGAAAGGAAGAGATGGTGTGTGAGCTCAAGAAGAGATTGTATGGATTGAAACAGGCCCCAAGACAGTGGTACAAAAAGTTCAACAACTTCATGCAGAATAATGGCTACAGAAGATGCAATTCAGATCATTGTTGCTACTTCAAGAGGTTCGAGTCCAATTTTATCATATTGTTATTGTATGTTGATGACATGTTAGTTACATGGCTGAGTTTAGAGGAGATAAACAACTTGAAGAAGCAGTTGGCAAAGGAGTTTGCTATGAAGGATGTGGGTGCAGCGAAGCAGATTCTAGGATGCAAATCAGTAGAGATAAAGCTGAAGGGAAGTTAAGGTTGAGTCAAGATGAATACATCGAGAAGGTACTTCAGAGGTTCAACATGAAGAATGTTAAGGTTGTTAGCACGCCCCTTGGAAGCTAATTCAAGCTATCTGAAGAGCAATCCCCTAAGACAGATGCAAATAGAGAGCATATGAGAAGGGTGCCATTTTCTTCAGCCATTGGGAGTCTCATGTACGCGATAGTTTGCACGAGGTCGGACAAGTAGTAGGGGTTGTGAGAAGGTTTGCAAGCAATCCATGAAGCAACATTGGAGGCCATGAAGTGGATTGCCCATGCAGTAGGGGTTGTGAGAAGGTTTGCAAGCAATCCATGAAGCAACATTGAAGGCCGTGAAGTGGATATAATGCTACTTGAGAGGGACTACGGACAAGCCACTATGTTTCAAGAGGAAGGAGTTGGTACTGTAGGGATACGTGGATGCAGACTTTGCCGGTTATCATGATACGAGGCGGAGCACCACGAGGTATGTTTATACCTTAGTGTCGATAGCAGTGAGTTGGGTTTCACATCTGTAGAAGATTGTAACTTTGTCTACAACTGAAGCTGAGTATGTCGCTGTGACAGAAGCAAGCGAGGAGATGATTTGGTTGAACGGGTGCCTGGAAGAGTTGGATCTGAAGCAAGGGAGAGGAGTTCTTTATTGTGATAGCCAGAGCGCTATACATCTTGCTAAGAATCCAGTATATCATGCCAGAATGAAGCACATCAACATATGATACCATTTTATACGCTCGCTGATTGAGGACGGGAAGTTACATCTAGAGAAGATTTTGGGAAGTCAAAATCCTACGGATATGTTGACTAAAGAAGTGACCATTGACAAACTGAAGTTGTGCATAACTTCAGTTGGCCTTCACGTGTAGGAGATGAAGGCGGAGCCACACCGGGAGGATCGCCGGGATCGCCGGGTTGATGATGATTGAAGAATAGATTTTTTTTCGTGTATGAGGATGCTTGTGAAGAAGGGAGAGTTCAGGTGAGCTCGTTGATTGTGCTTTGGTCTCCAAGTGGGAGATTGTTAGTCTAAGGGATGTAGACTCAAAGCTGGAATCAAACAAATTGTTGGATAGCGGGTTTCCTAATATGTTTTGGTAACATGATTCTTAATCTATTTTGGTAACATGATTCTTAATCTGTTTTGATAACATGTTATTAGGATTCCTAATCCGTTTTGTTTTTGGTTTTAGAATTTCTAGTCTGTTTTGGTTTTAGGTTCTATATATATGGAATGCCTTAGAAGAGATTAGATATCAGAAAAAGAGGGTTTTGAGAGAATTCTTCAGAGAGATCTTAGAGAGATTAGATCCTATTTGTGGGTATTGTAATCTTCTTCAATATTAATCAAAGAATTGTATTGTGTAGTTCCCAGGGATGTAGGCACGATTGCCGAACCTCATTAAACCTGGTGTATTCTTTCTTGTTTACTTTCCTATAAATTTTTTATCTTTTATTTGCTGTAATTTTTCATACTTTCCTACTCTCAAACACAAGGTCCGGAAGGGCAATGGTTCGATTTGATTGTTTCAAATCCCCAACATAAACCTAAATCTATTGGAAAGAAAGAAGGGTTTTATATTTATGCTGGGGGCACAGAGAAAGAAAAAGCAGGATCTAGAGAAGGGACATTGACATTTAAAGGATGTATATTGTTACTTGCTGGGGTGGTTTGGTAACCGTTTATCCATAGTTAAGAACTAATCCAACTATGGTATAGATAAAGGATGAATGTTACTTGCTGGGGTGGTTTGGTAACCATTTATCAATAGTTAAGAACTAATCCAACTATGGTACAGATTGGCTGGATGTTGTAGGAGTGACTAAGTTCAAATATCTTGTATGATTTAAGGGAACAGATATGGCAGCAAGGACTAATCTCAAAATATGAAAGAGTTTAGGAACTAATACAAAGTTAACCTTTTCACAAACATCTCACTGCAACGTTGGTTCCCCAACCGGTTGGTGACAATGGGGCAACTTTTCAAATCCCCAATGGCTAAATCTGGTCACATGGTGATTCCCACAGTTATATATAAACTAGTATTTGTGCTAATAAACTTTTAAATAATTCTTGCATCAAAACTCGAAAGTTCTGATGAGTGTTAAGATTACAATTTTTTATTGGGTTAATAGTGACCATATAGTCCCCCATGTACTTCTATTATTGTGGATAGGCCCTACGTTAAATATCCCTTTTACGATAATAATAGAACTAAATTGGGTCTATTTTTTTCACCTCATGGGTCTATTTGTCAAAAAAAAAAACAATCTATATCTAAAAAGGTACAAGAGTAAAAAAAAAGGACTCATTCAGGGGCTCTATCTGCAATACAACTATAGGGTATATTGGCAGTTGGGCGATAGTAGACGAGGTCTATCCTTAATTAATCTTTTTAAATTGTAGCATACGCCCAAGTTGAGTGTTCTCCATCACGGTCTGAAGGTTGAGCGTTCTTTTCTTTGGTTGAAATCTGAACTCAGGAAACATTTATCCTTTTTCTTCTTCTTTTTCACTTCTTCTTTTTCATATGTTTAAATTGGCTTGGAATCGCTGATTTAGTTACCATGTTAAACATCCCTTTTACCACACTAAAACTCAAAATTTACCCTTATTCTAACATAAACTAGAACAAGAAGCATAACTGACCATGATGAGCAATGGACAGAGCATTCCAAGCCAATTTAGGGAGTCCATTGGAGTGGGAGCAAGATGAGCTGAGCCTAAAAGATCCCAGGTGTCAACAACTAGCCGAAAGTTAGCAGTCTTTTTTGACAAATGAAAAGTGGGTGGGCCCCACAAACCATATTTTCAAACAAAGTTTGGCAAAGTTGAAAATGTTAATGTTGCAGAATAAAATATTAATATTTTATTAGTGCATAGTATTTTTTCAAACACTATAAGTAGGCTCTAAATTCTTAAGGAAAAACTCATCCCAAAAACAACTCCTCATGTAGAAGAGTGAGAGAGAAAAATAGAGAGAGAGTATCTCCTTGAAAAGAGAGATTGTAACTCCAGAGTTTTCTCCTCACAGTGGATTCTTCTATCATTGCCCGTGGACGTAGGCAATTTTGTGCCGAGCCATGTAAATCTGTGTGTCCATCTTTTTATCTCTATTCTCACTACTATTGCTGTGATCATGCTCTATTGGGCGCCGGGTTTGTCCCAACAAGTGGTATCAAAGCCAACTTAGGGTGCTTGTATAGATCTACTTATCGTATGCTCTGTGGCTGCCACCAAAGGTGGATCCTCCACATCAGAAAATAAATTACATTATCATTTACCCTTTGAAGGTGACATATACTATTCACGAGTATGGTATCGTTCAAAAATACGGTACTATTCACAAGTACGGCACTATTCACAGATATGGTTACTGTTCATAAATACAGTTATTTTTTACGTGAAATAGTAAGAAGTTACTGTTCATGGTAGAAGCAATGGCGGTAAAGTTTAAAATCGAGAAATTTGACGGGAGTAATTTCTCACTGTGGAAGTTGAAGATAAAGGCTATCTTGAGAAAAGATAATTGCCTGGCGGCCATCGGTGTAAGGCCGAACGACATCAGAAATGATAAGAAGTAGAACGAGATAGACGAAAATGCTATTGCAAATCTCTATCTGGCATTAGCAGACGAAGTGCTGTCAAGCATAGAGGAGAAGAAGACAACAAAGGAGATCTGAGATACTCTAACAAAGCTATATGAGGTGAAATCCCTGCACAATAAAATCTTCTTAAAAAGGAGACTTTACACTCTAAGAATGGCAGAATCTATATCAATGACCGACCACATCGACACCCTAAACACACTATTCTCCTAACTCACAACATTGGGGTACACAGTTGGTGTGAATGAACGTGCAAAACTTCTACTTCAGAGTCTACCTGACTCGTATGATCAACTCATCATCAACCTGACAAACAACGTTCTCACAGACAATCTTGTCTTCGATGATGTTGCAGTCGTTGTTCTGGAGGAAGAAAATCTGCGTAAGAACAAGGAAGATAGACAGACAAGTTTGCAACAGGCGGAGGCCTTAATGATGATGAAATGAAGATCAACGGAACGTGGCTCCAGTGGAAGTCATACCAATGGTAGATCAAAATCATAAAGTAAGAAGAATATCAAGTACTACAACTGTGGCAAAAGAGGGCACATCAAATCGGAGTGCTGGCACAATAAGAAGAGTGGGATAAAAAGTCTTCAGAGCCATCAACATCTCAAGGATGCGTTGTCAGCACATCAGACGATGGCGAAATTCTATATAGTGGAGTAACCACTGTTGATGAAGGCAAAAAGAGGTTTGTTGATGTCTGGCTTCTAGATTCAGTAGCCTCCTAGCACATGACCTCCCGGAGAAAATGGTTTCACAAATATGAACCTATCTCAGGAGGATCTGTATTCATGGGAAATGATCATGCCTTGGAAATTTCTGGTATTGGCACTATCAAAATCAAAATATTTGATGGTATAATACACACTATTCAAGATGTGCGACATGTGAAGGGCCTGAAGAAGAATCTATTGTATTTAGGACAATTAGATGAGCTCGGGTGTAAGACCTGTATAACAAACGGGATCATGAAGATTGTTAGAGGAGCGATTGTTATTATAAAAGGAGAGAAGAAAGCTGCAAATCCATACATGCTCACGTGAGAAACCCTGCAGGAAGTTGATTCATGTGTGGCATCAACCAGCCGTGGAGAAGAACAAACCATGATGTGGCATCGCAAACTAGGCCACATGTCAGAACGAGGCTTGAAGATTCTCTCCGATCATAAGTTGCTTCCTGGACTTAATTCGGTAGCTCTTCCATTCCGCGAGCATTGTGTTACAAGTTAGCAGTATCGGCTGAAGTTCAACACATCAAGTTCTAGAAGCAAGGCTATTCTGGAACTGATTCATTCTGATGTATGGCAAGCATCGGTTACATCCTTGGGAGGAGCAAAGTATTTGTGTCCTTTATTGATGACTACTCCAGGAGATGTTGAGTGTATCCTATCAAGAAGAAGGCGGATGTGTTCTCAGTCTTTAAAGCCTACAAAGCGTAGGTCGAGCTTGAATTTGAGAAGAAGATCAAGTGCTTGCGGTCAGATAATAGAAGAGAATACACGGACGGTAAATTCCTAGAATTCTTCAAGCATGAAGACATCAAAAGACAATTCAGTACGACTTATACTCCTTAACAAAATGGAGTGGCGGAGTGGATGAACAGAACTCTGTTGAAAAGAACAAGAGCTATGTTGGCAACTGTAAATCTGGATAAAGTATTTTGGGCGGAAGAAGTAAAAATCGCATGTTATGTGGTGAATCGATCTCCATCAACCGCAATACAGTTGAAGACGCCGATAGAGATGTGAACTGGCAAACCAGGTGATTATTCTAACCTCCATATATTTGGAAGTCCAGTGTACGTAATGTACAATGCCTAAGAAATTACAAAGCTGGATTCAAAATCCAGAAAATGCTTATTCTTGGGGTATGCTGATGGAGTAAAGGGGTATCGCCTGTGGGATCCCACTGCCCACAAGGTTATCATCAGCAGAGGTGTTATCTTTGTAGAGAACCAACTACAAAGTGAAGAGAAAGAAAACAGATCGAGGAAGGACTCAGAGACTGTAGCTGTTCAGATAGAAGATAATCTGAATTCTTCTGAAGCAACACCGGAGCATGATGTACAAGAACCGATCGAGTTTGAGGCTCCAGAAATTCGAAGGTCAACTCGTGAGAGAAGACCACTGACTTGGCACTCGAAGTATATTACAGAGAGTAATGTTGAATACTATCTTCTAACGGAGGATGAAGAACCATCAACTTTTCATGAAGCTATAAATGGCATAGATGCATCTTTGTGGATGGCAGCAATGCAGGAAGAAATTGAATCTCTCCATAAGAACAAGACTTAGGTACTTGTGTCACTACCACAAGGAAGAAAGACCATTAGAAATAAATGGGTGTATAAGATCAAGCAAAATGGCGATGATCAAGTGGAGCGATATCGTGCTAGATTGGTGGTAAAAGGATATGCTCAGAAAGAAAGTATTGACTTTAATGAAATATTTTTTCCTGTAGTTCGACTTATAACAGTCTGAAATGTCCTGGTTATGAGCGCTATATTTGACTTATATCTAGAGCAGATAGATGTGAAAACAATATTTTTTCATGGAGATCTTGAAGAAGAAATTTACATGCTCCAACCAGAAGGTTTTGAAGAAAAAGGAAAAGAGAACTTGGTTTGCAGATTAAACAAATCTCTGCAGGCGCCGAGGTGTTGGTATAAGAGATTTGATTCATTCATCATAAGTCTTGGATACAACAGACTTAATCCAGACCCTTGTGCATATTTCAAGAGGTTTGGTGAAAATAACATTATTATCTTATTGTTGTATGTTGACGACATGTTAGTTGCAGGCCCCAACAAAGATCGTACCAAAGAATTAAAGGCCCAGTTGGCTAGGGAATTTGAAATGAAACATTTAGGATCTGCAAACAAGATTCTAGGGATGTAAATTTACCGAGACAGAATTAATAGGATGATTTGGTTTTCTCAGAAGAATTACTTGAACAAAATCTTGCGGCGCTTTAACATGCAAGATTACAAGTCAATTTTTATACCACTTCCTGTTAATTTTAAGTTATCCTCCAGTATGAGTCTTAGCAATGAAGAAGAGAGGATGAAGATGTCTCGAGTACCGTATGCATCAGCAGTGGGAAGCTTAATGTTCGCTATGATTTATACAAGACCAGACATTACACAAGCAGTGGGAGTACTTAATCGATAGATGATGAATCCTGGTAAAGAACATTGGAATGCTGTAAAGAGGGTCCTAAAATACATTAAGGGAACCTCAAATGTTGCATTATGTTATAGGGGCTATTATTTTATTATCAGTGGATATGTTGATTCTGATTATGCAGGTGATCGTGATAATAGCAAATTCACCACAGGCTATATGTTTGCACTTGCTGGCGAAGCTGTAAGCTGGGTTTCAAAACTGCAGTTAGTTGTGACTACTTTAACAATAGAAGCAGAGTATGTAGCAGCTACACAAACTAGTAAAGAGGTGATGTGGTTAAAGATGGTGCTGGAGGAACTCGGCCATGAACAAAAGAAGATATCTCTATTTTGTGACAGTCAGAGTACTTTGCATTTGGCAAGAAATCCAGCCTTTCATTCAAAGACCAAATACATTCGAGTTCATTACCACTTTGTTCATGAGAAAGTGGAAGAAGGAACAATGGATATGTAGGAAATTCACATCAAAGACAACCTAGCAAAATTTTTGACAAAAGTAGTCAATACTGACAAATTTATTAGGTGTCGATCCTCCTGTGGCCTGTCGGAGAAATGAGCAATATGAAGATGGCAAGATAGAAAGAATGGTGTGAAGATATGATTGATGCTCAATCAAATCTTCAAGTGGGAGATTGTCAACAACCAGCCGAAAGTTAGCGGCCTTGTTTTGATAAATGAAAAGTGGGTGGGCCCCACAAACCATATTTTCAAACAAAGTTTGGGCAGTGTTGAAATTGTTAATGTTGCACAGTAAAATATTAATATTTTATTAATACATAGTGCTTTTCCAAACACTATAAATATGCTCTAAATCCTTAAGGAAAAACTCATCCCAGAAACAACTCCTCATATACAAGAGAGAGAGAAAAATAGAGAAAAAATATCTCCTTGAAAAGAGAGATTGTAACTCCAGAGTTTTCTCTTCATAGTGGATTCTTCTATCCTTGCCCGTGTACGTAGGTAATTTTGTGCCGAACCATGTAAATCTGTGTGTCCATCTTTTTATCTCTATTTTCACTACTATTGTTGCGATCGTGCTCTATTGGGCCCCGAGTTTGTCCTAACACCAGGGGCCGGTTATGGAGCATTAGACTAAACAAAAGGTTGTGGCCGGGGAAAACACAAACGCACACCATCACCATGTCAAAGGGTTGGAAAATGTTTGTTCGTGCTAACAGACTGGAGGAAGGAGATACATGCATCTTTGAGCTGGTGTCTCAAGGCAAAGGAAAGGAAAATGCGATGCAAGTGAAGATAATCAAGGAGCATGAAGCATGAGACATATCAAGTACACTCTGCCTAAATTTACATGACGCATGTATCTGTGCTCACTGCTGGAAATTTAACTTTTAGCGACGGACAAATCCGTCGCTATAGGTCCATTTTCCGTCGCTAAAAGTTTTAGCGACGGAAAAAATAATATTCCGTCGCTAAAATATCGACGCTATAATAGGGGTGCCTAAAACGACTTTAAGCGACGGAATTTCCGTCGCTAATTATTAGCGACGAATTATTAGCGACAGAAAATTGGTCGCTATTTTAAAATAATAAAAAATTTAAAAAACAATAGCGACGGATTTTCCGTCGCTAAACATTTATTAGCGACGGATTTTCCGTCGCTAATAAATAAAAAATATTTTGAAAATTGAAAATCCCTGTACAATATCGATAATAATTTTTAAAAACCTGTTCAATCAGCAGAAGAAAGCTTCAATCTTACGCAAATATCACATCTCACGCATATATCACACATTTAATTCAATAAAAGCAAGTAAAAGTTTCTCGACAGGTACATAATAAATATTGTTTATACAACACAAGAAATTGTTTTCAAAGTTATATTAAGGACAATCAATCCTCCTGATCATCATCCTCATCCTCAACACCAGCCACATTATGACTACCCCCGGCTGCACCTTGTGAAGAAGTCCCGGCCTGTAAATATAAATCAAATGTTAACAAGTGTGTGTAAACGTTAATAAGAGTACAAATATAAATATACTACAACACAACACCACAAAATCACAACACAATAATACAACACAACAACACTACACCACAACACCACAACACTACACAATCACAACACAACACTACACTGCACTGCACAACACATCACCACACATCACACCACAACACCACCACAAAATTCAATAAAAGCAAATAAAAGTTTCTCGACATGTACATAATAAGTATTGTTTATACAACACAAGAAATTGTTTTCAAGGTTATATTAAGGACAATCAATCCTCCTGATCATCATCATCCTCATCCTCAACACCAGCCACATTATGACTACCCCCGGCTGCACCTTGTGAAGAAGTCCCGGCCTGTAAATATAAATCAAATGTTAACAAGTGTGTGTAAACGTTAATAAGAGTACAAATATAAATATACTACAACACAACACCAAAACATCACAACACCACAACACAACACAACAACACAACAACACAACACCACAACACAACAACACTACACCACAACACTACACCATCACAACACAACACTACACTGCACTGCACAACACATCACCACACATCACACCACAACACCACCACAAATCCTCCAACCTCACCCACCAACCAACAACACTCCCCCTCGCCCTACCTCTCCCCCCTCAACCACCACCACAACAAAATCCCCACTCCTCATCCTCAACCACAAATCCTCCAACCTCACCCACCAACCCACCAACCAATACCACCAACACTACGCACGCATACACCATCAACACCACCATCACATAAAAACATTATAAGTATATATTTTGAGGTTTGTGTTAGTGTTAGGGTTTGTGTGTAACAGTTTGTATCAGTGTGTATCAGTATGTACGATATCATCTAATTAAAAAAAAACAAAGTATATATATTACCTGTGACGACAAAAACCGTCTCCTATATGCCTCCTGAGCCTCCTGAGGCAGAGTCGACATGAATTGTGTGAACTCCAATTCGGTCTGCTCCCGGCGCCTCCGTTCTTCCTCTAGAGCCCGCTGATATGTTGTTTGCTGCGACTGCCAATCTTCAATCGCTTTTAATCGCTGCTCCATCGAGTCTTGATATGAACTGCTTCCTGGTGTTCCTTGTGGTGCTGCAGACTCGTAGGTGCTACTAGACTCGTGCGGCCTCTGCTCGGATCCTCTCCACCGATATCTGTTCTTCCTACTAGGTCCAATGACCGTCTCGATGATGGAGTCCTCATCCTCCCTACTTAGCCGGCCAGGAGTGTTAGAACAGACCTGAGACTGAGTCAATTGCTCCTGTACCTTGGCATGTACTTTCTCCTGCGATATATCAAAACAACCCGGGCAAATCGACTTAATAATGATGCATTGATATGAAATTGAATATATAAATGAACTGCTACTTACAGCCAGATCCTTATTCTTTGCTTTCTTCTCTTCATCGGCGTAATTCGGGCTCCAGGAAGTCAGAATACGATCTGCAAAATGTCTGAGATCTCCCCTTCCCTATTTTATTCAAATATATCATTAACCCATAACACATAAATTATACTCAACGTAAAAGCTAATATATTATATACCTCAAGCTCTAATTGATGATAATGCTGGCTGAATGTCCTGGAGCCCCCGTGATGCTCGTAACTGCGAGGCGCGTTGCGATTCCTCCTTGCTATTTCAGCTTGAGCCTGCAAAACAATGTCAATTCGAAACAATATAGAAATTCAAACAATAAATTAAAAATATAAACTTTAATAATACCTGAATTTCAGCAGTGTCCCAGTAACTGCAAAGTGCAAAAAAATCTACTCCATCCACACGCTCGTCAAGATGCCAGAATCGCTCCCAATCTTCTGTTATTTGGACGAAATATTTTTTCTTTACCTCAAACCGCCATCTCTTGAACGATACATTGATTTGCCCGAAGCAGTACGTCCAGGCACAAATATTATCGTCAAGAAAGAAAAATCGCTTCAGCATATAAAAAAAAGTAGATACAAATCAGTGTATTAAACATAATAATAAACTAATAACTAATAATGATGAAAATTAAAATAAATGACTCACACATATATATCTCCAACAAGCCACCAACGCATCAATCCGCTGCGATTTCCACGTCAAAAAAATGTTAAAGAAATCGTGTCTCCTGGCTAAAGCGGCAAGGAAATTGTTGAAAGCATTGGCAAAGGCCCCAACAGGCACTCCGTTTTCCCATCGGATCACAGCCCTCCGATTAATATCAGGGATGAGGTTCGATTCCTTAGTAGCATTGCGGCCGCATCTAGGAGGTCGCTCGGTACCTGCGAAACAAAGAATCAAATGAAACAATGAATCAATCTATATTTGCGAAAAAAATTAAAATAATAACCGATAAACTATAAAAATTTATTCATACCTTTCAGTTCGAGGCATCTACGCTTTGCTTGTTCGTACCTTTGTTGCGCGATGTGGCGCATAGCATACTGTATATTTATGGTTCAGAACCTTGTGTTCTCATAACATATTTTATGATAAGTTTCTATTAGTCTAAATACCTAAGTGTTATTTGCTCTAGCTTGCTGTGGTGTCACCTAATTGCAAAGAGATTCATGTAGATTCACTTGTTACAAATAGACCTATGTACTGTTGGCCCAAATGTGGATACACCTCCTTAGTGAACTTTCTCAACTCACTTAAAAGAAAAAAAAAGAGCATCGAGTGTTTATCCTCACCAATAGAATTATAGAGGGGTCTATCCGCCTTCTCAAATATTTTTAATGATTTAAAGAATAAAAAGGAATTCACTCAAGGGGTCTGTTCACAACAAGCATAACTATAGGTGATATATTTGCAAAATATAAAATTACTGGGGGTCTCTTTGTAATTGGGCGATACGATAGGGGTCTGTTTGTAATTAATCCTTTTAACTTTAATATCCCAAAGCGTTTGCCAAAAATAAACCCTAAAAGTAAAGAAAACTAGCTTTAAGATCCTAAAATGACTTTGCAAGGTACCGAAGTTAAATTTTTAGGAATATGGGGTGCTTTTTGGTGAAAAAACAAAATGTAACGATATCAAAGTTAGCAATCATGTAAATTTTAGTGTATTTAGGATTAATTGCAATTAAATATCATATAGTTTCACTCATTTGGCACATATATATCCCTAATTGTATTTGGTTGCACTTAAATACCCTTAAAGTTATTACAAGCTGCACTTTAATACTCTCAGTTATGCAAACATGAAAATTTTTCCCGTAAAAATTCTCATGTGACATCATATGCTATTGTAGAACATTTAAACCCCAATTTTTTTTATTACAATGACTGTTAAACCTATTAAAATCCTAGTTTAAGACTACCATAATTCAATATTAAATAGAATTTTGATAAGTTTAACCGTAGCTTTAACAAAATAGCAAAAATTAAAATGTTCTACAATTAGCATGTGAGTATAGCTAGGGGTGGGTGTACGCCAGTTTGAACCGTAGGCTGACTGGCCTAACCTACCTTGGGTCAAGACCAACTCGGCCCACAGAGGGCTAGGCCCAACTCGGCCTGCGATATACCTGAGCCGTAGGTCGTGCTGGGTTTTGCTCTAAACCCGGGGATAAAAAAGTAGGCCCAACCCACACCTGACTCGACCCATGTCTAACCTGGCACGGGCCGCCTTAGGTAATAGTTACATTTTGATATAATTTTAGTAGCAACTCAATTGAAAATTGTAACCTCCAGGTGCTTAAGCTGTAATTTTAATAGTTGTCGACATTTTCTAAGCTTTATTTCGTATTTTAATGAATCTTTGTAGTCATTTTAATTTACCAAAAACACTCAAATTATTGTGAATCTTTTATCCTTTGAGATAATTCTATCACCGTACAACTTTTCCTTTTTAAACTAAACATACTAATCTAGAAAAAAATTTGAAAAAAAAAGAGTACTGGCTAACCCATGCAGACCGTAGGTCGGGCTGGGTCCAACCCAAATCCAAGAATAAATTCCTCCGTCCGGCCCACCTAGGCTCACCTGGACCCGGGTTTGAACTAGCATGAACCCAAATCGACGAATCGGTTCATAAGTCAGGCCCAACCCGGCCTGGCCTAACCTAGCCCATGCCTACCCTTAATGCCTTGTTTGGGAGTTTACTGAGGGAAGATATAGAAAGTTAAATAATGGAAACAAAATGTAGGGAATAGAAGTGAAAAGATAAAATATTATTTAGGCGTCCAGTAAGGGGAATGAAAGTAAATTTGTTTTACCTTGTTTGGGCGTTCAAATAAAGAGGAGGGAAGTGACGTGAATATATATAAAGTTACATAAATACTTTTACATATTAAAGAGAGTATACCTTAGCCATTGATTTTAATGTCATAAAGGTATAATTGTCTAATCATATTCTAAAATTTTACATTGGTTTCTATTCCATCTTCCACCCCAAATTGAAAGGGAGGAAAATGAAAGGAAATTTAACCTTCCATTCCATCCTCTAACCCCTCAAAAACTTCCAAACAAGGTGAAATTGAATTTCACTTTAACCTCCATCCAAACAAGGTGTAAGTGAAGCATGAGGATTTTTGAGGGAAAATTCTCATGTTTGTATAACTAAGAATACTAAAGTGTACCTCTTAGAAACTTTAGGGTGTAGGTGCAACCAAATATAAGTATATATAAGCCAAGTAGGAGAAACTATAGGGTATTTAACTGCAATTAAGCCGGGTATGTAATCGCAAATAACTACCTTTACCCAATAAAAACCCCAAGTTTCGGACTTTCTTGGGGTTTTTATGGCTTGGAAAATGAGGAGAGGGGGGGGGGAAATGAGGAGAGGGGGGGAACCTAGGGGGTTAATTTCGGGCGCGGGCAGCCCAAATTTTTTGGGCGCCCGCGCCCAAAAAATTTCCCAGGAGATTTCTTTAGCGACGGAAATTTCCGTCGCTAAAGATGTTATTAGCGACGGAAATTTCCGTCGCTAATAATCCGTTGCTAAATTTTTAGCGACGGATAATTGTCGTCGCTAAATAGTAAATTCCCGTCGGTAAAGATAATTTACCGACGGACAAATAGCGACGGAATATTCCGTCACTATTACCCTTGTTATAGCGACGGAATATTCCGTCGCTATTTGTCCGTCGGTAAATGGCTATTTTCCACTAGTGAATGGTTGTTCATATGTCTCTCTTTGTACGGATGTAAATTTTCTTGTTCCGATGTGCACTAAGGTCTTATGGAGCACAGACATAATGTATGAGTTCTATGCATGGCATTATCTTTGAGCTACATATGTAGATATATCTTCGTCAAGCATGAAAAGCTAGTGCTTGTTTGAAGTAACTTGTAGGATTTGGGGACTAAATAACAATTTCAAGATTTGTGGGAATAATTTTAAGGGTATGAAAGATTAGACCCAGCCAAGAATATTCTCTTGCCTGTGAGAAGGAGACGGCGGAATATGGTTTGTCAGAGCACATTCTATTAAAGATTGACGACTTACTATTCAAAAGACTCGGGTCCTCCACTCAACTTGAGCTTCAGGTCGCCAGGTGCCATGATCAGTCACACCATTGCAATGCCATATCAAGCAAAAGATTTGGTTGGAGATACCGAATTTTGGGGAACGTCAATTCAATACGCTGAGAATACTAGGGAAATCTCTCTTTCTTCTACAAATGTTAGACATGCTCTTTTGTGACAAGCCACATGTCACTTTCTACAATATATATATACTATATATATATATATTATATATATATATATATATAATATATATAATATATAATAATATATATAAATGGGTTTGCTTGGTACAAGCATAAATTTTATGTTTGGTAGTAGATGTGTCACATCCTCATCCACTCACTACCCATGTGAATGTGGTCGCATATTTGAATGAGTGGAGGGGAATATGACACATCACTACTATGCATAACTTTTTATGCTTGGTACCAAGCATACTCATATTGCTATATATATATATATATAGTATATATATATATATATATATATATATATATATATATATATATATATATTATAAGCCCATTCCTTCATTAACGCATTAAACTCTGATGAAGCTTGAAAAAGATGGCTCAGTCACTGCAATGTGCTTCTTCTCAAAGCTTCAGCTTCTTCTTCAGAGTCCTCCGGCCTGGTTTCAGCAATAGATTGGTTTTCCCCTCCCTCTGTCCATTCTTTCGTTTTTTTTCCTCTCTTGCTCTCATTCATTATGATTTTTATTTAATGCAGACACTTCCAACTAAATTCGTTAAGAATGTTCTTATGAACAAGAAGGGTGAGCTAGGATTGGCCTCGTTGGTGAACCCAATTGGCGAGATTTGGCATGTCGAAGTTTACAAACATGCAGATGAAGACATGTGCATTGGAGGGCTTGGTTGGTCTGAGCTAGCCCATGCTCATAATTTGGGTTTGGGGTATTTCTTGGTCTTTCGCTATCGAGGCGATATGGTTTTCGATTTCAGAGCATTTGATTTGAGCACTTGTGAGATAGCTTATCCTTCGATTGCTCATTGGGTTGCTAAGAAATTAGAGCAAACACTACCAGTCTTGATCGATATAGAAGATGAGGAGGAGGAATGTAGCAATTCTAGTCGTGGTATGTTGACTTAATTAAGGAATTACGTTTCTTTTTTCAGGTTGAAATCTTATGGATTTTATGTTTATGACAGTATCAACAGAGTCATATAGTGGATATGAGAAAGAAGAGCTTACGAAGAGTAATCCTGCGGGAGGAGTGTGTTTTGAGGTGAAACTAAGTGCTCGCTACTTGTATCGAGGCCATGTAGTAAGTAGCATTTGTTTGTATGAGCAAATAGTAGTTTTATTTTAATTTTTTCCCTAAAACTTCTCGTTTTATGGTTTAATTCAGGAGGGATAACACTGCATCCCTAAAAACTTTTAGGTCCCGTTTGGCAAAGGGTTAATGAAGAGGGGTTAAAGAGAAGGATTAATGTACTTAGCCCATTTGATAATCTGAAGGACTAAATTATTAACCCGTTAAATAAGTTTTATTTTAGCCCTTATGATCAGTTTTAGTGTTTGGGAATAACAATGATTTTGACTATTTTCTTTATAATTAGAAGGGTTAACTCTTATTCCATCTAAATAGGAGTATTAGTAAACCCCTCATTTTGAGGGGTTAACTCATTTTAACCCCTCTAGAGGGGTTAACTTAACCCTTCTATATTTTTTATGTTTGGCAAATTATAAAGGGTTAACTCACTTTAACCCTTATATAGATTTCTTGTGTTTGGCAGGTTAAGAAGGGGTTAAGTCTCCTTAACCCCTCACTTAACCCTTTGCCAAACGGTACCTTAGGATTTTGTAGTAAACCCTGTTAAATATAGTATTATATTATATATTCTCCTGATATTATATCTTTTATATTAGATAACATATAATCATGTACCAGGAAATATATTATTTTCTCATTTTCTCCTTTATTTTCTATCTTTATCGGGACTTTCCATATTTAGTCTCAAACTAGTATAAGAATATGTAATCATCATCATCAATGATATCAAGCCTTATTCCTTACTTATCATGGTATCAGAGTCAGGTTAGGATCCTTTGGGGGGGGTTTAAATATAGTTATTAGGCATATTGTATCTCTTTCTTTTATCCCACATCGCTTACGATAGAACCTCTTCTCTTGCTCGTGCATTTAAACACTTCAGTGCAATGAATAAAATAGTCTCTTTTCTTCCCAAAAGCTCTATTATTCTCATGGTATCATAGCCTTGTTATAAGACCTAAAAATACCCCTTCTTCTTCCTTGATCTCGAGCAGCTGAGGGGGCTTCGCTGCGATTTTCATTCTTCCCCACAGCAGCCTCGATGCTGATCCACTCACCCTTGACCAACGACAACTCGCTACCCTCAGCCAACACCAAGTTGTCGTCCTAAACTAGCCTCCAACATTGACCTCTTCTAATAAAAACCCTGGCCGCAAATCATCGCTCACCAGCAGCCCAATGCTCATCCAACATTCGACAAACGCTAGCCTTGTGCTTGATCGTCGTATGCCCTCAGCCCAACTCTCACCCAATGCTCGACCACTGCTAGCTTGCCACTCGGTCATCATGTGCCACCACTGTGTAGCACCGCTCGTCTAGTCTGCACCATAGCGCTGCACCGCTCCACCAGATCTCATGTCGTCGCTTAACAATTCGAGCCAACACTGACAGCTCGACCAGATTCGCACCGCGACTCCACCACTACTCGATCGCATAGCCGCTTTGCACTGTAGCTCGTACATCCAAGCTAGATCCACACCAATGCTCCGCATTGCTCAACCACAGGAGCTAGATCCACACCGTAGCACTACCACACACGACCACTCGAACCAACTTTGCACCGTCGCTCGCACAGTCAAATCAAATTTGCACTGTAGTGCCACCACCGCTCGATCATACGAGCCAAAATACACACGGCAGTGTCACACCGCTCGACCAACATCGAGCTAGAACAGCACCAATGAGCCAAATGCGCACGACATCGCCTTTCTGCTCGACCGACATCGAGCCAGAACTGCACCACAGTCAATTCAGAACCAACCTCAATTCTGATGAGAGCACCGTCATTGTGCGAACCACCATCACCATGCCACCAGCAGCCAATCACTTGTGACCACCCTGCAGTGCACCTCTACAATCTCTTCAACTCAGACCTGACTATGATGAACCCCAATGGCCTGTATTTTCCACACGCACACCATCTGCTTGCACTAATTCCTCGCCCACTGCCTACAACAAGATCACCACCCTCCTCAACCACTCTAGCACACCTTAAGCAAACTTCTTCCCACTTGGTTGCCATCAACTCTAGCATTAACCAAATAGAAACCAATCCCTCATCCCTTGTACAATGCAATGCCACCATCACCTACAGCCATAAGCAAAACATTGCCTACTTTGTTGCCATCAAACACCAGCAATTTCTAAGCCTTGTAAGCCCTTTCTTGCAAGCAATTCATGCCCACCAACTATACAACGATATGCCTGGACACTCCTAAATCTTGCACACCTAATTCTCATAGCAGCGGTCGCTTGTTTGATTTAATATCCCAACTGCAGCGCTGTAACACCCGGCCCCGGAATCCCGGAATCGGTACGCTATTAGATCTGATGGACTGGCCTTACAAACCACCACATGTCTTTTCAGCACGTTTTGTCCTCACTCACACGCTCCTTGGAAAACTTCCCAGGAGGTCACTCATCCTAGAATTTCTCCAGACCAAGCACGCTTAACTTTGGAGTTTCTAAGAGTTGGATTCCCAAAAAGAAGATGCATCTTGGTGGTATGAGTATTCCAATCAAATCAATACTAATCACATCACCCTCTCAAGGATTGGGGTATTACAAATTAAACTCACAACGTCCTCGTTGTGCCAAATCATATCATCCAAGACCGTACCATTCGTGTGAGATTCTAGAGGTGGCTCCTACGGCCTCAAGAGGTGGCTCCCGTCCTCTCAACGTAGCACTTTGCGCCGCATAGCACTTAGCTCTCATAATTCTGGTTGGTTTTGCTCTGATACCATTTGTAACGCCCCGCCCCGGAATCCCGGAGTCGGTACGCTATTTGATCTGATGGACTGGTCTCACAAACCACCACATGTCTTTTCAGCACGTTTTGTCCTCACTCACGCGTTCCTTGAAAAACTTCCCAGGAGGTCACCGATCCTAGAATTTCTCCAGGCCAAGCACGCTTAACTTTAGAGTTTCTAAGAGTTGAGTTCCCGAAAAGAAGATGCATCTTAATGGTATGAGTATTCTAATCAAATCTATCAATACTAATCACATCACCCTCTCAAGGGTTGGGGTATTACAAGCGCCCACGACAGAGACACCACGGGACCATCTCCAACTACAGCGTTCACGACAGCCACACTGTCGGACTCTCTCCAATTGCTAGCATCCACACAGCAAACACCGTCAAACCGTCCTCAAATGGCGCGTGCCCACGACAACGGCACCGCCGGACCTTCTCTAATTGTGAGGCCGGACCTTCTCTAATTGTGAGGCCCACGGTAGCGATACTACCGGCACCCCTTCCCCTACAGTGCCCACGACAGCGACACCGCTGAACCCTTCTATCTACAACGCCCTTAACAGTGACACCGCTGGACTAGACTACACCACAATCTTGCCATCTGCAATTCTAGAAAGCAATGTGCTCCAATGCAATCGCCTCTCACTGAGCCATGTTAACAACCATCTACACAACTTGGCTCATCTTATTCAAACTCTCAGTTCTTGACCTACTGTGAGTTTGACCAGGGGTGTTAAATATAGTATTATATATTATCTTGTTACCATATCTTTTATATTAGGTAACATATAATGATGTATTAGGAAAATATTATTTTCTCATTTTCTCCTTTATTTTCTTCCTTTGTTGGGACTTTCCATATTTAGTCTCAAACTATTACAAGAATATGTAGTGATCATCATCAATGATATCAAGCCTTATTCTTTACTTATGAAACCCCAAATAAATTTCAAAAACGCACTAGCGCCCGATAACTTTTGTAAAAAACCTTCAAAATTACTATCGTTACATCTGGCATGACAAGTACAACTCAAATAATTGAAAAAGAGCCCTTATATTATTTTAAAAAAATTATGACCTTTTGTATATTTCAACCCTAAAAACAGAAGTCTCTCAATTTGTCATTCATTCTTCTCTTGCTCGCGCCTTGGTTAGGTTCTGAACTCTAATTTTTTCACTGAGATTGTTCTTATTATGTGGTTTTTTTGTTTTAATTTATGCAGTAACTTATTGGGAGGTTTTTGCAATTTCAAATACTAATTGGGATTTTAGCGATTTTCAAAGATATTGGGGCGTTTATGGCAAAATCTGAAAGTTCTTGGGGGTTTAATGTAATACCCTTAATTTGAGGGTAAATTTCAATAA
>NC_033795.1:71414759-71428236 GCF_001876935.1 Asparagus officinalis | reverse complement strand
CCCCCCCCCCCCCTAAAAAAAAGAAAAAAACTAGATTTTTTTCCTTTTTTGGGAAATGACACTTAATCCAAATATTGTAAGAAACCGCTAGTAAGTTTTCGCACTTGATTCCCAAATTTGAAAACTAGATTTTTTGAAGCAGTACCTCATTCCCCACATGAAAATAGAAAGTGATCTCCTAAATACAATCCTCCGCTTCGAAATAACTACTACAAAAGCCCGAGTCAATCTAGGATCGGCATGGGCCGAGCTGGGCCTGACCCATGAATGGGGTGAGGTGTCAGCCAAGCCTACTTCTTTGCCCATAGGTCTAGACTGGGAACCTAGCTCAGCCTATAGACCAGTATCTCACATGTTGGGTTAGGCCGATCTACTATGGGCCGAGCCAAGTCTTAGCTCAAGGCAGAATGGGCCGGTTCGGCCTGCGGTTTGAACCAGCCCACACCCATCCATAGTCAATCACACACCTTGATTTTAAGAAGTGCTGATTAGGGTTTGTAGCAACCAAGAGGGAAAGGGAGCAGGGAAATTGTTTGGCATTTTTTAGTGTTATTTTTGGAAACTTTTTTCTGTTACTTTCAAATAAAATTGGGAAGTAATATTCTTCTAATGTGTTTTCTTGGAGGTTGGGTGTTTTTGTCCATGAAAATTTATAAGTTTGAGTTAAAGTTAGAAAATTTTAAACACTCTAGGGCTTTTCTGGTCGTCCCAGACTTATTTGGGCTTAAGTGAAGTTTCTTGTTTTTGAGGTTATCTCAAAAGCGCCTAAATTTATGTTTTCTGAAATTTACTTTGAACTCCAATATTTTTAAATATGTCTAATTTATTATCACTCCATTTGAACTATTTTTTTCAAGTTCCATATTTTTCAATGGAATTAAATTGATATGAAGTTTGTTATTGTGTAAATGATATTGATTTAATTTTCTACAAAACTATGCAATATAAATAAATGAGTTTTTTATAATTATTTCCCATGTACAAAGGTATATAACAAGTAATCACAACTCTCTTTTATTTTATTAGCACATGCATTTTTCCATGTCTGTGACGAGGTTATTTTGTATTTAGAAAATCACATCATCATATATTTGTCAAATATTTAATAATTTCATTGTAATATATAAAGTAATGTCAAGTACTTCATAGAATAATTTTGCTATATATTTAACTCCATATATATACTCCTGATGAGGATTTAGGTCATAATTTAATATTCTTAGATGCCCGTCAGGTTGAATGCTCTTTTCATGAGCTGGAAAAGTATACGAGTATAAACTGCTTCTTAATACTCTGAAAAGTATACGAGTATAAACTGCTTCTTAATACTCTGAAAAGTATACGAGTATAAACTGCTTCTTAATACTCCGAAAAGTATACGAGTATAAACTGCTTCTTAATACTCCGAAAAGTATACGAGTATAAACTGCTTCTTAATACTCCGAAAAGTATACGAGTATAAACTGCTTCTTAATACTCCGAAAAGTATACGAGTATAAACTGCTTCTTAATACTCCGAAAAGTATACGAGTATAAACTGCTTCTTAATACTCTGAAAAGTATACGAGTATAAACTGCTTCTTAATACTCCGAAAAGTATACGAGTATAAACTGCTTCTTAATACTCCGAAAAGTATACGAGTATAAACTGCTTCTTAATACTCCGAAAAGTATACGAGTATAAACTGCTTCTTAATACTCCGAAAAGTATACGAGTATAAACTGCTTCTTAATACTCTGAAAAGTATACGAGTATAAACTGCTTCTTAATACTCTGAAAAGTATACGAGTATAAACTGCTTCTTAATACTCTGAAAAGTATACGAGTATAAACTGCTTCTTAATACTCCGAAAAGTATACGAGTATAAACTGCTTCTTAATACTCCGAAAAGTATACGAGTATAAACTGCTTCTTAATACTCCGAAAAGTATACGAGTATAAACTGCTTCTTAATACTCCGAAAAGTATACGAGTATAAACTGCTTCTTAATACTCCGAAAAGTATACGAGTATAAACTGCTTCTTAATACTCCGAAAAGTATACGAGTATAAACTGCTTCTTAATACTCCGAAAAGTATACGAGTATAAACTGCTTCTTAATACTCCGAAAAGTATACGAGTATAAACTGCTTCTTAATACTCCGAAAAGTATACGAGTATAAACTGCTTCTTAATACTCCGAAAAGTATACGAGTATAAACTGCTTCTTAATACTCCGAAAAGTATACGAGTATAAACTGCTTCTTAAATACTCCAATAAGGTATATGAGTATAAACTGTTCCCTAATTTTGGTTGAGAAGTTTCTGGAGAGTATTTTTTCTAAAAATATTCTTAAGGATAACTCAACAACACTACGCCGGACAACGCGTTGCAGATAAAGACTCGACGCCAACAATCGATGGTCAGCTAAAGATTAGAAAGTCAGGAATCGACTTCAAGTTTAAAATTCCGACAACGGTCAGACAATAAATGCAGCACCGGAACTCTTACAGACATTCGACAAAGCACCGAATAGCCTGGAAGATTGAAGGAATCAAGAACGGAAGTCATTCCAAAGTCCCATTACGCCGACTGAAGGTTGGGACAATCATATCCAAAGTATTCCAGACTCTTATATAAAAGAACGAGACTGAAATACTTTGGAGGGGGTATCTGTAGGCATATAAAATTGCTTATAGGTCCCTTAGCACAGCTCGGCACAAACCGACGAACCAACGAGGCGACGAATCGCACGCAAGCAACGGAATAAATCCATTCGCGTTCGGAATCAAGCCAAGTGTTGAAGAGTCAACGAGTGATCCAACCAAAGACAAACTCGGACGAATCACGATCGAATCAAGATCAGTTTCGGACTCGAACTCAGAAGCAGATTTACTGCCAAATCAGAAGCGGATTTACTGCCAAATCAGATCAACAAAATCAGAATCTAAGTCAACCGAATCACGGACAGAACCGAGAAACGGATACAGCGCAAAACGACGGAAAATAACAAACCCAGAGGGGCTCGGCCAAAACCGAGCCGCCTCAAGGTGGCTCGGCCAAAGCCGAGCCACCCTGAGGTGGCTCGGTGGCCGAGCCACCTCGGGGTGGCTCAACGACGGAAAACAACCGCCTAAGGTGGCTCGGCCAAGAGCCGAGCCACCTATGGGTGGCTCGGCCCAGTGCCGGCCACCTATAGGTGGCCGACACTATTCCGTGCGCGGGCACAGTAAAGAGAGCCTATAAATAGGCCAAGGGTTGTTCATTTTCAAAGGTTGGACTTTTGAGAGCCGAAACTCTGCCGGATTGAAGATCGAGCTTAGAGTTTTGAAGACTTGAAGACTTGGACATCCAGATCTGATCCTCGGCGAGCATCCACGTCACAAAAGGCAGGAGTTCGAGAGAGGAGAAGAACAGATCTGAGATCTACACGAGATCACACTCCGGATCTAAGCTTGGTCTTAGATCCCGAGATCCGAGCGATTATTTCCTTAGTGAACTAATCCCTCCCGGCTATTATTCCCTTCGTGGAATAATACCCGTCAAATCGTGTAGATCCGACCGGATCTAGATCGCGCGGTGGTCCACGGATTAACCCCGGCGTTGGCAAAGAACCCACAAAAGCGAGCGATCGCAAAACAGGAGCTCGCGATTTGTTCACAAGGAGAAAGTTATAATTTTTTTTTCTTTGATTTCGTTGTAACCGGATCTAAAAAAGACCGGATCTTTTGTAACCACAAAAAGTTGTTATTTTGAGATCGCAATGAATTCAATGAAGAAAACGATTTTCCCCGCGAACAATCTGGCGACCACAGTGGGAGCCGTCGATCTCGCTGCCGAGATCGTGACGTCGTAGCCGCGGATCTCAATCCCGGTCATGGAGGAGGTCGAGTATGAGTTCGACCAAGCCAAGTTCGAGGAGTACGTGTCCTCGTCCGGATCTACCTCCCCCCGCAAGTCCAAGAAGTTCTCCTCCAGGAGAAAAGTTCGTTGGTTCAAAGAAGCTCGGAAAACCAACGAAGCTCTCACCCCAGCTGACGCCAAAGTCGCGTCAGGTGAAGTTCTGCCGACCTCCAACCAGGTCAACCCAACTCCCGCCAACGCCTCCACTGTTCAGGGCGTTGTGACTCTCTCAAAGAGAGCCCGCCAGAGGCGTCGTCAACGCCTTGCGCGGCAACTCGCCAAGGCGATGGAGTCTACAGACGGATTCCGCTACAACGCGGATCTGAAGAATAGAAGAGGCTAACAGCCTCAACCACTAATGAACGGCGACTCCTCCAAGCCGCCAAAGAACGAATGGGTCCGCGTCAAACGGAACCGTTCGACGCTTGAGGCACGTATCCGCAAGCGCTGCGCGATGTCAGCACAGGCACGGGCTAAAGTCCAGGAAGCCCGTAGAAGACTGCAAAAGGAGGTGACGAAGAAGCCACCACCAACCCGCCAAGTCTGGAAGCCGAAGTCTGAAGTGGCGACTCAGGCCAAAAAGCAACCATCGCAGCCTTCTAGGCAAGGTCAAACTCCGGCGAATCAACCAAAGTCGTCGTTAATCCCTATGGCTACTCCGGGAGATCATGCAGAATCACCCCGAAGGAGGAAGCCAGTTTTAGAGCGCCTCGGTTCAGTTCCCGACGAGAGAGGCAAAGTTCCAGTTCACGAGCGTTTGGGCCCAATGAAGAAGCCCAGAACGACTCAACACGTTGGGGGTCGCCGTCACCTCCAGTATGACAAAGAGCTCAAGGCAACTGCGCGCACCAATTTGCGCATCGAAGTCCAAGAGCACACCGAAACTGATAATGATTGTGTTGTACCTGAGAAGGCGTGCCCGCACACGATAGGTTACTCTGACTGTCAAAATGACGAGTTGTACTATCGTGCTGGGGGTACGAATAGAACCAGGAAGAGGAGTCCCCGAGAACGGGAAATTCAATGTCCCTGTTCCAAACTCATTCGGGCGGTATTGTCGGAATGCAATTGCATTAAGGCGGTCCCCGAAAGAGTTTCAGTTTTTGAAAGACTCAGTGCGGAGACGCCAAAACCAAGGCCTAGGCGCTTCCAACGAAGAAGAAGGGTGATTGAAGACGGAGAATTTCCGAGGGTCACCACCAACATGACGAGCAAGGGGACATCGGCACGGGATGATTTCGAGTCGATTCTGAGAGCCTCCCGGCCTAGAACCCATCTGCAGTCCGGAACCATCGAGCGAGCAACCTATGGTAGGGTTCGGACAAGACGCCCTTCAGAAGATGAAGAATCAGATGCCGGCTCCGCGGTTGCATCAGATAATATGGTGTCCAGCGAGGGACAACCCCGCGAGGCACTTATCATAAGTGCGGAACAAATTGCCAAGATGCTTGAAGACGCCTTAGCTAAGCAACAGGAAACCTTCAGGTTCGAGATGCAGATGGCCATGCAGAACATGAGAGAAATGCATGACCAACAAATCCAAGCATTGGCGAACCAGCAAGGCGAGCCGAACCGTCGTAACCCGGTTAATCTGGAAGATGAGGATACGAATGCTCATAATATCAATGATCCTCCCGTCAATGCAGGGGTGGTAATGAGAATGCTGGCGAAAACACCGGTGAAAATTTGAAGATCAAAAACCTCGAGAGCAAAATCAACACACTAATTTCCGCTCAAGAGACGAAGAAAACAGGCATTCCTTGCCCATACCCAAGAGAATGGGAATCGATCCCATATCCGGCGAAGTTTAATCTAATTAACTTCACGCCGTTTAATGGGATGGGTTCACCTACCCAGCATTTGATTTACTTCAAATCGCATTTGGGGGTGATCTCTGGTAATGAGCCTCTGATGGTGCGGTCATTCGTCGGCACTCTTCGCGGAGCCGCCTTCGATTGGTATCGCCGCCTCAAGCCAGGCAGCGTAAACAGCTGGGATGACATGGAGACCAAGTTCCTGGCCAACTTCTTCGACGACGACACCGAGATATCTATCGGATCGTTGCTCGATGAGAAGCAGAAGGACGGAGAGTTAGTCGATACCTTCGTCAAAAGATTCCGGAACAAGGCGATGAATTGCCGGGACCCGATCACAGAGGAATTCATCCTCCAAACTTGCCACAACAACCTTGCGTTGGACGTGTTGGAAGCAATGGGAACAGCACCGTCTGACACTTGGAAGGATCTGAAGGCCCGAGGGGAGCAGGCTGAGCGATTCCTTAGAAGGAAGAAGGCCGAGAGGAACCAACCGACGGTTAATCCGCTGGACTCAAATTTCGCCTCTCGTGGTAAGGGCAAAACACCTGCAGCTACTGGTGGTGCTAATCAAGCGTCACAACAGCAATCCCGAAGGCAGCAAAAGACTTCGGGTCCGAGACTCCAAAGAGAGTATTCCTTCAAGGACGAAGACGTTCCAGCCATCTTCGAATCCCTCCTTGAAGGTAACAAGATCAAGCTACCACCTATCACAAATCAGGAGGATGGTTTGAACCAAAACGCATCACCAAAGTGGGAATGAAGACGGTAAACGACGACCCATATGGACAGCGCCAAAAAGGACTTGTGCCACACACGGCCCCAAACGGCGAAATCCTATGGGTTCATCCTGATCTTATTGAAGATGAGCAGTGGGCGACTTCTTCGAGAAGAAAGGACAAAGGCAAATCCTGCAATGCTACATCCGCAATCTTCGAGGAGGATGGCGACGAAGCCCCTACTTTCCCGCTCTCTGAAGAAGAACAAGAAGTCTTCGCCACTAGGAGCGGAAATCAGTATCACTACAACTATCCGCCACCTAGTGAGCAGGGGGTGAACAAACGGGGACCAGCCAGAACTCTCACAGAGATGGGGGTAATTACGAGTCCCATACCGGGTAAAGAAGCTCTACGACAGCCGGTGAATAAACCAAAAGAGAAGAATCCCCAGGAGGTGCAGAATCCGAAGCAGTCTCGTTTCAGCCGCCCGATTGGAAGAGACAAACCGGAAAGCTCGAAGACTCCGCAAGTCTTCGATATAATGGCTCAACTAGCCAACATTACAGCACGGATAACGCTGTATGAGTTGCTGCGATTATCCAAAGAAACCAGGGAGGCCCTACAAGAAGCTTTGGCCAATGCAGAGTCAACAATGCAACATAGCGACAAAGAACCTTCCCTACATTACTTTCACCAAAGAGGATATGCAGACGAAGAATTCGAACCACGATCGATCACTATATTTCATCGGGTACATTGGCTCCAGCAAAGTCAACCGAATCCAAGTGGATCCGGGTTCTGCTGTGAGTATTATGCCGCTTCGCTTGATGCATTTCCTCGGCATTCCGGTAAGCAAGTTGGCGTCCACAGGCACTGTTATTTATGGATTCAACACTAGTGGGTCAAGACCCTTGGGTAAGATCCGGGTGAAGTGCCAGATGGGAGATCTGAAGACAGAAGTCACGTGTTATGTGATCGATGCGGAGACTTCGTACAACTTACTATTGGGTCGGCCTTGGATCCATAGTAATGTGATAATTCCCTCTACTCTCCATCAGTGCTTGAAGTATGTCGACACTGACAATGAGGTTAGGATGGTGGTCGCGGATAAGCAACCATTCAAAGGGTATGAGAATTATTTCACCGATTCTCTCCTTTATGGTAACGAATCCGATACTGAACCATCGGCCCAGGGCACAGACAGCGGAGAAGAAGCTGATTCTGAAGCCGGATTCGATTACGATGGTGGTTTTGTTTTAAATGACATTGTACCCTTTGTAATCAATCTTGACGATGAACAATCGTCAGATGGAGGTTGTAACTGGCAACTTGCCGATATTGAAATAAAAGATGATTTAGAGTACTCCTTGTCTCTTGATGATGTGATAAAAGAGCTGTATGATAATCCTGAGTTGTATATGCCGATCCGATCGTCCTATGTAATAAAGGAACGCCTCCAGCATTCTTTCGGAACAACCATGGTCATCCCGAACAAAGTAAGAGGTGCTAAAGAAGTGATTTACGGTAAAGGAAAAAGCTCTCCGTTACCAGATCATTTCCTAAGTGAAGACGAAGATGATGACAAACCTGGTCGACATCTATCCAAGTATAGTCCAGAAGCACGCAAGCTCATGGAAAAGCAAGGCTACGATTTCACACTCGGAGAAGGTTTATACTTCGATCGAGGTCCTCGTAATCCAGCCAAAGCAGTATATGTACCAAAAGGTAAACCTGAGGATTATTATAAATATGGGCGAGGCTTAGGTTATGTTTCATCAGATGACGAATGTGGTTGGCAAATTATCGATCAAATTGCTAACAAAGCCAAGAAAGGATACTCTCCCGATGCTTCAGAGTGGGACTCCGATACAAGTCTGGGAGAAGTTTTCAAAGCCCTAATGGCAAATATGGCTACAGCTGATCCATCCACCATGGAAGACGACGATCAAATGCCAACATGGGAAGACCCGTGGGTTCACCATCTGAATATGCAATATGGCGATAGGTTCGAGCAAAGAGAACCACCCACTGAAGATAAAATAGTCCAGATTAACATGGGTGATGAGGCCAACCCAAAGCCTATATTCATCAGCGACAGTCTTCCCCCAGATGAGAAGGAGGAATTGATTGCTCTCATCAGGGAATATATCGACGTCTTCGCATGGAATTATGAAGACATGCCAGGGCTCGACCCCAATGTCGCAATGCACCGCCTCGATATCAAGCCGGATGCCAAACCTGTCAAGCAACAGCAAAGACGGTTTCGTCCGCAGATTATGGAAGCCATTGAGGCAGAGGTTAAGAAGTTGATCGAATCAGGATTTATCCGAGAGGAACAACATCCAGACTGGTTAGCCAACATCGTTCCCGTCATGAAGAAGAATGGCAAAATCAGGATTTGCATCGACTTCAGGAACCTGAATGAAGCATGTCCGAAAGACGATTTCCCTCTCCCAATCACGGATGTCATTATCGACAATACATGTGGATTTGAGAGGATGTCCTTCATGGATGGATTTTCGGGATATAACCAGATCAAGTGGCCGAGCCACCCCAAGGTGGCTCGGCATTGGCCGAGCCACCTTGAGGTGGCTTGGCTTGGGCCGAGCCACCTTGAGGTGGCTCGGTTTCGGCCGAGCCCCTCCGGGTTTTGCGTCCGTCGTTCGGTTGTTTTGGTTCTTGTATCCGCTTCGTCCGTGATTTGGTTATGCGGTTGATTGGTCTGAAATCGATTCGTTGACTTGATTCCTGATTTGGCAATAAATCCGATTCTGAGTTCGATTCTAAAACTGATCGTGACTCGATCGCGATTCATCCGAGTTTGCCCGTGGCGTTGCTCTGAACCCTGATTTGTTCTGAATCCTAATTTGGAAGTCTGGATCCCGATTAGGCAGTAAATCGGCTTTGGTGTCTGAGTTCGAATCCGTTATATGGTTGGATGACTCGTTGACTCCCTGAACCGTTGGTTTGATTCCGCACGCGAGTGGATTCATTCCGTCGTTCACATGCGGTTCGTCAGCTTCGTAGCCTTGTTAATCCGCTTCATTGCGTGTCACTTGGCTTCGGTGTTGTGGACTGACGTTCGTGCTTAGATACATCGCCCGATGGTTCATTAGTTCGTGTTGAGCCGTGTTAAGGGACCTATAAGCAATTTTATATGCCTACAGATACCCCCTCCAAAGTTTTCCAGGCTCGTTCTTTTATAGAAGAGTCTGGAATATTTTGGATATGATTGTCCCAACCTTCAATCGGTGTAACGGGATCTTGGAATGGTTTCCATTCTTAATTACTTCAGTCCTCCAAGCTATTCGGTGCTTTGTCGAATGCTTGAGAGGGTTCCGGTGCTGCATTTATTGTCTGACCGTTGTCGGAATTTTGAATTTGAAGTCGATTCTTGATTTCTTGGCTTTTTTAGCTTGAGCTGGTTGTTGACGGGATCTTGGAATGGTTTCTGTTCTCGATTCCTTCAATCCTCCAGGCTATTCGGTGCTTTGTCGAATGTTTGAGAGGGTTACGGTGCTGCATTTATTGTCTGACCGTTGTCGGAATTTTGAATTTGAAGTCGATTCTTGATTTCCTGGCTTTTTAGCTCGAATTAGTTTCTTCAACATGGAATTGACCATCGGTTGACGGCTTTGAATCTTCATTGTGACGCGTTGTCCGGCGTTTAACACAGTTTATACTCGTAAGTATTTTGGAGTCTACACAGTTTAAGCTCTTAAGGAGTTGGAGCGGGGAGGTCTAGTTTATACTCATACACTCCTGGGAGTTATGTTGAGTTATCCTTAAGAATATTTTTAGAAAAATATTCTCCAGAAACTTCTCAACAAAGAGGAGGGAATAGTTTATACTCGTATACCTTATTGGAGTATTAAGAAGCAGTTTATACTCGTATACTTTTCGGAGTATTCTTTAGGTTCGAATAATCTGAACCGGCCCAAAAATATGCCAAAAAGGCAGTATTAGTGCCAAAAAGGCAGTATGTGGGTTCAAAAATCTCTCCAACCCTTCCAAATATGTGGTAGAGGGGTTAAATAGTTGAAGGAGTGAACCGTAGGTTGATCTAAAGTCGTTCCAATGCTTAATTCAGCTCCAATTTGAATTCTGGTTCAAATTTGGTTCAAACTGGTTCAATTTGGCTCAGACTGGCTCATTCTGGTTCAATCTGGCTTAATTTGGCTCATTCTAGTCTGGTCTGGTCCAGCCAGGGTTCAATCTGGCTCAATTTGGCTCATTCTGGCTCATTCTGGCTCATTCTGGTCCATTCTGGTCCAATCTGGCTTGGTCTGGTTTAGCCCAGTCTGGTCTGGTTCAGCCAGATCTGGTTCAAGGCTATAAAAGGGGTTTTTTTTTGTTTTTTTTTCTTTTTCTTTTTCTTCCTCTCTTTCTAGGGCCGGCCACCCCCTCCCTCTCTTCTCTTGATTTCTCTTCCCTCGAGCATCCATTCTCTTTCAAACCTTGATATTTGTCTTAGATCTGGCTTTCCTTTGAATCTTGGACTCGCCGACTGATGGCGCGCCTCCCTCTTACGCCGGTGAGCTACTTTTTTCTAGAAATTTACAAATTAGTCCATTTTTCCTTGGAAATTTGCAAATTGGCCCTTTTTCTTTTTTTTTTACTCCCCGTTGTTCTCCTTGGTGAGGCAACCGGGAAAGGCCTTGGTTCTCCTTGGTGAGGATCGACGCTTTATGGAAATTTTGCAAATTAACCCTCTTTTTTCTGAAAATTTGCAAATTGGTCCTTTTAACCCCACGTTGTTCTCCTTGGTGAGGCAATCGGGAAGAGCCTTGATTCTCCTTGGTGAGGATCGACGCTTCAAAGATATGTTTTGCTTGGTCAAAACACTATCTCATAATAAATAAAGGGGGCGTTTTGTCGCTGCGTTGTGCCTTATAAGGCAGGGATATATTGTCGATATACCCTATCTTATGAAGGCGCAACGTGGCCAAAACGTCACACCCTTTATAAGGCAATGACTCTATCTTACCCCTTCGTAAGATGAGTTCAATTTCCTTTTATAACTGGAATTAACAAACGTTTAATTGCTTGTTCTCAGTTGAATACCCTTCTGGAGCGTTCTCATCTCACGCAGTATACGGGCGTCGTGGCGAGTATTATTCGACCTCCGACGATGTTTCCCCTATCCCGGTCACTCCTCAGTTCGTCTTGGGCACATCGACTGAGGTCGCTCAGGCGGTGAAGGAAGGTGGGCACCGAGCTCTTCGACAGTTGATTACCGATGCACCTCTTGTGAAGGACGCCAGTTCTATTCAGCCTCTTCGGAAGAGTGATTTCTTATTTGGCGACTCTGTCGAAGACCCGGATGCCGTGTTTATTGAGGCTGAGCAGTGGCTTCATAAAACTGGCAGTGGCTTCATATATTTGCCGAAGATTCCTCGGCATCGTTCATTGACTGAGCTCAGGCGTCAGGCCGTGACACGGGAGATGTCGTGGCGCTTGACGGAGGAGCATGAGAGCGTCCATTGCGGCTACATCACTCATCAGGCGTTTCCTGGCTCGAGCAGAAGTCACATCACCGGATTGCGTCCCGGAGTACTGGGGCTGGACGCACCACCACGTAACGAGTTCCTCGCCACCGCTTCTACCTTGAGGAATCGCCTTGCTGCTCTAGGACGAGAGATGCCTGCGACGCGTCACAGGATTTATGGTTGGGTCCATTCTTTGGACAAGTTTTGGTGGAGCCGTATGACGACGTATGTCTTGAGCCGATGGGGCGAGGAGTTGCACGCTTGTGGTTTATATGCATCCGTTCGTGCCACCATGTATGGCTTGCCTGTCAGCGCAAGGCATTTCTGTGCTTTGTTCGAGCTTTATAATTCAGATTCGAACACTTTTCTGACCCGGCAAGGGGAGTTGGGTTTGGCTCTTCACGAGATGCACAGGATTTCTGGCTTACCCATGGGACAGATGTTGTATCAGGAATACTTTCCCTCCAACCATGAATTAAGTCTGCTGAAGGATCGTATGCCCGATCGCTACGAGACTCTATGGGATCTCACTTGTCACTATCATATAGCTTTGGCGCAGTCTGAGCCTTTAGCAAAGAGGACTAAGACATTCGTGAGTCTGAAGCAGTTTGCCAATTATTTGTTCAAGAATCTGGAGAGTAATTCTGGCGAGGCTATTTGTGAGTTGGCCCCACTTACTCCCTCAGGGGTGAACATTCTGATGAAGAAGATTGACGCTCATTCTTATACCACTAGCAGTTCTGAGGGTGGCTTTCCTGCAGGGACCAAGTTCAAATCATTCTTGTGGCATGCTACCGCACCGATTCGACCAATGACTCTTCTTGCCGGTTATCTCGGTATCTGGTTGAAGAAGTGCGTTGTTCCATATCAGTCTGGTGATGCCTTGCCCTTGGAAGTGCTCTATCCAGCAGTTCAGCTCGCCTACAAGAAAGAACTCTCACTTCTTCCGGTGATGGTGGCTAACATTCATCGAGGACTTCGATAGCTTTCTGGTGCCTTTACACAGAAGGAAAGTGATTTGCCGAGTCAGATTCCCACCCTTAAGACGGAGCTCCCATACACTTACTTGATGGCTTGGTTCGTCCTTCACCGTTCCGATATGATGTCGGTACCGAGCGCCACAGATCATTCTGTTCCTTTACTGCAGTTGCTTGAGAACGACAAGTGGGAGGGGCACGGATTTTCTGACATCAGACAGCAGCTGCAGGTCCACAAGTGTTGGACATTTTCCACTTGCTTTCCGCAGTTCTCCGGCCGATGCGGCGATTGTTTGACAGATGAGGAGAGGCCGAGAGAGTATCGAACTCACTTGGACATTGGCTGCTTTAACTGGCTGGTGAACATTAGGCCAGGTTATCTGACTTCTCGGGTGAGGGATCAGTGCTTCATAGAGCCATATCTACCCTGTCGATTCGCTCGTCAGTTTGGCTACGATCAGCTTTACGTCGGGAATCCTCGTCAGGAGCTTCGGGCCCACGGCGGTTTGGTAGATGGTCTCCATGCGTGGTTGTGGACCGTGACTGGCTGTACTGGTGTTAAATTCAGTCTCCCGAGTGCTGATCGGCAGTT
>NC_033795.1:71398544-71413759 GCF_001876935.1 Asparagus officinalis | reverse complement strand
AGGAGAACGAGCCGAACGATTCCTTAAAAGGAAGAAGGCGGAAAGAGGTCAAATAGCTAATAATGCTCCGCAACCAAATTTCGTCCCTAAGGTAAAAGGAAAAGCACATGCAAATGCCGTGAATGCAAATCAAACGTTCGAGGTGCAAGCGTAGCCGCGGCAGCAGCAGCAAAAGGTGCCTCAACAATCAAGGTGGCAACAGCAAACCCTGAAGCCAAAAGCCTCGGAGCCAATGTTCCCGAAAGTTTATTCGTTCAAAGAGGATGAAGTTCCCGGTATCTTCAAGTACCTCATTGAGAATAACAAGATCAAATTGCCTCCAATCCAGGATCAGGAAGATGCCAAGAGAATCAATGATCCAAAATACTGCGCATTTCATAGAGCGGTACACCATCCTACCAAGGCATGCTACGCCCTAAAGGACAAGATCCAAGCTCTAATCGATGTCGGGGTCATCACCATGAAGCAGCCGAAGGAGAAGAGAGTGGGAACAAATGCAGTATCAATTGGTTTCGGTTCTGCCCCTTTGAACTGGCTCCAGCTTGAGCCAGTAATAAATGCAACAGTGAAGACGGTGAACGATGATCCTCACAAGCAGCGCCAGAAAGGACTTGTGCCGCACACAGGCCCGAATGGCGAGATTCTTTGGGTTCATCCTGATTTGGTTGGAGATGAACAATGGACTGGAACCTCTTCCAAGAAAAAGTCAAAAGAAAAAGGTAAATCTTGTTATGGAGCTTCTGCTATTCCAGGAGAAGATGACGAAGAAATTCCCGCCTTCCCGCTTTCTGAAGATGAACAGGAGGCCTTTGCAACCCGAAGTGGGAATGAGTATCACTACAAGTACCCGGATGCTTCCGAGCAATTAGGTACCAAAACCGCTCCTTCCAAGACATTGACAGAACTGGGAATTGCAGCGATTCCCCCAACGCCTATAGCTACGGAGAAAGTCCAGCAGAAGGAGAAGGGAAAAGAGCCTTTACGCCAAGAAGCCCAAAACCCGAGGCAGTCTCGATTCAATCATCCGATTGGGAGAGACAAACCGGGAAATGCAAGCTCTCCGCCCCATTTTGACATCATGGCGCAGTTAGCCAATATCCCGGCTAGGATAACCCTATACGAGCTATTGCGTCTTTCCAAGGATACAAGGAAAGCATTACAAGAGGCCTTGAGCGACTCTGAAGCTTTCTTAACTCGAATCAAGCCATCTCCTGAAGGACCAGAGCCGTCAGCTCAACACTGCAATCTCGTGGCGCATCATTTTCCATGCATCTCTTTTACCAAAGAAGACATGCAGACGAAGAACTCAAAGCATGATCGGCCTTTGTATTTCACAGGGCACATTGGCTCTAGCATGGTCAACCGGATCCAAGTTGATCCGGGTTCTGCTGTTAGCATCATGCCATTCCGACTGATGCATCATCTCGGAATCCCAACTAGCAAGCTAGCGTCCACGGGCACTACAATCTACGGATTCAACACTAGCGGGTCTAGACCCTTGGGGAAGATCCGAATCAAATGCCAGATCGGGGATTTAAAATCAGAAGTTACCTGCTATGTAATTGATGCAGAAACGTCCTATAACTTACTGTTGGGTCGACCTTGGATCCACGGTAACCTTATAGTTCCGTCAACTCTGCATCAATGCCTCAAGTACGTAGACTCAAATAATGAGGTCAAGACGGTGGTCGCGGATAAGCAACCGTTTAAGGGATTGGAGAATTATTTCACCGATTCCCTTCTATACGGCGCTGAATCCGATACTGAATCACCGGCCCAAGGAACGGACAGCGGAGATGAAGCTGACACCGAAGCTGGGTTTGATTATGATGGTGGTTTTGTACTTAATGACATTGTACCCATTGTAATCAATCTTGACGATGATAAATCATCGGAAAGTAGTTGTAATTGGCAACTTGCCGAAGAACTATCAATAAACGATGATTTAGAGTACTCGATGTGTCTTGATAATGTCACTAAAGAGCTTTATGATAACCCTGATTTGTATATGCCTCTTCAATCATTCTGTATGACGAAAAAGCAGGTACAAGATCCATGCGGAGCGACGCTTGTCATCCCCGCGGGAAAATGGAGTGGAAAAGAAGTCGTCTACGGCAAAGGAAAAGAAGCTCCAATACCCGATCACTTCTTAGAAGAGGAAGATGATGATGATAAACCTGCTCCTCACTTATTCAGGTATGACGCAAAAGCGCGCGATCTAATGGAGAAGTATGGATATGACTTCACACTCGGAGAAGGTCTTTGCTTTGGTCGAGGTCCACGAGTTCCACCTCGAATGGCCTATGTACCGAAGGGAAAACCCGATGATTATTATCGCCACAAAAGAGGTCTTGGCTATGTCTCCTCATCCGACGACGAATGTTGCTGGCAAATCATCGATCAAATTGCTAACAAAACTAAATCCGAAGCCGATATTCATTAGCGACAGTCTCCTACCCGAGGAGAAAGAAGAGTTAATCTCTCTTATCAGGGAGTACATCGATGTGTTCGCCTGGAATTATGAAGACATGCCAGGGCTCGATCCAAACGTAGCAGTGCATCGTCTCAATATTAAGTCGGATGTCAAACCTGTCAAACAACAACAAAGACGGTTTCGTCCGCAAATGATGGAGGCGATCGAAGCTGAGGTTAAAAAGCTTGTGGACTCGGGCTTCGTTAGGGAAGAGCAACATCCAGAGTGGCTTGCCAATATTGTCCCAGTTCTTAAGAAGAACGGAAAGGTCAAGATTTACATCGACTTTCGAGACCTCAACGCTGCTTGCCCAAAAGATGATTTTCCCCTTCCCATCACGGATGTTATCATCGACAATACGTGCGGATTCGAGAGAATGTCTTTTATGGATGGTTTCTCTGGTTATAACCAAATAAAGATGCATCCAGATGATGAAAAGCATACTGCTTTTAGAACGCCTCTCGGCATCTTCTGCTACACGGTTATGCCATTCGGCTTAAAGAATGCAGGTGCTACATATCAGCGAGCCATGTCAAAGATCTTTCAGGAGCATCTCCGAAAGACTGTCGAATGCTACGCAGATGACTTGGTCGTGAAAAGTCGTGATAAAAAAGATCACATTAAGGACTTGAAGACCATGTTCGACTTGATGCGAGCTCATCAATTGAAGATGAATCCTACCAAGTCTTTCCTCGGAATGTCTAGTGGTAAATTCCTGAGATTCATCGTCACCACCAAAGGTATTCACATCGATCCTGATAAGGTAAAGGCGATTAATGAATTGCAGCCTCCGAGAAACCTCAAGGAACTCAGAGGATTGCAAGGGCGATTAGCTTATATTCGTCGGTTCATCTCGAACCTCTCCGGAAAATGCCAACCATTCTCCAAGCTCGCGAAGAAGGGCGTGTCTTTTGTATGGGATGAAGCTTGTCAAAAGGCATTCGAGAGTATTAAAGAATATCTCTCGAAACCTCCTGTACTCGTTGCACCGAAATCGGGCAAACCGTTCTTGATTTATGTCAAGGCGACGAGCCACTCATTAAGTGCACTACTTGCGCAAGATGACGATAACGGTCATGAGCAGGCGGTATATTATTTGAGCCGAACCATGGTGGGCGCCGAATCTCGATATCCTATGATTGAGAGAGAATGCCTCGCCTTGGTGTTCGCTATTCAGAAAATGCGACATTATCTGGTCGGGCAGACCATTTATGTCATCTCTAAAGTTAATCCGGTTCGAATTTTCATGACTCAACCAGCTTCCATGAGCTGGCGATTAGCAAAATGGGCCTTACTCTTGTCCCAATATGACTTACATTTTAAACAACAGAAGTCAGTAAAAGGGCAGGCCATCTGTGATCTCCTGGCAGCTAATCCAACTACGGACACCACCGAGATATATGACGACCTACCTGATGAGACCCACAACAAGTATGGCGTTTATACTTCGACGGCGCTTCGCGAGCAACTAATGTTGCAAGTGCTCCTGGAAGTTCTAAGATTTCTTCCGGAGTTGGAGTTGTCTTAGTTTCCCCAGGAAAGCACGTGATGCCTCGAGCTTACTCGTTGACGGAACCGTGCTCAAATAATGTAGCCGAATATAATGCATTACTCATAGGACTCAGTTTTGCTAAAGAACTGGGGGTGGAGTATCTCGAAGCCTTCGGCGATTCTCAACTGATAGTTAAACAAGTTCAAGGAGAGTACGAGGTTCGAAGCCAAGATTTAATACCATACCATAAGATGGCAGTGGAGATGGCAGAATCATTCGAAGGATTCTTTATCGAACATATTCCACGTCTACAGAATACCTATGCAGACGCGTTAGCAGCATTAGCCGTATCTCTGGCACAACCTCCTGAAACGGAACAGTTTGTTACGGTAAGAACTCACCAACTCTTAGTGCCGCTTTACGGTGAAGATGACAAAGAAGAAGAGGTTCAAGAGGTATACGCAACTCAGGTCGAGTTCGAACCCCAAGATTGGCGTTTCCCCATCATCGATTACGTCTTGCATGGGATCTTACCGGAAGACGTAAAGGAAAGAGAGTCAATCCGACGAAGGGCACCAAGATTCTACTATAATACGGAGAATCGAACGCTATACCGCAGGGGGTACGATGGATTGCTAGCACGCTGCTTATCGACTAAAGAAGCTGAGGAAGTCCTTAGAGAAGCACATGAAGGAGAGTGTGGTGCACACCAACCTGGTCCCAAGCTTTACGATCGCATCAGAAGAATGGGGTATTTTTGGCCTTCCATGATGAGTGATACAATTGCATATGCCTGAAAGTGTAATGCATGTCAAATACACGGGAATTATGTGCATCAACCTCCGGAGCATCTGCATCCTTCGATTACGTCATGGCCGTTCGAGACTTGGGGAATGGACATTGTCGGCCCGATAAATCCCCCATCAGTCAAAGACGACCGGTTCATCCTGGCAATTACCGATTACTTCTCCAAATGGGCTGAAGCAGTTCCACTCAGAGAAGTTAAAACGCGTAACGTTATTGCATTCATCAAGCACTATATCATCTATAGGTATGGTGTTCCAAGACGAATCATACATGACAACGGTCCTCAGTTTGTCAGCAACGCCTTCATAAGGTTCTGCGAAAAGTTTAAAATCCAGGATATCTCGTCAACGGCTTATAATCCCACAGCAAATGGATTAGCTGAAGCCTTCAACAAGACTATCATAAAGCTCTTGTCAAAAATCGTGAAGACTAATAAACGGGATTGGGATGACAAGCTCGGCGCGGCTCTATGGGCCTATCGTACCACGGTGCGTACACCGACCGGCGCAACCCCATATTCATTGGTGTACGGATGTGAAGCCGTTCTCCCTTTGGAAATCCAAATTCCGTCTCTTCGAATCGCTCTTTCAACCCAGATGACAACCGAAGAACGACACCAGAAACGCCTCGAAGAACTCGAGAGGCTCGATGAAAAGCGCCTGGAAGCTCAACAGCATATCGAGTTTTACCAAGCTAGAATTTCTCGAGCCTTCGACAAAAAGGTTCGACAAAGGAGTTTCAAAGAAGGAGATTTGGTTCTAGCTGTGAAACGGCCTATGATCCTTAACTCCAAGAAGAAGGGTAAATTTGAACCCAAATGGGAGGGACCATTCGTAGTGGAGACAGTCTACTCGAGTGGCGCATATCGCCTTGTCACCAAGGACGGTGACCGGCTTATGATGCCGATAAACGGCAAGTTCCTAAAAAAAATACTATCCTTAGTATCTTCAGGATAACCAATGTATCGGGAAGTTCCCAGAAGAATACCACATGGGTATTCTTAGGGATAACCCAGTCATTGTAGAATTGATGAATAAGAAATCTACGTTCGAACTCTGAATGTCAGAATGTTTCTTCTTATTTTTATCAAAATTCTCTAACTCTTATGAGTTATTTTTGTGAGATGAGATCCAATCCTCTGATAGGTTAATCTTTCCTCACCAAACCATCCGCTGATCAAATTAAACGACAGTGGATCCACCAACATTTCCATCTGCCAGTTATTGGCATTTCTCAGACTCAACATGTTAGGTCCTAATCACCTAGCATTAAAGTCTTCCTTTGAGTGATAATACGAGTTGGCACTTTCTTTGCTACCTGTATTCCACTTTCTTTGCTTTCAGGTCAAACCTATAAAAGTTAGGACCAAAGCCAAATTCCTCTCTCGATTCCTTCCATGAACGAGAGGTCCACTTTCAATTTGAACAATCAAACCTATAAAAGTTAGGATTGTTCCCGATCTCACTTAGTCAAGCCTACAAATAGTTAAGACTAAGACCGAGTCATTCCTTTTCGATAAACGAAAATCCACCTTTGTCCCCTTTTCCACCAAACCTATAAAAGTTAGGGTTGAAATTGGGTTTTCTCCTAAATGAATGAGGGATTCTTGGGGTTCAAATGACCAATCCTATAAAAGTTAGGGTCGTTCGAACCTTTCCGATTCTCGGAGTGGAGATCCCACTCTTAGTTTCAGCCTGCAGGATTCTGGGGGTGGAGATCCCACCTCGAGTTTCCTTTCCAGCTGTAGATAGAATATAAAATTCTTCCTCTTCAGCACCGGGAGATAGAATATAAAATTCTTCCTCTCCCATTTCCCAGTCTGTCTTTACTCTTAGAAAAGACACAATTCTCAACTTCCAATCCGGGCACTTGGTGCACGGGGAATTTCATCCCGAAGCCTAAGAAGGGATAAGCCAGCGCCTAACACGCGTTACCGGTTTAGTCTTTCGCCGATTGAAAAAGACACCAGAATTCCAGTCTGGGGAATTTTATCCCAAAGCCTAAGTAGGGATAAGTCAACGCCTAACACGCGTTGCCGGTTTAGTCTTTCACCGATTAAAGAAAAAGACACCAAGGTCTAAACTTAGGGAATTTTATCCTGAAGCCTAAGTAGGGATAAGTCAACGCCTAACACGCGTTGCCGGTTTAGTCTTTTACCGATTGAAGAAGACACCAGAATCCGAGTCTGGGGAATTTTATCTTGAAACCTAAGTAGGGATAAGTCAACGCCTAACACGCGTTGCCGGTTTAGTCTTTCACCGATTAAAGAAAAAGACACCAAGGTCTAAACTTGGGGAATTTTATCCTGAAGCCTAAGTAGGGATGAGTCAACACCTAACACGCGTTGCCTAAGTAACAAGGGCGAAGCCTATGTATTCAAAATCATAGCACAAAGCCTCAGAGAATTTACTCTCTTAGCACAACGTTACATGTGGAACGGATTTAGACAATCCGCATGCTAGCCCGATTCAAACGGTGATCGGTAAAGGCACATCAAACCCGTTGAAGGCTGGGAGTTTGCCAAAAATTCCAAAGTGTATGTCTAACACACATGGCCGATTTAATCTTTCGCCGATTGAAAAAGACACCAGGGTCTAAACCTGGGGAATTTTATCCCGAAGCCTAAGAAGGGATAAGTCATTGTCTAATACGCGGTGCAGGGTGCCTTTTCCCTATAAGAAATGGTTAAGTCTATGTATTCAAAATCATAGCATCAAGTCTAAGAAAAGCGATTTTCTTAGCACAACGTTACATGTGAGACGGGTTTAATAATTCACATGCTAGTCCGATTTCAAACGGTAATCGGTAAAGACATTTCAAACCCATTGATGGCTGGGGGTTTGCCAAAAATATGCGGAGTCTCTATTAATAGATCGAGTCAAAAGCATACAATAAAAAGCTCGTTAGCCCGAAGGCAGTTGGCGGTCGAGGATATGAGACTTTAAACTAAAAAGTCTATCTACATGAATCCGCTCGAGTTCTGCCTGCAGATCAGCTCGAGCAGATTCTTCAGAACTGCTTAAAATCTCCGTGGCTTCACTCTTCAGCTTCATCAGTCTCTCCTGGGTGGATCCTAGCTTCTCGAGTGCCTGCTCACGAGAACGCTCTAGACCAGCCAGGTCATCTGCAATAAGAGCAGCAGATTCCTCGGCGCACTTCAAAGCCTCTTTCAACCTAGTCACTTCCTCACGGCTCAAGTCCAAAGAGCGGAGTAACTCAGCTCTATCCGTATCTTTCCTCGCCACATTAGCCATTAGCTGCGCAATGGAGCTCTCATGTGACTGAAGCTCGCATCCGATGGAAGATCTCAGGTCACGCCACTGTGCCAGCCTATGCTCCAGCTGAGAGGACACGAAATAAGAAGCCCCATTAATCTCCAACTCCTTCAACTCTCGGATCTCTGACTCCAGGGCAGCGAAATCGGCAGTGAAGGAATCGGCCAATTCCGGGTATCCTTCTTCCCTCATCATCATCATGTGGCGAGAAAAGGAACGCCTGAACTGATCGAAACTGTATCCTCTATGAAGAAGTTTCTCGATCATGCCATTATAAAAGGCAGTGAAGAAGCGAGGTCCGTACGAAAAATGTCTCTGTCAGGATCAGTATCGACCAAAAGGGCGCGGACACGCTCATATAGAGAGGATCGAGATCCTACAAGCAACAACATAGAAGTTCAGTAGATTATCGAATACGATAAGGAAATTCAAAGGCAAACTCTGAGCATACCAACGCCAACGGATGTCCCCTCAGGCTGAGGTCCGACAGGCTCTGAGACAGTGGCAGAAGTGGTCATGGAGGGTATATCAACCCCTGCAGGCAGATTGCTCATACCACTCGGCAAGGGCGGGGAGACGCCACTTCTATGCAGACTTTCAGCCCCGGGAACTGTAGTAGTATCAGGCACAACGGCCGGTCCTATAGTTACACTCCTGTATTAGTCAAATGGAAATTTGGACAAATAAGGAGAATCGGGACAAAAAGATCGTATGCATACCTGCAATCCCACCGTCCTCAGATGCAGCGGGAATGCCAAGAGTCATAAGGGTATCGACCCAAGCGGCTGGTCCTATAATTGTTCTTCTTTATTAGTCAAAATGAAAATTTAGACGAATGAGGAGGATTGGGATGATAAGGTCATCTGCATACCTGTAGGTCCATCATCCGTAGGTATCTGGGGAATGCCAGGAGTCATAAGAGAATCAGTCCCGGTGGCTGGTCCTATGATTGCACTCATATATTAGTCAAAAGTCAGATAAACTTAGAGAAGTACGATATTCCTAAATCGTATGCGTACCAGCAGTCCGTCATTCCGAGGTAAGCTAGATATACCAGGAATCGATATTGGGCTAATCCCAATGGTTGGTGCTGTAATATTAATCCTTCGTTAGTCAGACAAAAGATCAGGCAAGATGAAGGGGATCAGATATATACCTATGAATGAATCACTCCCAAAGAATGGTCTCTCGGTTCCCATAGTAGTCTGTTCAGCCAGCATGTCAGCTAATAAGCCAGCATCGGGTTTCGAGAAGCTTGGTACAAGAGCACACCCCCTCTCCTCGAAACCGGCATCATGATAGGCTCCATCCTCAGCTGGCCTTTCCGTCGCAACATCTGCAGGGTAACCTGAATGTTGGAAGATGAGGAAAGCTTAAAAATACTTGCAGCAAAAAATAGAAGATCTTCCTTCCCCATGATTGAGGAGGGTATCATTAGATGTAGATATACCTGAATACGGGACGGTGGGCTCAACACTATTCACCTGCTCAAGATCAATGTTTAGATCGATGCCCAGAGAACCGTCATGAAGGGCGTCGCACATCTGCTGCATAAAGCAATCCATGTTATCAGATCCAGGAGATACCGGACCCGGTGGGAGTTCGCCCTCTTCGAAGAACCCTGGAGCATAAGACATGGTTACGAATCCCAAAAGGAAAATCACCTTAAAGCAATAAAAATAAAATGTTACCTTCCCCTCCATCGGCAGTGCTTCCTAAGTCCACTCCATAAGGACGCTGACCGTCGTGGGACTTATGTACGGTCTTCTTCCTTTTCGGGGCACCGACCCTCCTAGGACCAACAGGTCGGTCATGCACAGGCTTGTCACACGTTTCAACGTGTGTGGGAGCTCGATCGTCGGGCCATGAGCTCGTATAACGAGGAGCTAGCGGCTCATGATCGTCAACTGTCCTACCTAAAGTGACAATGGTCATTTCATTAAACAAACAAGAGCTGTCGTTTATACCAATTAGAATAGAGAAGAAAAATCAAAGAGTATGACAAACCTGCATCAAGTTCTTCTTGGTCGGTATCTACATCCACATACTCCTCCTCAGAAGTCTCGTTGTCATCACCCGTAGGAAGGAGCTCTTCATCATCTGTGAGAAGAGATTTGGCACGCCCCTTTCTCCGCTTCTGAGCAAGCTCAGCCCTGCGATCAGCCATCATAGCAGCCCGGACCGAGTGCTCAGATTGTAACTCTGAAAGGCTCCTCACACCTATGGACTCATAGGCAGAAAGGAACCACTTGCAGCTGAGGAAAGTGGTCAGCGGCTTACGCCTATAGGAAGGAAGAGCAAAATGGGCTCCAGTGCAGCCCACCATAGTCCACAGCCATGCTCGTACGCCATCAATAAGTCCTCCCTCAACCTGCAGGCCACGGCTTGGATTCCCGACATATAGTTGGTCATAGCCGAACTGACGAGCAAAGCGGCAGGGAAGGTAAGGCTCTATGTGGCATTGATTCTTCACCCGGAGGACAAGATACCCAACGCGGATGTTCACTAACCAGCGGAAACAACCAACGTCGAGAACAGTCCGGTCGCTTCTAGGTTTCTCCTCGTCAATCAGCACGTCGCCATAGAGACCTGAAAAGTGAGGAAAACACATGAAGAACTCCCAGCTCTTACGGACTCGAAGCTCTCGTTGAACATCACTGAATTTGTTCCCGAGCCATCTGCTCTTCTCCAACAGCTGCATGAAAGGAACGGGGACATCAACAACGCTGGGCGCCGACATCAAGTCAGGACGGTGAAGGACAAGCCACGCCATCAGATATGCGTAAGGAAGCTCGACCTTCAGACAAATAAGCTCAGTCGATGGTTCAGAACCCCTCTGTGTAAAACTACTAACTAGACACCTAAGCCCGCAATGGATGCCAGCAACCATCGCTGGGAGCAGGGAAAGCTCTCTCCCGTAAGCTAGCTGAACTGCAGGGAAGAGCACCTCGATTGGTAGAGCGTCTGAAGGCTGGTACGGGACAACACATTTCTTCAACCAAAGGGCAAGGTAGCCTGCTAGTAGAGTCTTGGGCCCAATGGACTTCTGTGCACGGCAGAGAAAAGAACGAAACTTGGTTCCCGCAGGAAAAGCTCCCTCAGCACTGGCAATGGTATAAGAGCGAGCCTCAGCCTTCTCCAACAACTCATTAACGGCGGTAGGGGTCAACACGTCTAATTCACGAATGGGCGCACTGGAATCACCCTCCAAACTCTGGAACAAATAGCTAGCAAACTGCTTCAAGCTGATCTGCCTCTTCCTTTTCGCTAGAGCAGAAGTCTGGACCAAGGAGGTATAATAGTGACAAGTAAGATCCCAGAGAGTGTCATACATATCGGGAGTATCTTTCTTCATACACTCCAACTGCTGGTTCGAGGGAAAATACTCCTGATATGGACAATCCCCTATCGGAAGACGAGAAACCTGATGCATCTCATGCAAGGCCAACCCTAATTCGCCACCGCTGGTCAGGAAGGTGTTACTGTCAGGCATATAGGTCTCTAGCAACGCCAAGAAATGGCGGCAGCTGACCGGGATTCCGTACATGGTGGCTCGTATAGGTGCATACAACCCACTGCTCTTCAAATCCCTCTCCCAGCACGCCAAGACGAAACTGGTCATGCGTGCCCACCACCCCTTGGCTAGTGAGGAAGCCCAACTATAGCATCTATAATCCGATGGAGGTAACCTTCTCCCAAGAAGAGCCAGACGGTTACTCACAGTAGGAGCAACTGCTGACACCTCGCCTGGGGGTGCAGTGTTAAGGCCCATAATCCCTGGTCGAAGACCACGAACATCATGATACCCGTTAGAACCAGGAGTCTTGTGATGAGTGGCATATCCACACTGAACTCGCTCAGCATCATCAGTAAGGTGCCAAGACATCTGTCGCTCCACGGCCTGTCCCTTCAAGTGACTGAAAGAATATTGACGCGGAATGGAGGGAATGTACAAGACAGCCCCTTCGTCGAGAGTCAGCCAGTGTTCCTCGGTAAGGGTCAGCGTAGCAGGATCCTCGACGTGATCTCCGAACAGGAAACTCGGCTTCTTTAAAGCCTGAGTAGAGGAAGAATCCGCAGTAAAGGTGGCATCCGTGATAAGCTGGCGCAAACAATGACGCCCTCCTTCCCGTATCAAATGACAAGATTCGTCTGAGCGATCTCTGTCAAACCGAGGGAGTGGACTAACGGCCTGCCTGAGGGAAGCTGAAGAGAAGACCTCCCGGCTACAACCAGTATTGGCATGAGGAGGAAGGCTCCCCGCAGGAAACTCTACTGCAATAAAGCACAAGGGTGGAGTCAGAAAATCCATCTCGTAAGAAGAATGATAAGCTCATTCACGGAATAATTGGAGAGACGATTTTGAGTGTCCTACACCGGAAGAACGGTATGCATCATCACGTAAATAACGTGGTAACATACACCGACCTATAAGGTGTAGGACGACACAAAATCGCCCCAATGTACCAGAAGACTTGAATTGGCCAAGCAAAACAAGTCTGAAACCTTAACCCCCGTGAAGGAGGGTGTCGGTTCTTCCTTCATGACCCGCAAAGAGGTCAATCAGGGATGCAAGAAGAAAAATCCTATGTATAAATAGGATTTCATAATTGAAGTCTAGTTAAACCTACAAATTTCGTGCATGCGAAACAATGATTGTCATTTTTCGCGGTGAATTTTGGTGAAATACCCAAAATACCCCTCGTGTTCAAGGCTAAATTCGGGTCAAGGACACGCTCGAGTTGGGTCATGGTCATCATATCTGATCATATAGCACCCCCGATACCCCACAATTTTGGTTAATTTTACAAATGAGCCCTTTTGTAGAATTTAGCCAATTTTGCATATAGACCCCTTCACAAATTTCAATTTAACGTCCACATGCCCTTATCAAAACTTTGGTTATTGGGTTGTGGTCTAAACTTTTGGAATTTCAGCCCTAAATTTCAGCCCTTTTGCAAATAAACCCCTCTACACTTTGTGGGTTGCCTTTTTGCAAATAAACCCCTCAAACAACATTGGTTTTCTTGCATAAAGCACCCCTCAATTTTTTGACCAAATGGACATGCAATCCAAAACCTAATTTCAGTCCCATTTTACATAAAGACCCCTACAAATTTTAGTCCACTTTTGCACAAAAGCCCCTCAAATTCGGTCATATTGCATGTTTGCATAAAACCCCCCCAAATTCTTGTGCATACACAACCCATCATCAAATAGCCTATCCTCTAACTCATAAGAACAAAAAGCTAGGATCATGGCATGTAAATTCATGTTATACCCCCATAACAAGCATAAAGCTACAATCTTTTCAAAAAAAAAAAGGGGGAAAGTTTTGAGATTACCAAATCAAGAAGCTTTCCTTGAGGTTGAAGATGATGAAACCCTAGCTTAGAGGAGAGATCAATTTCGGCCAAGGAGGGGATTGATGGGTTTTGAGTTCTTGAAAGTGAGAAACAATGGTGTATGGAGGGAAGGAAGAAGAAAGGGTTTAAGAGTTTGAGAGGGATTTTCTTTTGAAAATTTGAAAAGAAGGGGGAAAACAAAAGAGGCAATAAAGCCAAAACAAGAAGGGAAACAAACAAAAGAAGAAAAGAAAGAGGGGCAAAGGGTGTCTCGGCCTTGGCCGAGACACCCAAGGGTGTCTCGGCCAAGGTTGAGACACACACGGGTGTCTCGGGTCTCGTTTTGTCCCCATACGCCTATGTTAGGCCCGAATTCGCCCGTTTTCATCGATTATTGGATGTCTTAATGAAAATCGACACCAATCAACATTCGATGTGCGAAACCCTAGGGTCAACGTCGGTCAACGCGTAACCCTAGGTCAACGCCAGTCAACGCGTTGCGATCAGAGTCAACATTTGACGATTTGAAACCCTAAGGGTCAACGCCGGTCAACGTGTAACCCTAGGTCAACGCCAGTCAACGCGTTGCGACCAAAGTCAACGTTTGACGATTCGAAACCCTAGGGTCAACGCCGGTCAACGCGTAACCCTATGTCAACGCCAGTCAACGCGTTGCAACCAAAGTCAACGTTTGACGGTCCAAAACCCTAGGGTCAACGCTGATCAACGCGTAACCCTAGGTCAACGTCAGTCAACGCGTTGCAACCAAAGTCAACGTTTGACGATTTGAAACCCTAGGGTCAACACCGGTCAACGCGTAACCCTAGGTCAACGTCAGTCAACACGTTACAACCAAAGTCAACGTTTGACGATTCGAAACCCTAGGGTCAACGCCGGTCAACGCGTAACCCTAGGTCAATGCCAGTCAACGCGTTGCGACCAGAGTCTACGTTTGACGATTCGAAACCCTAAGGTCAATGCCGGTCAACGCGTAACCCTAGGTCAACGCCAGTCAACGTGTTGCGACAAAAAGTCAACACACGTTGATCCGAAACCCTAAGTCAACACAATGTGACGGAGGTAGTTCAAAGTCAACTCAATGACACGAGCCAAACTCAATTCATCAGCTACAGACTCGAGACTCCGATGACGGCCAAACGATAAACGCAGCGCCGAAAGAACTTCGGCTATTCGTCAAAGCATCGAATAGACCGAAAATCGAAGGAGCCAAGAGTTGAAGCTTATTACAGGTCCTTATGCCGACTGAAGGCTAGACCAATCACATCCAAAGTATTCCAGCCTCTTCTATAAAAGAAACGAGTCCGGAACACTTTGGAGGGGGTATCTGTAGGCATCGAAAATTGCCTATAGGTCTCCACAACGGTTCAGTGTTAAAAGAGCGACAATGAACGTCACTATCCGATCCACAGGAGTTCAATTGACGTCGATGAATGATTAAAGTGAATCGACGAACGAACCCGGCACTGTTCACAGAAAGGGCAACACCCTTCACACCTCGACCACTCTACAGACAATCCGACCACCAGAGCGGATCGAACCCTTCGTCAAGCATCCAGTGCACCTGAAATCACGCAAATCCGAATTCGGACGAAGAGTTTACAGGGGAAACAATCAACACCACTCAAACAAGAGTCCTGGGAAACCAAAACACCCGGGGGTGTCTAGGAAAAGCCTAGACACCCCAGGGGTGTCTCGGCCAAGCCGAGACACCCCAAGGGTGTCTCGGCCTTGGCCGAGACACCCTAGGGTGTCTCGGCCATGGCCGAGACACCCCAAGGGTGTCTCGGCCTGGCCGAGACACC
>NC_033795.1:71377872-71397528 GCF_001876935.1 Asparagus officinalis | reverse complement strand
GTTTAGGCGTGGTTTTCGTCGTTGCTGTCTTTTCCCGTTTTTGGTTCCGTCATGATTCGGTTGTGTGGTTGATTTATCCGGACTTAACTCGTCGACCTGATTTGGCAGTAAATCCGGATCCTGAATAGGCAGTAAATCCGATTCTGAGTTCGAGTCCGAAACTGATCTTCATTCGATCGTGATTCGTCCGAGTCTGCCCTTGGTTGGATGACTCGTTGACTCTTCGAACCCTTGGCTTGATTCCACACGCGAATGGATGTATTCCATTGCTTGCGTGCGATTCGTCAACCTCATCACCTCGTTGGTTCGTCGGTTTGTGCCGAGCTATGCTACGGGACCTATAAGCAATTTTATACGCCTACACTTGGAAATGATTAAATAGCCATAGTAGGAGGTTCTTAATCATTTTTTATCATGATTAAGAATTAATTGGTTTCGGGTTATCCTTAAGAATACCTTGTGTAGTATTCTCCAGGCTATTCGGTGCTTTGTCGAACGTCTGTAAGGTTTTCGGTGCTGCATTTATTGTCTGACCGTTGTCGGAATTTCAAATTTGAAGTCGATTCCTGATTTTTAGCTCGTGCTTGTTGGTTCAACATGTTGGCGTTGAGTTCTCATTTGCGACGTGTTGTCCGGCGTGGTATTGTTGAGTTATCCTTAAGAATATTTTTAGGAAAAATATTCTCCAGGAACTTCTCAACCAAAAATAGGTAACAGTTTATACTCATATACCTTATTGGAGTATTAAGAAGCAGTTTATACTCGTATACTTTCTGATAATGAGCTGAACCGGCTTGATAATGAGCCAAAAAAATCTTCATTTACAACGCGTTGTCCGGCGTTTGAGCTTCCTTGTGACGCGTTGTCCGGCGTCTAAGCTTCATTGTAACGCGTTGTCCGGCGTCCAAGTTGGAGTATACACAGTTTAAGCTCTTAAGGAATTGGAGCGTGGCGGATACTCGAGTCACGAGACCAATCTACGGAGTTGATACATCTATGACTCGTATTTATAGAATTTTTGGCAAACCCTCAGCCATCAACGGGTTTGATGAGCCTTTACCGACTACCATTTGAGTCGGGCTAGCATGCAGATTGTTCAAGTCCGTTCCGCATGTGACGTTAAGCTAAAAGAGTTAACCCTTTTAGTGCTACGATCTTGAATACATAGACTTCGTCTTTCTCCTGTGAAAAGACTAAATAGCAACGTGTATGAGACGTTGACTCAGGATTTTTGGCAAATCCTCAGCCTTCAACGGATTTGACGTGCTCTTACCGACTACCGTTTAAATCGGGCTTACATGCGGATTGTCTAAATCCGTTCCTCATGTGACGTTGTGCTAAGAGAGTTAACGCTCTTAGTGCTATGATATTGAATACGTAGACTTCGTCTTTTTCATGGGAATAGACTACCCAGCGATGCGTGTTAGGCGTGAACTTTTGGGTTTTTGGCTAACCCCCAGCCTTTAACGGGTTTGATTAGCCTTTACCGACTACCGTTTGAGTCGGGCTAGCATGCGGATTATCTAAATCCGTTCCGCATGTGACGTTGTGCTAAAGGAATGAACTCCCTTAGACTTGATGCTACAACTTCGAATATGTAGACTTCGCCATTGTTATGGGAATAGGCTACCCAGCAACGTGTTTTAGACGCTGGCTTATCCCTACTTAGGCTTTAGGATAAAATACCCCAGAATCGAACTCTGGTGTCTTTTTCCAAGGATAAAGACTAAACCGGCGACGCGTGTTAAGCGTCGGCATATCCTTTCTTAGGATTCAGGATGAAATTCCCCATGCGTGTAAGGCATGGATTTTGGTGTTATTAATAACAACCTGCCACAATGTTGAATATGTGGACGGGTGTTCTTTTTAGCGGTTAAGAAACTTAGGATTCGGGATAAAATTCCCTGTACCTGTGAGGCACAGATTTTGGGATTTGAAAAAGGTGGTGTCTTCTCTTGGGGCAAAGACGAACCCGAAATGGGAGAGGAAGAATTTTATATTCTATCTCCCGACACTGAAGAAGAATTTTATATTCTATCTTCAGCTGGAAAGGAGACTCGAGGTGGGATCTCCACCCCCAGAATCCGGAAAGGTGAAACTGAGAGTGGGATCTCCACTCCGAGAATCGAAAAGATTCGGATAACCCTAACTGTCGGAAGGTTTGATTACCGAACTAAAGATGAATTTCTCGTTTATCGAGAGTGAATTATGGTTTTGACCCTAACTGTAGGAAGGTTTGGCCAAACAGGAGTTTGAGGTGACCCTAACTGTAGGAAGGTTTGATCACTCGATTTGAAAGTGGACCTCTCGTTCATTGGAGGAATCGAGAGGGGATTTTGACAGTGGTCCTAACTGTAAGAAGGTTTGACCAATTGGGAGGTTTGAGATGATCCTAACTGTAGGAAGGTTTGATCACTCGATTTGTGGACCTCTCGTTCATTGGGGAATCGAGAGGGGGTTTCGGTTGTGGTCCTAACTGTAGAAAGGTTTGACCAATTCCGAATATTATGTCCAGACTCTAACAATGAGACTGTTGAGTGCACAGACACTTTGAGAATTTGAATGGGAGTTTCTTATTCATCATCTTGCTGTGGTGACCGGATTATCCCTAAGAATACACTATATGGATTTCTTTTGGGAACTTTCTGTTACATAAATCATCCACCCCCCAGCTTCCTTTGCAAAACTGGGTATGGTATTGTACTCAGTTGGGTGTCCGGATTATCCTTAAGAATATCAAGCATGGTATTCTCCAGGAACTTCCCGTGAAAGAAAGGAAACAGTTTAGACTCATATACCTATTGGAGTATGCAGGGAGCAGTTTAACCTCTTGCACCTGTTGGAGGATTGAGAAACAGTTTATACTCGTATACTCTTTGGAGTTTTGCCGTTCTTATTTGGCTTACCTTAGCGTTATGACGCCGGCTTCAACCAAGATCTGAATGCTATTCTTGAGAGCAAAGCAATCCTTGGTGGGATGAACGACCCTCCTGTGGTATGCACAGTACTTTGGATCCGTCGTGTTGTCAGCTTCCTCCTGATTTGTGATAGGTGGTAGCTTGATCTTGTTACTTTCAAGGAGGGCTTCGAAGATGGCTGGAACTTCTTCGTCCTTGAAAGAGTACTCTTTTTGGAGTTTTGGACCCGAAGTCTTTTGCTGGCTTCGGGATTGCTGTTGTGACGTTTGATTAGCACTGTCAGCAGCTACAGGTGCCTTGCCTTTACCGCGAGAGGCAAAGTTCGAGTTCGGAGGATTAACCATCGGTCGGTTCCTCTCGGCCTTCTTCCTTCGGAGGAAGCGTTCGGCTTGTTCACCACGCACCTTCAAGTCTTTCCAAGTGTCAGACGGTGCTGTTCCTATCGCTTCCAACACGTCCAATGAAAGGTTATTGTGCCCTACAATTCATCGCTTTGTTTCAGAATCTCTTTACGAAGTTTTCAACTGTTTCACCATTTTTCTGCTTCTCATCAAATAGTGTGCCAATTGAAATCTCGGTGTCGTCGTCGAAGAAGTTAGCAAGGAACTTAGTCTCCATGTCGTCCCAGCTATTCACGCTTCCTGGCTTGAGGCGGCGATACTAATCGAAGGCGGCTCCGCGAAGAGTGCCAACGAATGACCGTACCATCAGAGGCTCATTGCCAGAGATGACCCCCATATGTGATTTGAAGTAAATCACATGCTGAGTGGGTGACCCCTTCCCATCAAACGGCGTGAAGTTGATTAAGTTGAACTTCGCCGGATACGGGATTGATTCCCATTCTCTTGGGTAGGGACAAGGAATGCCAGTCTTCTTTATCTCTTGGGCGGAAATCAACGTATTGATTTTGCTCTCGAGATTTTTGATTTTCAGACTTTCACCCGAGTTTTCGTCAGCACGAATCTGAGTTGGAAGCGTGGTGTTGTGACTAGCATTCTCGTTACCACCCCCTGCATTGATGGGAGGATTATTGGCATTGTGAGCCTCGTTCGCATTTGTGTCCTCATCTTCCAGATGAACCTGGTTACGACGACTTGGCTCGCCTTGCTGATTCGTCAGCGCTCGGATTTGCTGGTCATGCATTTCTCTCATGTTCTGCATGGCCATCTGCATTTCGAACCTGAAGCTCTCCTGTTGCTTAGCTAAAGCGTCTTCGAGCATCTTGGCCACTTGTTCCGCGCTTATCATGAATGACTCGCAGGGTTGTTCATCGCTGGATACCGTGTTATCTGATGCGACAGCAGAACAGGAATCCGATTCTTCATCTTCCGACGGTAATCTTGTCCGAACCCTACCATAAGTTACTCGTATGATAGCTCTAGACTGCAGACGAGTTAGATACCGTGGTATTGGCGGAATTGACTCGGGATTATCCCGTGTCGATGCCCTTTTGCTGGTCATATTGGCGGTGACCCTCACGGGCAATTTCCGTCTTCAACACGCCGTTCTTCTTCGTCTTGGAAACGCCCTAGGCCTTGTTTTGGCATTCGGTACTAAGTTCTTTCGAACACCGAACTCTCCGGGCGACTGCCTTTGCATGTAGTTGCACTCAGACAGCTACCGCCCGAATTAGCTTTGAACAAGGGGCACTGAGTTTCTAGCCTTCGAGGACTTCTCTTTCTAGCTTTGCTCGTACCCCCAGCACGATAGTTATAGCTCGTCGTTGAAAGTCGGTAGCAACCTATTCGTGTGTTGGCACGAATTTTCTCAGTATAACTAATCACATCAAGACGGATAACGTTTCCTTCTTGAGATGTGAACTGCCTTCTTTGAGGCCCTTCAAGAGTCACACGCTCGAGACATGCTTTTTTGGCCATTGAGTTCTTAGCGGGCTTTGGACTTCGATGCGGGGCAAGGTAGTGCGCTTGGGTGCCATGATCTCTTTGTCATGTTTGAGGTTGCGGCGACCCCCAGCATGTTGATTCGTTCGCGGCTTCTTCATTGGGGGCCAAAACGTTCCTGAATTGGAGCTTTGCCTCGTCCTTGGGAAATGGACCGAGGCGCTCCAAAGATGACTTCCTTTTTCTGGGATGGTCCTGCGGGATCTCCCGGACAGTTGCGATAAATCAAATCGGGGTTTGGATTGATTCGCCGGAAGGTTTGAACTTTCGACGGCTGGCAGTTGACTCTTCTTGGGGGTCTGGAACCGTCCGCTTCAGACTTCGGCCTCCAAAACTTTGTGGTTGATGGCAGGCTTCTTGGCCAGCCTCTTTTGCAAACTTCCTACGGCTTCTTCAGCTTGACCGTCTCTGCGCTTGATATGTGCGCGGCGCTTGCGAATGCGCTCCTCCAGCGTTGATCGGTTCCATTTGACACGGACCCATTCCTTGTTGGGCACGCCCGCTCTTGGGAGGAAACCCACCATTCATTGATTGGTTGAGGCTTTGCTCTTCTTTGTTCTTTCAGATCCGCTGTTGTAAGCGGAATCCGTCAAAACAGACCTCCATGGCCTTGCGAATTGTTTCGCAACAGGCTGTTGACGTGCCTTTGCGGGCTCTCTTCGAGAGAGTCACCATGCCCCCTGCGGCAGAGGGTTGCCAGAGCAGATCGACCTGGTTTGCGGAAATTGGATGAATCTCCCGATGCGACTTTGGCGCATCCAGCGGGGCTGAAGATCTTCGTTGGTATTTCCGTCTTCATACCAACGAGTTTTTCTCTGGAAAAAAGAAGTTCTTGACTTGCGGGGGTGAGGTTGATCGGCACGAGGACGGACAAGTTACTCCTCGAACTTCTGGGTCAACTCGTATTCGGGGACCTCCTCCACGCGGGATCGAGAAATCCGCGCTGCGACGCTCCGATCTCGGCAGCGAGATTCGGCGCTTCCACTTTGGTCGCCAGATTGTTCGCGGTGAAAATCGTGTCTTTCTTCATTATTGATTCCATTGCACACTCTTAAATAACAACTTTTTGAGTTACAAAGATCCGGTTACTTTTTATAAGATCCGGTTACAATGAAAATCAAAGAAAATAAAAAAAAGATTACAGCTTTCTCCTTCTTTGTCGAACGAATCACGAGCTCCTGTTTTACGGTCGCTCGTTTTGTGGGTTCTTTGCCTGCACCGGGGTTTATCCGTGGACCACCGCGAGATCTAGATCTGGTCGGATCTACGCAGTACGACGGGTATTATTTCACCAAGGAAATAATAGCCGGGGGGATTGGTTCACCAAGGAAACAATCGCCCAAATCTCGGGATCAAAGGCCAAGCTTTGATCCGGAGTACACCTCTGTAGATCTGAGATCCGGTCCTCTCGAACTCTTGCCTTATTTGGCGTTGACGATCGCCAAGCACCAGATCTGGATGAACAAGTCCTCGAAGTCCTAAAGTTTGAATCTTTTTTAGATCTGAGTCTTCAATCCAGCAGGACCAAGGGGGGCCTATTTATAGGCTCCCTTCACTGTGCCCGCGCACAAGTGGCCGACGCACCGAGCCACCTCAAGGTGGCTCGGTTTCGGCCGAGCCCCCCCTTTAGGCGTGGTTTTTGTCGTTTTGTAGTTGTATCCGTTTTGGTTCCGCCGTGATTCGGTTGTGTGGTTGATTTATCTGGACTTAACTCGTCGACCTGATTTGGCAGTAAATCTGGATCCTGAATAGGCAGTAAATCCGATTCTGAGTTCGAGTCCGAAACTGATCTTGATTCGATCGTGATTCGTCCGAGTCTGCCCTTGGTTGGATGACTCGTTGACTCTTCGAACCCTTGGCTTGATTCCACACGCGAATGGATGTATTCCATTGCTTGCGTGTGATTCGTCAACCTCGTCGCCTCGTTGGTTCGTCGGTTTGTGCCGAGCTATGCTAAGGGACCTATAAGCAATTTTATACGCCTACACACACGATAGGTTACTCCGACCTTCAAGCAGACGAGTTGTACTATCGTGTTGGGGGTACGAGTAAAACCAGAAAAAGGAGTCCTCGAGGATTAGAAACTCAATGCCCCTGTTCCAAACTCATTCGGACAATATTGTCTGAGTGCAACTGCACCAATACAGTCCCCGAGAGAATTTCTGTTTTCGAAAGGCTCAGTACCGAAACGCCAAAACCAAGGCCTAGGCGTTTCCGATGAAGGAGAGCGGTGATTGAAGATGGGGAATTTCCGAGGGTCACCACTAATATGATCAGCAAAGGGACATCGACACGGGATAATCTCAAGTCGATTCTGAAAGCACCCCGACGTATAACCCGTCTGCAGTCCGGAACCATCAAACGAGCAACTTATGGTAGGATTCGGACAACATTACCTTCAGAAGATGAAGAATCAGATGCCGGCTCGGCGGTCGCATCAGATAATACGGTATCAAGCGAGGGACAACCTCGCGAGGCACTTATGATAAGTGCGGAACAAGTGGCCAAGATGCTTGAAGAGGCCATGGCTAAACAACAGGAGAGCTTCAGGTTCGAAATGCAGATGGCCATGCAGAATATGAGAGAAATGCATGACCAACAAATCCAAGCACTGACAAACCAGCAAGGCGAGCCAAGTCGTCGTAACCAGGTTCATCAGGAAGATAAGGACACGAATGCGAATGAAGTTCATAATGCCAATAATCCTCCCGTCAATGCAGGGGGTGGTAACGAGAATGCTAGTGAAAACACAGGTGAAAGCTTGAAGATCAAAAACCTCGAGAGCAAAATCAATACGTTGATTTCCGCTCAAGAGATGAAGAAGATGGGTATTCCTTGTCCATACCCAAGAGAATGTGAATCAATCCCTTATCCGGCGAAGTTCAATCTAATTAACTTCACGCCGTTTAATGGGATGGGTTCACCCACTCAGCATTTGATTTACTTCAAATCACATCTGGGGGGTTATCTCTGGTAATGAGCCTCTGATGGTACGGTCCTTCGTTGGCACTCTTCGTGGAGCCGCCTTCGATTGGTATCGCCGCCTAAAGCCAGGAAGCGTGAATAGCTGGGATGACATGGAGACTAAATTCCTCACTAACTTCTTCGACGACGACACCGAGATATCCATCGGGTTGGATGTGTTGGAAGCAATGGGGAATTGGTTGACACCTTCGTCAAAAGGTTCCGGAACAAGGCGATGAACTGTCAGGACCCGATCACCGAGGAATTCATTCTCCAGACTTGCCACAACAACCTCGCGTTGGATGTGTTGGAAGCAATGGGGACAGCACCGTCCAAGACATGGAAGGATTTGAAGGTCCAAGGAGAGCAAGCCAGGCGATTCCTCAGAAGGAAGAAGGCGGAAAGAGGTCCACAGGCGACGAACGCTCCGCAACAGAATTTTGTCCCACGAGGGAAAGGTAAGGCACATGCTAATGCAGTTGATGCTAATCAAACTTTCCAATTGTAACCTCAGCAACAGCCGCAGCAACAAGCACCACAACAATCTCGGTCGCAATGGCAACAACGGCCTCAGAAGCAGAAATCTTCGGAGCCGAGGTTTCCTAAAGTGTACTCCTTCAAAGATGACGAAGTTCCCGGCATCTTTAAGTACCTGTTGGAGAATAACAAAATCCAGCTGCCAGCGATCATGGATCAAGAAGGGGCTAGCAAAGTGACGGATCCGAAGTATTGCGCATACCATAGAGCGGTCCATCACCCTACCAAGTCATGCTAGCATCTCAAGGATAAAATCCAGGCATTAATTGACGTAGGCGTCATAACCCCGAAGCCGTCCAATAATGTCGGAGCAAATACAGTGTCAATCAGCTTTGGATCGGTGCCCACAGCATGGTTTAAACCAGAGCGCATCACCAAAGTAGGGATGAAGACAGTGAACGATGACCCACATGGACAGCGCCAAAAAGGACTTGTGCCACACACTGCCCCAAACGGCGAAATCCTCTGGGTTCATCCCGATCTAATTAAAGACGATCAGTGGACGACTTCCTCGACCAGAAAGGGTAAAGGCAAGTCCTGCAATGCTACCTCCATGATCTTTGAAGAAGATGGTAATGAAGTTCCTACCTTCCCGCTCTCCGAAGAAGAACAAGAAGTCTTTGTCACTAGAAGCGGAAATGAGTATCACTTCAACTATCCATCGTCTAGTGACCAGTTAGCTGAGCAGGGGGTAACTAAGCAAGGACCAGCCAAAACTCTCACGGAGCTGGGTGTGATTACGACTCCTAAACCGGTTGAAGAAGCTCGACGACAACCGGTTAATAAACAGAAAGAAAAGAGGCCCTAGGAGGTGCAGAATCCGAAGCAGTCTCGTTTCAATCGCCCGATTGGAAGAGATAAACCGGAAAGCTCAAACACTCCGCACGTCTTTGATATTATGGCTCAACTGGCTAACATTCCAGCGCGGATAACATTGTATGAATTGCTACGGTTTTCCAAAGAAACAAGGGAAGCCTTGCAAGAAGCCTTAGCCAATTCAGAAGTATTCCTTACTCGGATCAAGCCGGAACTTGAAGAGCCAGAACTGTCAATTCAACACTGCAACATAGCGGCTAAAAACCTTCCCTGCATCACCTTCACCAAAGAGGATATGCAGACGAAGAATTCAAACCATGATCGACCCCTATATTTCATTGGGTACATTGGCTCCAGCAAAGTCAACCGAATCCAAGTGGATCCGGGTTCTGCTATGAGTATTATGCCGCTTCGCTTGATGCATTTCCTCGGCATTCCAGTTAGTAAGTTGGCGTCTACAGGCACTGTTATCTATGGATTCAACACTAGCGGGTCAAGACCCTTGGGTAAGATCTGGGTAAAATATCAAATGGGAGATTTGAAGACAGAAGTCACATGTTATGTGATCGATGCCGAGACTTTATATAACTTACTATTGGGTCGGCCTTGGATCCATAGTAACGTTATAATCCCTTCCACTCTCCATCAGTGTTTGAAATACATCGACGCTGATAATAGGGTTAAGACGGTGGTCGCGGATAAGCAACCATTTAAGGGGTATGAGAATTATTTCACTGATTCTCTCCTTTATGGTAACGAATCCGATACTGAATCATCGGCCCACTGCACGGACAGCGGAGAAGAAACTGATACCGAAGCCGGATTTGATTACAATGGAGGTTATGTTTTAAACGACATTGTACCCTTTGTAATCAACCTTTACGATGAACAATCGTCAGAGGGCAGTTGTAACTGGCAACTTGCCAATAATGAAATAAATAACGATTTAGAGTACTCCCTGTCTCTTGATGATGTGATAAAAGATTTGTATGATAATCCCGATTTATATATGCCGCTTCGATCATCCTATATAACAAAGAAACACCTCCAGCATTCTTTCAGAACAACCCTAGTCATTCCTACCAAAATCGGAGGCGAAAGAGAAGAGATTTATGGTAAAGGAGAGGGTTTTCCATTACCAGATCATTTCTTAAGGGAAGATGAGAATGATGACAAACCTGGCCGGCATCTATCTAAGTATAGCCCGGAAGCGCGCAAGCTCATGGAAAAGCAGGGGTATGATTTCACACTCGGAGAAGGTTTATACTTCGATCGAGGTCCTCGTACTCCAGCCAAAGCGGCATATGTACCAAAAGGGAAACCCGACGATTATTATAAATACAGACGAGGGTTAGGGTATGAATCTTCTTCAGAAGACGAATGTTGCTGGTTAATCAATGACCAATCATCTGAACAATATAAAGATGGAAATTCGTTAGATTCCTCGGAATGGGATTCCGATACAAGTCTGGGGGAAGCATTCAAAGCCCTAATGGCGAACATGGCTACAGCTGATCCGTCCACAATGGAGAACGATGATCAAATGCCAACATGGGAAGACCCATGGGTTCACCACCTGAACATGCAGTATGGTGATAGGTTCGAACAAAGAGAACCCCCCACTGAAGATAAAATAGTCCAAGTTAACATAGGTGACGAGGCCAACCCAAAGCCTATATTCATCAGCGATAGTCTTCCCTCAAATGAGAAGGAGGAATTAATTGCTCTCATCAGGGAATACATTAACGTCTTCGCGTGGAACTATGAGGACAAGCCAGGGCTCGACCCTAATGTAGCAATGCACCGCCTCGATATCAAGCCGGATGTCAAACCTGTCAAACAACAGCAAAGACGGTTTTGTCCGCAGATTATGGAAGCCATTGAGGCAGAGGTTAAAAAATTGATCGAATCAGGATTTATCCGAGAGGAGCAACATCCAGACTAGCTAGCCAATATTGTTCCAGTCATGAAGAAGAACGGTAAAATCAGGATTTGCATCGACTTCAGGGACCTGAATACGGCATGTCCAAAAGACGACTTTCCTCTCCCAATCACAGACGTCATTATCGACAATACATGTGGCTTTGAGAGAATGTCTTTTATGGATGGTTTTTCAGGATATAACCAAATCAAGATGCACCCAGATGATGAGAAGCATACAGCGTTCAGAACGCCCCTTGGTGTCTTTTGCTACACGGTGATGCCTTTCGGTCTAAAGAATGCAGGCGCCACGTACCAGCGAGCAATGACTAAGATTTTCCAAGAACATCTCAGGAAAACATCCGAGTGCTACGTTGATGATTTGGTTGTAAAAAGCCGTAACAAAGAAGATCACATCAAGGACTTGAGGACGATGTTCGATCTCATGCGGAGTCATCAATTGAAGATGAACCCCACTAAATCCTTCCTTGGAATGTCTAGCGGAAAATTCCTTGGATTTGTAGTCACCACTAAAGGTATACATATCGATCCTGATAAGGTGAAGGCGATACATGAACTGCAACCCCCTAGAAATCTAAGAGAACTTAGAGGATTGCAAGGGCGGTTAGCTTACATCCGGCGGTTCATCTCAAATCTTTCTGGGAAGTGCCAACCATTCTCTAAGCTGAACAAGAAAGGGGTATCATTTATCTGGGATGACGCCTGCCAAAAAGCATTCGAAGATATCAAAACATATCTAACGAATCCTCCTGTTCTCGTTGCACCAAAATCAGGTAGACCGTTCTTGATTTATCTCAAGGCAATGAACCACTCGATAAGTGCTTTAGATGATAATGGTCACGAGCAGGCAGTCTATTACCTAAGTCGGACCTTGATAGGCGCCGAGTCTCGATATCCGATGATCGAAAAAGAATGCCTCGCTTTGGTATTCGCAATGCAAAAGATGCGGCATTACTTGGTTGGACAGACGATTTACGTCATTTCTAACGTTAATCCAGTGCGGGTATTTATGACGCAACCGGCCTCTATGAATTGGTGGTTAGCGAAGTGGGCCCTTCTCTTGTCCCAATATGATTTGCACTTCAAACAGCAGAAGTCAATCAAAGGACAAGCGATTTGTGATCTTTTGGCGGCAAACCCGACAACGGATACGGCAGAAGTATATGATGATTTGCCGGACGAAACCCACGAGGTTAACACTACATCACACCAACAAGTATGGCAATTATACTTCAATGGTGCTTCGAGGGCAGTTAATAGGGCAATAACCCCCGGATGTTCTACAGTCTCCTCCGGAGTTGGAGTTGTCTTAATTTCCCCGGGGAAGCATGTGATGCCTCGGGCTTATTCACTGACTAGTCCGTGTTCCAATAACGTAGCCGAGTAGTCACAGTAAGGACGCATCAGCTCTGCATACCCATATACGATATGGATATTGAAGAGGAAGATGATAGAAACATAAGCGCCAAGGAGGTGAATTCAACTCAAATTGGGTCTGAGTCCCGAGATTGGCGTTTTCCTATCATTGACTACGTCCAATATGGTATTTTGCCAGAGGATGTAAAAGAAAGAGAATCAATCCGCCGAAGAGCACCAAGATTCTTCTATAATACCGAGACCCATACATTATACTGTAGAGGGTACGATGGTTTGTTACTCCGATGCCTTTCGAACAAAGAAGCAGAAGAAGTTCTTAAGGAAGCACACGAAGGAGAGTGTGGTGCGCATCAGCCCGGTCCCAAACTGTGTGATCGCATCAGGAGAATGGGATATTTTTGGCCAACAATGGTTCGTGACGCGATCGAATACCCCCGAGAGTGTCATGCTTGTCAAATACATGCAAATTATATGCACCAACCACCAGAGCATCTACACACATCAACCACGTCTTAGCCATTCTAGACATGGGGTATGGACATTGTCGGTCCTATTTTTCCCCCTTCAGTCAAAGGTGATCGATTCATTCTCGCAATCACGGATTACTTTTCAAAGTGGGATGAAGCGATTCCGCTTAGAGAGGTGAAGATGAACAACGTCATCAATTTCATCAAACATCATGTCATATACCGACACGGCGTGCCAAGATGGATTATTCATGACAACGGTCCAGAGTTCATAAGCAACGCCTTCGTCAGGTTTTGTGACAAGTTCAAAATTCAAGATGTTTCGTCAACAGCTTATTATCCCGCCGCGAATGGATTAGCTGAGGCGTTTAACAAGACGATTATTAAAATCCTGTCAAAGCTCGTGAAGACCAATAAACGAGACTGGGACGATAAACTCGGTGAAGCACTCTGGGCTTATCGTACCACCATACGCACACCTACAGGAGCTACCCCATATTCGTTGGTATACGGATGTGAAGCTGTGCTACCATTGGAGATCCAAATCCCGTCCCTTCGGATCGCTCTCGCAACTGAGATGACGACAGAAGAACAGTATCAAAAACGTCTCGAAGAACTCTAGAGGTTGGATGAAAAGCGCTTGGAAGCTCAACAACACATTGAGTTTTATCAAGCCAGAATATCTAGGGCTTTTAACAAAAGAGTCCGACAGAGAAGCTTCAAGGAAGGAGATCTGGTCCTCGCTGCTCGCCGACCGATAATCCTCAACTCCAAGAAGAAAGGTAAATTTGAACCCAAATGGGAAGGACCGTTTGTGATAGACACAGTCTACTCAAACGGTGCATATCGCCTGATTACTCAAGAGGGCGCCAGGCAATTAATGCCAATAAATGGGAAGTTCCTGAAAAAGTACTATCCCTAGTACATTCAGGATAACTCATTTACCGGGAAGTTCCTTGAAGAATATTACACTTAATATTCTAGAGGATAACCCAAAACCATTTTCACCACCAAAATCCATCATTGATCAATTTCAATTGACAGTGAGTCCACCAAAAATGTCTTTCTGGCCCTCTTGACTCTTTCCATGAACAAGAGGTCCACTTTCAGTTCAGAGTCCCCTTTCGATAAACGAAAGAACTCCCTTCTTTTTCTCTTTGGTTAAGCATTCTCATGGTTATAACCGAAGTTGAAATTTCACTTCGATAAACGAAAAACTCATCCTCAGATTAGATAACTAATCCTATAAAAGGTAAGTTTATCTAGATTTTCCAGATTCTCGGAGTGGAGATCCCACTTCTAGTTTCCTTTGCGCTGGAAATAGAATATAAAATTCTTCCTTTCCAGAATCAAGGAAAAGAATATAAAATTCTTCCTTCCTTGAATTCGGGTTCGCCTTCATCCTGAAAGAAGACCGGGAAATAGAATATAAAATTCTTCCTTTCCCGCACCAACATTTTCCAAGAATTTGTCAATCTAGGATTCATCCTAGGAAGTTTATCCCGAATCCTAAGCAGGGATAAGTCTGCGCCTAACACGCGCTGCCGGTTTAGTCTTTCTCTGTAGAAAAAGACACCAGAGTTCGATTCTGGGGTATTCTATCCTGAAACCTAAGCAAGGATAAGTCTGCGCTTAACCCGCGCTACCGGTTAGTTCTTAACCGTTAAAAAGAACACCCGTCCGCATATTCAATATTATGGCAGGTTGTTATTAATAACACCAAAATCCATGCCTTACACGCATGGGGAATTTCATCCTGAATCCTAAGAAAGGATATGCCGACGCCTAACATGCATCGTCGATTTAGTCTTTCTCCGCCGGCTTAGTCTTTCTCCGTAGAAAAAGACACCAGAGTTTGATTCTGGGGTATTTTATCCCGAAGCCTAAGTAGGGATAAGTCAGCGTCTAATACACGTTGCTGGGTAGCCTATTCCCGTAACAATGGCGAAGTCTACGTATTCGAAGTCGTAGCAGCGAGTCTAAGGGAGTTCATTCCGTTAGCACAACGTCACAGGTGGAACGGATTTAGACAATCCGCATGCTAGCCTGATTCAAACGGTAATCGGTAAAGGCTTATCAAACCCGTTGAAGGCTGGGGGTTGGCCAAAAATCCTAAAGTCAACACCTAACACGTGTCGCCGGGTAGCCTATTCCCGTAACAATGGCGAAGTCTATGTATTTGACATCATTGCACAAAGTCTCAGAGAATTCACTCTCTTAGCACAACGTTACATGCGGAACGGATCTAGACAATCTGCATGCTAGCCTGACTCAAACGGTAGTCGGTAAAGGCTTATCAAACCCGTTGAAGGCTGAGGGTTTGCCAAAAATCCTATGAGTATTATAGACCACAAGCGTTCGAATCCGAGTTATAGAGCTCGCACAAAGCAAAGAAATGCTTAGCGCTGACGGGTAAGCCATACATGGTGGAACGAATAGCTGCATATAGACCACAAGCGTGCAACTCCTCGCTCCATCGGACCCAGCCATAAAATCTATGACGCGTCGCTGGCATCTCCCGTCCTAAGTCAGCGAGGCGATTTCTCAAAGTAGAATCAGAGGCAAGAAACTCGTTACGCGGCGGTGCATCTAGTCCCAGTACTCCAGGACGCAATCCAATGGTATGATTCCTGCTTGAACCAGGAGCTGCCTGATGAGTGATATAGCCACAGTGAATGCTCTCATGCTCCTCCGTCAAGCGCCACGACATCTCCCGTGTCACAGCCTGACGCCTGAGCTCAGTCAACGAGCGGTGTCGAGGAATCTTAGGCAAATACAGAAAACCATTGCTATTTCTATGAAGCCACTGCGCGGCATCAATGAACACTGCATCAGGATCTCTGACAGAGTCTCCAAATAAAAAGTCAGTCTTCCTGAGAGACTGAACAGAACTGGCATCCTTCACGAAAGGCGCATCCGTAATCAACTGTCGAAGAGCTCGATGTCCACCTTCCTTCACCACTTGGGCAACCTCTGTCGACGTGCCTGGAACAAACTGAAGAGTAAGCGGAATAGGTGAAAAATCATCGGAGGTGGAATAATACTCGTCACGACGTCCGTCTACTGCATGAGATGAGAACGCTCTAGAGGGATATTCCACTGAAAACAAGCAATTAAGTGTTTGTTAGTCTCAGTTATAAAAGGAAGTTGAACTCATCTTACGAACGGATAAGATAGAGTCACTGCCTTATAAAGGGTGAGACGATTTGGCCACATTATGCACTTATAAGGTAGGATATACCAAAAACATATCCCTGCCTTATAAGGCACAATGCAGCGTCAAAACGTCCCCTTTATTTATTTTGAGATATGGTTTTGACCAAGCAAAACCCATCTTTAAAGCGTCGATCCTCACCAAGGAGAATCAAGGCTCTTCCCGATTGTCTCACCAAGGAGAACAAAATGGGGATAAAGGACTAATCTACAAATACGCCAAAAAGAGCTCACCAGCATACAAGGGAAGCACGCCATCAGCCGACACAGTAGGGGAACGACCTCTCGGGATACGCGACATGATGATCTGCAAAGTAAATCAAAGGGTCAGATACAAATAAAATTTTAGTTAGGGTGACAAACTCTAACCCTAAAATTTTATCCCCTATTTTTTTTATAAAAACCCCTCAGATCTCCAAATTCTACCCCCTGAAAGATGAGCTCGAGGCGTCAAATCACAAACCCTAACCCTCATATGCAATACCACAAATTCATGTACTAAATTAAACATGAAAAATGCCAAAATTATGGAGGATTTACCTGAGGAAAAGCTCGAGGATCCGACAAAAAATTAGATCTTGAAAGAGGCTCGAACCACGTGCTCGAGGGGCCTGAGAGAAACTTTAAATATGGAAATTTTGAGGGGTTTTTCAGTCTAAGATCAAGACTAAGACAAATATGAAGATTTGAGGGAGAAAAGATGCACGAGGGAAGAGAAAAGCAAAAAAGAGGACAAGGGGGGGCCAACCCTAGAAGGAGAGGAAAAGAGCTCTTTTATAGGTGAACCAGCCTTGAACCAGACCGGACCAGGTTGAACCAGACCAGACCAGTCTAAATCAGTTCAAAAGAGGCTGAGCCAGGCCAAACCAGGCTGAACCAAGCCAAACCAGACTGAACCAGACCAGACCAGGATGAACCAGTCTGAACCAGTCTTGAACCAGTCTTGAACCAGCCTTGAACCAGGTTGAACCAGTCTTGAACCAGTTTGAACCAGATTTGAACCAGATTTGAACCAGAATTCAAATTGAAGCTGAACCGAGCATCGAAACAACTTCAAATCGACCGAGGGTTTAGTCCTTTGTTTATTCTTTCCTCTCCCACACATTCGGAAGGGTCGGAAGTTTTTTTGAGCCTAATTACTACCTTTTTTGGGTCATTATTAGGCCGGTTCGGCTCATTCGGACATGAAATCAGCTCATTCGGGCACAGAAATTACTCCAATAAGGTATACGAGTATAAACTATTCCCTATTTTTGTTGAGAAGTTTCAGGAGAGTATTTTTCTAAAAATATTCTTAAGGATGGAACCTTACAGACGTTCGACAAAGCACCGAATAGCCTGAAGGATTGAAGGAATCAAGAACAGAAGCCATTCCAAGTTCCCATTACACCTTCTGAAGGTTGGAGCAATCATATCCAAAGCATTCCAGACTCTTCTATAAAAGAACGAGGTTGAAATACTTTGGAGGGGGTATCTGTAGGAGTATAAAACTGCTTATAGGTCCCTTAACACAACTCGGCACGGTGATTCAACAAACCAACGAACCATCGGACGATATATCCAAGCATGATCGTTAGACCACAACATCGAAGCTAAGTGAGATGCGACGAAGCAGATTAACGAGGCGACGAGGTTAAACACCGAAGCGGATTTACTACCAAATCAGGATCTGGACTGCCAAATCAGAGTCCAGGTCAACAAATCAAAGTTGGGACAAACCGCGAAACCGGAAAAAGGGCGCAAAACCAAACACCTGGGGGACTCGGCCGAAACTGAGCCACCGAGAGCTCGACCAAAACCGAGCCACCTAGAGGTGGCTCGTGGGCCGAGCCACCTAGGTGGCCGGCCACCTGGGCCAAGCCCAGATCTGGGCCCATATCTGAGCCCAGATGCCTATAAATAGGCTTGGTGGCTCATTGTTTTGGAGGTTGGAACTTTTGGAGCCGAAACTCTGCCGGATTGAGAACTGAATCTTAGAGTTTTTTAAGCTTTGAAGACTTGGACATTTTCAGATCTGGTTCTTGGCGAGCATCTACGTCAAAAAAGGCAGGAGTTTGAGAGAGAGAGATCAGATCTGAGATCCACACGGTAATACTTCGGATCAAAACTTGGTTTTTGATCCCGAGAAGGCTATTATTTCCTTGGTGAAATAGTACCCCCGGCTATTATTTCCTTTGTGAAATAGCACCTGTCATACCGTGTAGATCCGACCGGATCAAGATCGCGCGGTGGTCCACGGAGCGAGAGACCGCAAAACAGGATCTCGCGATTCGTTCGACATAAAAGGAAAGTTGTAATTTTTATTTTTTCTTTGATCTCGTTGTAACCGGATCTTATAAAAAGATCGGATCTTTGTAACTGATAAACTGTTAACAAAGGAATCAATGGAATCGAAGAACGCAATTTTTCTCGCGAACAAACGCGTGTTAGGCGTTGACTTTAGGATTTTTGGCTAACCCTCAGCCTTCAACGGATTTGATTAGCTTTTACTGACTACCGTTTGAGTCGGGCTAGCATGCAGATTGTCTAAAATCCGTTCCGCATGTGACGTTGTGCTAACGGAATGAACTCCCTTAGACTCGCTGCTACGACTTCGAATACGTAGACTTCGCCATTGTTACAGGAATAGGTTACCCGGCAACGTATATTAGACGCTGACTTATCCTTACTTAGGTTTCAGAATAGGATACCCCAGAATCGAACTCTGGTGTCTTCTTCCACGAAGAAAGACTAAACCGGCAGCTGTTTGCGGAAAAAGTTGCTGTATTCATTGCTGCATTCATTACAACTTCAATCGTTACAATGAAATAAAAAGATAGCCTTTTTATAAGACCGGTACACAATGAAAACAAAATAAATACAACTCTTTTCAAACAAACGCAAGATCTGTTCATCATCTCTTGCTTGCGTGGGTCTTTTGCCTGTGACGGGGATGTTGATATCCGTGGACCACCGGGGCACTCAGATCTGGTCCGAGAAAATCGGGCAGAGCTTCGTCTATCCGCGGAGGGATTTAGAAACTTCTGATCCCGAAAAATCGGACAGAGCTTCGTCGATCCGCGGGGGATCTAAGAAGCTATGAAGCTTATATCTCGGCTAAAGCGAGACACCAGCTCTACTTAGTATCACCGCTAAGGGGCAATACTAAGGAAAAGAAAAAGGGGGAATGAAGAAGAAGGCTCCTTTGCTGCAGAAGGCTCGCTCACTCCTCGATCCGGCAGGGCTTCGCCGCTCTCTTAGAAAACCCCGACTCCTTCCTCCGGCAGGGCTTCGCCGCTCCTCTCTGGAATTTCAGATCTCAAAGGCTAAAGCTCTAGATCTGAAATTTCTCTCCCAAAACCAAGGCCAAGAGAATGGAGGCCCTAGGGGCCTATTTATAGGAAAACAAAGGGGGGGTAGGGGCTGGTTGAGGACACCCCCTAGGGGGGTGTCTCGGCTCCAAAACCGAGACACCCCTTGGGGTGTCTCGGCCATGGCCGAGACACCCCCCATGGGGTGTCTCGGCCATGGCCGAGACACCCC
>NC_033795.1:71377155-71377421 GCF_001876935.1 Asparagus officinalis | reverse complement strand
GTTTATCGCTTGGCCGTCGTCGGAGTCTTGAGTCTGCAGCTGATGAATTGAGTTTGGCTCGTGTCATTGAGTTGACTTTGAACTACCTCCACCACATTGTACTGGCTTAGGGCTTCGGATTCCCGCGTGTTGATTTTCTGTCGCAACGCGTTGACCGGCGTTGACCTAGGGTTACGCGTTGACTGGCGTTGACCCTTAGGTTTGAGTCGTCGAACGTTGACTTTTGTCGCAACGCGTTGCTTGGCGTTGACCTGGGGTTACGCGTT
>NC_033795.1:71374422-71376155 GCF_001876935.1 Asparagus officinalis | reverse complement strand
TGCCTTGATAGAGCCGGGCTCCAGTTTGCGGAACCATTCAAAGGCCACCCCCTTGAGGGTGCCTATGAATAGTCGAGTAAGAATGGCGTCATTCCCCGTAAGGAATCCGGTCTGCGCCATGAAGTAGTAGATGTGCTGCGAGGGTGATCCCTTGCCATCAAACTGTACCAAGCTGATTGGCTTGAACTTTGCTGGGTATGGGACTGTGTCCCATTCGATAGGGTAGGGACGTACCACCCCCAGCTTGTTCATGTTTTGCTGAAGCTTCAGCGCGTTGAGTTGGTCCTGGAACTCGTCGAATCTTTTGTCACAGGTGCTATCCCCAGTGTGCGACGTTCCTATCGACGTTTTGGACGTCTCAGCCGCTGGACGGTGAGGAGGTACCCACTCCCTGTCCCTAGTTTGTCGGGATAAGGGACGTTGGGTCCTCTTCTTCTTCTTCTTCTTGTTCAGCAGTTGCTCCATCATTTTTCTTAGAGAGTCGATGGTCGCCTGCTGTTCCTCCAGCTTTTGAGCCATTGTCTGCTCGGTGTTGAGTTCGGTCATGTGCACTCTCGCCTGCGCGTCTTGACTTGAGCGCGAGGTCTGAGATGTGGCCGCCGCCGAATGAATCTCCTCTTCACCACAGGAGGGGGGTACCAGGGTAGAGTAATCAAACCCAATGCTTGCCCCCCTGCGACTACGTGTTCGCTGGAATATGCCGTCCTGACGGCGTCGAGCGAACCGAGTGTTGGGTCTTAGGACGGAGTCCGAGTCTGGCGAGTCGCAGTCGGCGAGGACCGTGTGGATGAGTCTCTCACAGTGGCACTGAGGATTCGCCTATTGCATAGTGCGTTTGCGAGTTAAGTATTCCCTAACGTCTTCTGTGGGCGATTGGTGACAACCCCCAGCTTCAGAAGAGTCGCTCGGGTGAGTGTACAGGAGATTTTTGGACGCGCTCTCCGATGCGCCTTGGGTGGAATGCTTTGGTGCTGGAGTTGGACGACTTCGCCTTGACTGGCGAGTCTTCGCGTTTGAGCGAACTCCAGTACGTGGGCGGGTTTCAACCCTTCATTTGGAAGAACGGGTTCGCGAAGAGTCGCCTACCTCTCTACCTTTACGTTTATCCGCCAAGTGGTTATGGCGAGGCTCGCCAGCCTTCGAGGATTCGCCTACTCGGGTAGGCTCACTCCTTGAAAGTGAGTTATTCGCATCAGGGATATGACCTGAGAAGCGAAGTCTTCCCGAGAGGGCGGCTCTGCCTTCCTCGGTCGGCGCTCCCGACTTGGAGTGCCTCCCGATGTCGGGCAGTTTGCCTTCTTGTCTAGTGTTCCCCGGGCCCGTATGATGGTTCAGGCCATTATGAGGAACGGAGGCTTGGACCTCCTGTCTGACGAGCTTTTGCCGTCGCTGTTGGTTAGCTCTCCCAGCGGGGAGAACGTCACCGTGAGTTGTGGCAGTGTGGTTTGTGCCGGAGTGAACCGGCGCTTCCTCCAGGCAGGTGTCTGCGTGGACCGCTTGGCGATCCATCTGGCAGACCCTTGCCTCGGAGGCTTGTACCTCCTGTCTGACGAGCTTTTGCCGTCGCTGTTGGTTAGCTCTCCCAGCGGGGAGAACGTCACCGTGAGTTGTGGCAGTGTGGTTTGTGCCGGAGTGAACCGGCGCTTCCTCCAGGCAGGTGTCTGCGTGGACCGCTTGGCGATCCATCTGGCAGACCCTTGCCTCTTGCGCTCGATCTCTGGCTTGGCCTTGAT
>NC_033795.1:71351865-71356871 GCF_001876935.1 Asparagus officinalis | reverse complement strand
TACATGGTGACTCTCGTAACCGATTACAATTGACTCAAAGTCATTCAGAATTAAGCTGTCACCGTATTCAGGCTCGCTATCCGCCTCGTTGCCGCTCTCTGGCTCCTCCGCTGGTGGCGCGTCGGGGTCCTGGTACAGCAGAGAATCCGTGAAGTAGTTTTCGACGCCTTTGAAGGGCTGCTTGTCGGCCACTATTGTCCTGACTCGCTCATAATTGTCCACATACTTCAGGCACTGGTGTAATGTGGACGGGACTATTCTGTTGCCATGGATCCACGGGCGCCCTAGGAGTATGTTGTATGAAGGTTCGGCGTCGATGACGTAGCATGTCACCTCCGTCTTCATGTCGCCTATCCGACATTTCAGGCGGATTTTGCCGAGCGGCCGAGTCCCCGTGGCGTTAAAGCCGAAGATGGTAGTCGCAGTTGAGGAGAGGCTCTTTGGCGGTATCCCCAAGTGCTTGATCAACTTCAGAGGCACGATGCTCAGCGCTGACCCTGGATCGACCTGAATCCGATCTACTTTCGACGAGCCGACGTATCCTGTGAAGTATAGCTGCCGGTCATGAGATGTGCTCTTGATGAGCATATCCTCAGGGGTGAAAGTGATGCATGGGACCCGTCTCTCAGAGACTTGGCAGCAAGTTGTGCATCCTTGTTCTACCTCCGTTTCCTTCGAGAAATGGGTATAGAACGCCTCTGAGTCGGCCAGCGCCTCTTGGAGGGCCTCTCGGGTGGACCTGGACAACCGGAGGAGGTCGTACATGGTGATTCGCGCGGGAATGCTTTTCAGTTGCGCGAGCACGTTGAAGCGGAAAGGCTGGCGACTTGTGCTTGGTCCGTCCGGATGGGGATGGGTTGCTGCGACTGGCCTCGCGGGAGGTCCTGCCGGGTTCTCCGCCCTCGCGGGATATTCTTTCGCGAATTCTTTCCCTGCTCTCGTGGCGAAGACGTTGGTGTCTTCTTCAGAGTCGGTTAGGGCAGTCATCGCCGTGTCATCTCTACCTAGGATGGCGGAGACAACGTTGCAGTGCTTCCTCTTAGCCTCCTTGGAAGGCTGTGCAGTCCACTGCTCGTCATGGAGGAGGTCTGGATGGACCCACATCACCTGCCCCGATGGCAGAGTCTGTGGGACCAAACCCTTTTCCCGCTGGTTGTGAGGATCGTCGTTAGTGATCTTCAAGACCGCCTTGGGGATAGGGATTACCCCCGCTGGGGCTTGAACCTCTGGGAGATCCGTCCCGAAGCTTAAAGTGATCATGTTCGTAGTCACTTGTTTCTGGACTTTCTCTTTCTTCAAAACCCCCATGACGTAGAGGGCCTGGAGTTTGTCCTTGAGGACGTAGCCAGTAACTTGGGTCACCGGTTTTGTCAGCCTCCTCAGGCTTGGCGGCTTCTGGCAACTTAATTCGCCCACTCTTGAGTAGAGTGTCGAAAGTCGCCACCACCTGGTCTTCTTTGAAATCATATTGCCGCTGGGGGCGTGGTTCAAATTGCCTGGGTTTAGGCTTTTGAGCGGCCTTCGGAGCCGGGGCGGAGTCGACTGCCATGATTTCCTTTCCTCTCGACCGAGGAGGATTCTTCAGTGCAGCTGGCTCTGCTGCTCCCTTTTTGGACTGCGGCTCTTTGGCCTCCAGCCTCTTGATCATATTTTCAACTTGCTCACCTTGGCGAACAAGCTCCTTCCAAGTCCGGGTCCTCGTTGGTTCGTCGGTTTGTGCCGAGCTGAGCTAAGGGACCTATAAGCAATTTTATATGCCTACAGCGAACAAGCTCCTTCCAAGTCCGGGTCTCTACTACCCCTATTTTGGACAGGATATGGATCGACAGATTGTTGCGGCACATCTCAATCAGCGTCACCTCGGAAACTTGGTCCCGACAGTGGACTGATCGATTCCAAAATCTCTTCACGAAGTCGTTGACCGACTCCAATTTCCGCTGCTTCTCAGCGAGGAGAGTGGCCATTGACACTTCCATGTCATCGTCGAAGAAGCGGGCGAGGAAGAGCTTCTCGACGTCGGCCCATGCCTTGATAGAGCCGGGCTCCAGTTTGCAGAACCATTCAAAGGCCACCCCCTTGAGGGTACCTATGAACAGTCGAGTAAGAATGGCGTCATTTCCCGTAAGAAATCCAGTCTGCGCCATGAAGTAGTAGATGTACTGCGAGGGTGATCCCTTGCCATCAAATTGTACTAAGCTGATTGGCTTGAACTTTGCTGGGTATGGGACCATGTCCCATTCGATAGGGTAGGGACGTACCACCCCAAGCTTGTTCATGTTTTGCTGGAGCTTCAGCGCGTTGAGCTGGTCCTGGAACTCGTCGAATCTTTTGTCACGGGTGCTATCCCCCGTGTGCGACGTTCCTATTGATGTTTTGGAGGAGTAATCGGAACGCCGATCATCCTCCGTCTCAGCCGCTGGACGGTGAGGAGGTACCCACTCCTTGTCCCTAGTTTGCCGGGGTAAGGGACGTTGGGTCCTCTTCTTCTTCTTCTTCTTGTTCAGCAGTTGCTCCATCATTTCTCTTAGAGAGTCGATGGTCGCCTGCTGTTCCTCCAGCTTTTGAGCCATTGTCTGCTCGGTGTTGAGTTCGGTCATGTGCACTCTCGCCTGCGCGTCTTGACTTGAGTGCGAGGTCTGGGATGTAGCCGCCGCCGAATGAACCTCGTCTTCACCGCAGGAGGGGGGTATCAAGGTAGAGTAATCAAACCCAATGCTTGCCCCCCTGCGACTACGTGTTCGCTGGAATATGCCGTCCTGACGGCGTCGAGCGAACCAAGTGTTGGATCTTAGGACGGAGTCCGAGTCTGGCGAGTCGGAGAGTACCGCCTTCCCCTTATCCATTATGTTAACCGTGGCGGATGAGAGCTCTAGGTCGTCAGCAGCGCGTCCTTTTTGGTGACGACGCCTTTGACGGGAGGGCCTTGGTCGAGAGGACTGTTGTGATAGTCTCTTGAACACCGAAGGTCTCGCCGTTCCGACGCATTGGCAGTCGGCGAGGACCGTGTGGATGAGTCTCTCGCAGTGGCACTGAGGATTCACCTCCTGCATAGTGCGTTTGCGAGCTAAGTATTCCCTAAGGTCTTCTGTGAGGGATGTGACCTGAGAAGCGAAGTCCTCCTGAGCGGATGGCTCTGCCGTCCTCGGTTGGCGCTCCTGATTTTGAGGGCCTTCCGACGTCGGGCAGTTTGCCTTCCCGTCTAGTGTTTCTCGGGCCTGTATGATGGTTCAGGCCGTTGTGAGAAACGGAGGTTTGGACCTCCTGTCTGATGAGCGTTTGCCGCTGCTGCTGGCTAGCTCTCCCAGCGAGGAGAGTGTCACTGCGGGCTGCGGTAGTACAGTTTGTGCCGGAGTGAACTGACGTTTCCTCTGAGGCAGGTGTCTACGTGGACCGCTTGGCGATCCATTTGGAAGACCCTTTCCTCTTGCGCTCGATCTCTGGCTTGGCCTTGATCGATTGTGAGGGAGTGGGCTCCTCCGACGAGACTCAGGTGGAACCTTCAGGTGCGGAAGCTTTGACCGTCTAAGGTGGGCTTCGGCGCACGACTCTGTGGCGTTTGCGGGACGCATCGCCACCAGAGGATGAGGAAGACAAGTACTCTTCGTACTTGGCCTGGTCGAACTCAATCTCCAGGGACTCTACAGTCGTCCCGACAGCAACTTCGTCAAATTGAGCCACCACCATTTCGTTCGATGAAATAGCTCCTCCCACTATGGTCGCCATCTTCTATATGGTGTAAATTTGATTTCTCAAAAACAGGGAGTGTTCGTTTGTATTAATAAGAAAGCTTATTACAAACTAATAATCAAATGGTTACAACAGAAGCAGAGGGAATGCCCTCTTTGTTTTGTGTGGTGACTTTAGGTGGCTATAGGACGCTTCACTCGATGCTCGTGTCGAGTCTGCTTCCCTTGGACCGTTCGATCGAGGTTACTGGAGAGCTTCAGTTCGCAGTAGAAGCTCGAATCGATGGAGTTCGGGTCTGCTTAGTTCGTCGGCGATCGGAGCTCACAACTAGGCAGTGGTGCTGTAATGCAAGGATCTGCTAACAGCTTGGTCTCAATTACTTTTCTCCAAGTTTTGCGACCTCTCTTCCAGTATGCTGGAAGGGGCTTTTAAATGGAAGAAGGACAGCTTGACTTATCCTTGAATTATGGGATGTGACCATATGTGGTTCGGAGACGTCCTGCTGTTCTTCGTACTGCCAGCGGTCATTCGAAGTGCTGTGCTCTGTATCACGTTTCGTAAGAGTGGGAAAGCCCCTCCTCGTATGCGTGACAGTGGCTGTCAGATGCTTGCGTGGATCTGACCAACCACCGAGCGCCGGCGGCTCTCGACCCCTCATTTGGGACAACTGAGGTGAGCCGCATTTATGAGGGTGCAGGCTGTTTTGACACCTGTCTGCTCACTTGTACTGTAGGCGGCTTGTTCGACGGGCCTGGAGTAGCGGGCCTGGAGTGCCGTGCCTTCTCTCTTTAGGTCAGGAGAGGCGGGAAAGCGTGTTCCTGGTACTCGAGTGGGTTTGGACAGTTCGTCGAACACCGGCGGATTCGTCTCCTGACTTAGATAGCCGATGTGAGTCGCATTTATGACTGTTTAGGTCGACTCGACACCCGTCCAGTCCTTCACACTGCAAGTACTGTGAGCGGCCGCCTGGCGGTCTTGGAGTACTGTGCCCTCTCCCTTTGGGTTGAGAGAGAGAGAGATGGGAAGGCCCATCTTAGCACGTGGGTTAGCGGATACCCAGCTATACTGACGGCCTGCAGGTTTGCAGGCGGATTCGACTTGACTCGGGCAGGCGAGTCGTGTGAAAGGCGAATTTCCGCTATTCCAACTGATCTCAACTCGTGCAGGCGAGTCGATTATTCAGGCGAATCTGGAACCGAGCACGTTTGACGACTATGCGGCTTAGGCAGGCGACTTCTTGAGGGCGAATTTCCTGTAGGCTTATCAGAGGTATTTTTTTTACCGTATATAGGCACTCACCACCGACGAGAGGAATTGGC
>NC_033795.1:71340788-71351845 GCF_001876935.1 Asparagus officinalis | reverse complement strand
AGCGCCGCCGATGACCGGAGCTGGTAGCGAACTCGGAGCAGCAGCGACGGTGGGCTTGAATCAGGAGACGGTCTTCTTCCTGGGCGCCATTAAGGGAGATGATCGGAGAAGATGAACAGGATTCTTCAGAGTTTTAGAACGAAGAATTTTCATTAAGCCTTTCGGAGAAGAACAGGCGTAAGAGTCAAATGACTCTTGATTTGACCCCAGCGGTCTATTTATAGACAGATATGAGCTGTCGAATCGGAACAAGATTCTAGGCTAGAATCCCGCCAAACACGATCTCTGCGTCAATGTTGGTTGAACTTCTGAACGCAGAGTTCACCTGTGCGTTTCAATTCTCAAACACAGAGTCCACTCATGCATTTTAAACACCATAGAATGAACCTCTCGATAACTAGGGCTATGACATAGCTTCAAATAAATAAAGAGAGGCTAATGTTGATCATCAAGGTGACCAAATCCAAGAAGAAACTGGTTGATGACAAATAACTTTGCAGCCTTTCGGATGAGTCAGTGATGATTGAAATCATCGAGTTCGATCCGTTAAGCAACTCATTCTTCTGAAAGGTTTAACATTTCCAACAAGATGAACAAAGCCAAAAGGTATTCAACCTCACTAAAGAAGACCTCGTTAACAAGTTTGCAGCCAACGTTTCCATGATAGCATCACTATCATTGGACGTTTTATTACTTAAAGCCCAAAGACTCACGTCGAATGTTCATCAATGCCTACAAGAATTTTCTAGACATAGAATACACCTCATTGTAGATTGAGTGGAGTATCTGAAGGATCCAGACAAAATCCGAAGAATACACCTCATCGTAGATTGAGTGGAGTATCTGAAGGATCCAGACATAATCCGAAGAATACACCTCATCGCAGATTGAGTGGAGTATCTGAAGGATCCAGACAAAATCCGAAGAATACACCTCATCGTAGATTGAGTGGAGTATCTCAAGGATCCAGACAAAATACGAATAATACACCTCATCGCAGATTAAGTGGAGTATCTTAAGGATCCAGACAAAATCTGAAGAATACACCTCATCACAGATTGAGTGGAGTATCTTAAGGATCCAGACGAGTTCATTATCATCTTCATCCTTGTTTGGTTCAATAACAATGGGCTTTAGCTTGTTTGACTAAGTTCATTGTCATCAAGACATAAAAGTTACCTTGTTTGGTTTAAGGAAGTTGAATCACTACGTTCCAATAACAAAGTTCACGATGTCTTCGAACCAGGCGGAGTGAATGATCAATCAACAAAATTTCGAGATCCAAAGTATTCCGAAAATTCATCCTAGTCAATTGCAAACTTTCAAAAACTTTGGAGGGGGGTTCTGTAGGCTGTCTAAAAATCATAATAGGCTATCTAAAAACATGAAAATGTGAATATATGAGTTTTGACATTTTACCTTAACCATGTTTTGAAACAATACAAAATGATTTTATAGACTTGAAGAAATATGTAAACTATTATTATGAAGTCTATAAACAATGAATATAGTATTTTATCAAAATACACATATAACGTACTAAAACATGATTTCATTGAACTAAATAAAATTGATATTGATGAAATCATATATATGCATGTAAGTATGAAACAAAAATATGTTTTCTAATTATATTCAATTGTTTCATATTAAAACTTGAAAACTCAAAACCATGTATGTATATATATAACTAAAAATGTACATGGAAACCAGTAAATGTGTGTGTGTATATTATATTGAGCTTAAGGTACTAACACACATAATAAAAACTCCTAAACTAAATTACCCAAGCTTGATCTTGATCTTCAATAGCTTGACTTGGTAATCTTGCGAATGAAGCTTGAACTTGAATCTTTAACTTTGAATTGCGTAGGCTTCACTCCACAATTCCGCCAACCTCCATTGGATATGATCGTGAATGCGCAATTCCATCCATCCTCCAACTTGTTGTTTGTCTACAATAAATAAGAAAACACAAATACTAGACAAACAATATTAGTGGTAAATTATTTTTTAAACATCATCAAAACAAGAAGGCCAATAATCTCCCCCTTTTTTATGATAACAAACAATTTACAGAAAAGGATATATGCATGAAAGGAAATGAATATATAAATTATATGTCATGCATATAAACAAGAAGGAATATACTCACAATATTTCTCCCCCTTTGACAACATCAAAAAGGGGAAAACCATATAGATGAGAGAGAGCGAAAGCTCCCCCTACCTATAAGCATGGTTGAGTATAACACATAGAAAGATATAGGGATTGTTCCCCCTATCAAAATGCCTAATGAATGTATGGAATGAATGCTAAGGCATACATATGTGAGAAAGCATAGATTAAAAACATACTAAACATAACTCACATACAAAAAAGATAATGAGAACACATATAAATATGTTAATATAAAAGAAGTGTCTCATTACACAATTTAAAAAAAAACATTGTGTATAAAAATAGATTTATGAAATCAAAAGATAGAACATGATAATCACGCAAAATGTTTTCAAATCAACCAAGTGAAATCATAAATCAAAGTGTAAATACAAAAACAATGTTTGATCAATAGAGAAAACTTTCTTTGTAGGACTTGATCAAACCACTCATAGAACACATTATAAAGCATATTTGAAACTTTTTTGTGCTATATAATGAATTCAAAAGAACAAATCAAAACAAAATTTTCATAGTTCAAAAATTAGATTACAAAACATACAAGAATCATGAACTATGAAAAAAATCATCTTTTAAAAGTATAAAACCAAATCATCATTGATTTTCAAAAATCAAGAGAAGCAACTATATCTAGCTCTTGAGCTAGTATCAACCCATATAAATATTTTTAGCACCCGGTAAACAAGATTTGGGAATAAACACCCAATAAACCCGGAGGGTTATATAAACACAAACCTCTCATCAAAACAAAACCAATAATCATGAAAACAAAAGAATTTGATCAATGAAAAAAATTTATTTTCATGTTCAAAAGTTTAAAGTATAATTTTTTAAAACCAAGAAAAAATAAAAATAAAAATACTAAAATTCTTGGTTTAAAATCAAATTTGTTTTGGTACCCAAGTATTCTTGGTACCAAAAGGTTTAAAGACATGACCCCTATCATTTAAGCTCAAAGCCATAGGGTTATGAACCCGTTTGGGCACATGTGGTGCACTAACACGGTCAAAGCAATAATCACTCAAATAACCCTTCCGATTGTAATTTGTATAATGAAAGATTTTTTGTGGACCATTAGCTCATGCACGAGTAACATTTGCAAACATAGATGGTCTTTTAAGATTATTTTGCAAATATGAAATATTTTGAAACAATGTTGGTCTACTTGAAATATTTTTTCAATTTAGAAACTTTTCACAAATAAAAATAAAACTTAGCTAAGTGACCAACTCTACTATAAAAATCACAATGATACATATTAGCATGCTTATGATGAACAATGGGTGCATGTGTGTGTACATGTGATGAAGAAGAAGCCTTATGAGATGCACAAGAAGGATTAATATTCTTTTGTTTTTGTGCATCATAGCAAAATTTAGCTAAATGGCCTTTACGATCATAAATGGAACACTTGTAAACTTTGTTATACAAGTGTGCATAGTGTGTTGGTGATTTATAAGTTATAGCACTAGATTTAGCACACTTATCCATAAGTTTCTTATGATTATCAATGCATGTGTTTAAGGTTGAATCTAAACAAGATATGCGGTTTTTCACATGATTCAACTCATCAATATACATACAAGCATTGGAAATAGAAGTAGATAAAACATGATCATTTCTAAATGAATTAAACTTATTTCTAATAGTTTCTACTTCTATCATGGCATCATTATTAGCATGAGTTAAGCTAGCAATAGATGAAGACATGTTATTATTTTCCAAACTTAATAACTCATTGTTTTCTTTCAAAATAGCATTCTCTTTAACAACAATATCAAGTTTGGAAGCTAGCGACTCATGATCGGATTTCAAATCTACATGCTTGCTTTTAAGATCAATAAAATTATTATGCAACTTGGTGTAGGCATGCATTAATCTTTCATATGCACAAACGAGTTCATAATTAGATAAATCATTATCGGAATCGGAATCACTTACTACACAAGAGTTATCCACTTGTGGCCGTGTGCATGATGCTCCACTATTAATTGAAGTCGATTCTGCCACAACGCATCGAATCTCCTCCAAATCTCCTTGATGTGCTTCAAAAACTTTTTAAATCGTGTAAGCACTATCAAAATGAGCAAGTTCGTTAGAAATACATGGTTCAAAAGCATTATGCAAGAATTCTAACACTAACTTGTTTATTGTAAACATTTTCTTATTATGATTGCTCCACTTGGATTTTTCAAATGTGGGCACAATATAAGCACAATCAATAACTTCCCATAAGTCAATATTTCTAGATTCAATAAATATTTTAAATTTAGAGCACCATGGAGCATAAGGGAAATTTCTATATTTTGGAGCACTATTTGGATCATAGCCTAAACGAAATGCATCCATATTCAAGATAATTATGTGAATATATGCAAGCAAGACAAATGCAATCATAACTAGATTAGCACAAAAAGATAACTTGGATCTTTAACTCAAGGCGATTAGACCTTAAATCAAATAGCACCATACTCTGATACCAATTATTAGACCCTAGAGGGGTTGATTAGGGTCTTATGCTAATCTAATCCGATTTTATGCTAATTAAAACTAATAACAAGTTATCCTAGCAAGTATGAAATACAACAAGATATATGACCTAGGATAAGCAATATGAACAAAGAGATATGTCCTAGCAATGAGATATACTATGAGATATATGCAAGCATATACAACTTAATACAAGGGTGAAATAAACATAAACAAAACAAGAGTGATAGTGTGCAAATAAATAATGCAAACACACAATATGATCACGGAGTTCGGACCTTCCGTCCTACGTCTCCGTTCCCCACTCCTGGGGAGAAATCCACTATCACAACCGGGTTTTCTACGTTTACCCGAATAACGTTTACACCTCACAATGTCGATTTTCAACGCTCACCGATCAACGTCCACTCCTCACACTCGGTTTTCTAGTTCACCGAAAACTTCACAATTCACACTCTCACAATGTCAGTTTTCAACGCTCACCAATCAACGTCTATACCTCACACTCGGTTTTCTAGCTTACCGAAAACTTTACAATCTCACAATATAACAAATGATTGTTCTCAAATATGGATGAGAACACAATGAAGCTCACTCTCAATTATTACAACCCCCCACAACCCAATTATACAATGTATGCAAATACAATAAGCTCAATGGTTGTGTGTGTAAGCAAAGAGATTAAACAAATCTAAACTCAATATAAAACTAGCTTTAATAAAATGATAAACAAATAAATAGATATAAGGCTAGAAAAGGAGTTTAGAAAACTTCTCAATAGATCAAGAGATCGAGGAAGAGTAGTTGGATGCTCAAACACCAATAGACGATCTCCTCAAGCTCTTGTGAAATTGATTTCACAAACTCAAACTCTTAAATGATTAAAAGCTTCTTAAAGAAACTTAAACAACACTTAAACCCTTGTTAAAACTTTGTTAAAACATTTCTTGGATGTTGCTAGTAGAAGGGTTTTGAGGGGTTTATATAGGAAGAGAAACAAATAGCAAAAACCCCAAACAAAAGACCAAAAACCCCCAAGAATCAGAAATCTGATTTTGTACTAAAATGACCGTTGGGGTGAACGGCGGTCGACCGTGAAAAACTCGCGGTCAACCGCGAGCAACAAAACAACAAAACTGGGCTTTAGAAACACATACGGTCGACCGTGAGCCACAAAAGATCATACTGAGTCTTTGGACTCAAGGGCGGTCTGAAGGACCCTAGAGGGGGGGTGATTAGGGTCAAGAGGCTCTAATATGCAATTAAAAATCAGTACAAACAAACCACAGTAACAGAAGTGCAATAATAAAGAAAGAGATAAAGTTAGGAATCGTTATCCTTGACGCGCGATGTGTTAACGAGGTTCGGCCCGCTGACCTACGTCCCCGCTCCCCACTCTCGAGGAGAAATCCACTAACACATCCGGTTTGGAAGCCGGAACTTCGTCTACACAATGATCCCACAAGATCTCTCTCTCACTACACAGTTGATCTCACAGATCACACTCCCTCACAGTCGATCTACACAAGATCTCACTCACAGCAGCAGAAGATAAATGCAAGACACTCTCTTTACACAAGCCCCTATAGCAAAGAGAAGAGTACTGAAGCTGGGAAGTGAAACACACACAAGAACTCAGAAGAACAAGTTTGATTTGAAAATTTTCTCAGGAAGAAACAGAGCTCTCTGGTTCTCTTTCAAACGTTAGGGCTTAGGGAAGAAGAAGCAGGCTTGGGGGTTTTTATAAAAGAGTTTAAATCAATAAAAACAAAAACCCAATCTTCCTATTTAGGAAGATAATCTACTTTGCAGGTTGTGACCTCAGACTGTGCCAATCACTAATAAGTGAAAGCACAGGAGTCGAGGCGAGAAACGACCGTTTAAAAAATCGCGGCTGACCAAATCGGTTGACCGAAGAAATAATCGGTCGACCGAAAATACCGTCGGTCGACCGACCGAAAAATTCGGTCGACCGCGGGCAGCTAAAGAAATTTGGAAAAACAAGCAGAGCCTCGTCGGTGCGATTAGAAGATTGAAAATTCGGTCGACCGTATCGGTCGACCGACGACAATCTGGAAAGATACTAAGGGATGGCCATAGGATCGGTCGACCGATTTCTGATATTTTCCAGAAAACAGATTTTTGACCAACTTGAAATATTTGCAAAATATTCATTTGACCTCTGAAAATTCTGAAACTTTGTAAAATGTTTTTAATACTAAAAACAAACTGTTTGGAAAAAGAATTTTGCAGATAGGTACTCATACTTGTGAAAAATAGTGTTTTGTGAAAAACGCTTAAAAGACACAAGTCTAAAAACGTGTGTGTGATTCCCAATAGCTTCAAGTAAACTCAGTAACTCTTTGCCTACATTCTAGCACTAGAGAGAAATATAAAAGATAGCTAATATCCTCATATTGAAAGCAATACTTGAGCTTTGATATAGCTTGAATCGGATGAAGCTTTTATATGACTTTGTTGTTCTTGAAATAACGTTGCTTCATCTTTTTGGCCTCCTCCTCCTTTAGATGTCTTCGTTTTAGCGTATATTCCATCCATCCTCCGTTAATGGCACTAACGAGCTTGACAAATGATTTTACTATATTTACACTCAATAAGCCATTAGTACCGATAATGGTGGTTGTAAGAACATCATCAAAATATAAGGGCTAACACGGTCGACCGTGGTGGTCGACCGCAAATAGACACATGAATTGATAGGTTTGAAAACTGTTTTCTGATTTTAAAACCCTGTTTAAAAATATCAAACAAATTCTAAAAATTGTAAAACTTTGGGAAATGATTGTAGACATGATAATGAACATGCTACAAAATAGTCCAAAACAGTCCAAAATATGAAAATGTGAACATATGAGTTTTGACATTTTAGCTTAACCATATTTTGAAACAATACAAAATGATTTTATAGACTTGAAGAAAGATGTAAACTATTATTATGAAGTCTATAAACAATGAATATAGTATTTTATCAAAATACACATATAATGCACTAAAACATGATTTTATTGAACTAAATAAAATTGATATTGATGAAACCATATATATGCATGTAAGTATGAAACAAAAATATGTTTTCTAATTATATTCAATTGTTTCATATTAAAACTTAAAAACTCAAAACCATGTATGTATATATATAACTAAAAATGTACATGGAAACCAGTAAATGTGTGTGTGTATATTATATTGAGCTTAAGGTACTAACGCACATAATATAAACTCCTAAACTAAATTACCCAAGCTTGATCTTGATCTTCAATAGCTTGACTTGGTAATCTTGCGGATGAAGCTTGAACTTGAATCTTTAACTTTGAATTGTGTAGGCTTCACTCCACAATTCCTCCAACCTCCATTGGATATGATCGTGAATGCGTAATTTCATCCATCCTCTAACTTGTTGTTTGTCTATAATAAATAAGAAAACACAAATACTAGACAAATAACATTAGTGATAAATTGTTTGTTAAACATCATCAAAACAAGAAGGCCAACATTAACAAGTTAAAAAAAATTAAATACAACCCTAATGATCATGATCATCAAACTAATATAAACAACAACTAAAACTAAAGATTTTTACATTGGTTAAAAGATTAACATCGTAAACTAAGATATTAAAACATTAGGTTAAGCTTAAACATGAGATTCATTAATTAAACATATTAAATCTTGAATTAACTACAGTGAAAGGTTTAGAGGAAGATGATCTTGTCTTAAACATCGTGTTGGACTCCTGAACACGTGTGTGCAAGATCTCTCTTCCCCAAAGTCGCAAAATCCCGCCTTCCTCTCGACAAATGCCTCAAGAACTCTCTCAAATCTCACAAATTATGATTAGGGTTTGAGAGAGAGGAAGAGGGGCTGTTAGGACTTGGAATACTGATGAAAAGATGTGTTTTGCGTGTGTAAACATCTATAAATATAACTACAAACCCGAATCAAAACAGCTCAAACCTGAAACAGGAAACCTAGTCAGACTGAGAAAATAGTCTTCGGTATTTTGGCTGTAACTTTCATGTACGACCTCGGAATGAGGTGATTTAAGATGCGTTTGAAATCTATTGATGATACCTATAACATTTGTCTTTTTAGTTTTTCTAGATTCGAAATGTATCGGTGTGTAATGCAGAGATACTCTTAACTAGTCATTTTTTCAGATTTTCTTCTTTATGCATGTTTAACATTTGCATACTCTTATATATACTCTTAAATGAGTATATATGAGTGGAGGGGATTGTGCCACCTCACTACTAAGCACAAAATTTATGCTTGGTAGCAAGCATACACATATTTCTCATATATATATATATATATATATATATATATATATATATATATATATAGTAATATATATATATATATATATATCGGGATAAGTGTTCCTAAGGTGACGCCTTAATAATTATCTACGACGGCGGCTAAAATCACATGATTGAGGCTACGTATTTTAAAACCCCAACACACTAAGATTGGGTTGAACCATCGTCGTTTGACCCCTCCTATTTGAGGCATGTAAAAAGTTCTATTCATGTAAGTCGAAACCGTTTAAAATTGAGATCGAGTGAATGAAGGGTCAAATGACTGACGGGTTCACCCCAAACTTGATGTGTTGGAGTTTTAGAAATATGTCGATCAAGTTCATACAACGGAGCGGATCATCCAAAATTAGGCTCAATCATGTGATTTTAGGCCATGTCCTTAGATGATTATCTTAAGGCTCACCTTAGGAACACTTCTCCATATTATATATATATATATATTATTATATATATATTATATTTATATATATATATATTATAATATATACTATAAAATGTCAAATGCAGGATTATATGTTTATTTTATTCTTTAATAATCCATCGCTTCTCTTCTACTGAGGGCCTTGAATCGTGTAGTTAGCAAAGCACGCAACCGCCTGGTGAGGAGATAGTCGATTGAGGTCCAGTTGGGTCCAAGCAAAGGTCACGAAATTGGCGGCGGCTTGTGATGGAGTCAAACAATTAACCTGTTGAAGCAAGCAGGTCCCTCAAAACTAGCTGAAGTAAGCAGCTTCGATAAAACCTGAAGCCCTAGGCCTTCTTTATAGATTGATATAGATACGACTGGGGCCTGCAGTACCAGTCTCATCAACATTGTTCTGCACAAAGTATCTCAACCTATGTTCCGATTTTATTATATTATAGACTAACAACTTTCAATGAGAATGACATGAAAACCAGTATCTGTTCTGGTCCGGAGCTAAAGACGTGTTCCTCCCATCGATTATCACTATGAAACAGACCTATAACTTATCGAGTCCCAACTTCTCATCCCAAATAAGAATAATGGTCACAGGTACCACGCTTGCTAAAAAGTACAATGGTTTTCGGTCCTCTCTCTGATGTTGGAAAGATTTTTATCTATCTTCTCATTCTTTACTTCCTTGCTAAGATCATCAGATCACAGGCTTCTCCGGATAATGACACAGGTCCCTCATACTGCTTTCGTACATTTCTTTTAATATGCTTTTGTACTTTTTAGCTTCTCTCCTCACATTTGTTCCTGTTTCTAGTTTTTCTTTTTTCTTTTTTTAAAAGCCAGAGTTCAATTCAGATTGGTCTTTTGTCAACCCTCATATTTTATGAGTTTACCATATGCAACGAACCTAAGCTCGTGATATGAAAAATAAATTCAAATTGTTACCACTACTAAAAAGTAATGGAAAAACAATTATTTTTATTAAGTCAGTTGATCTTATTTCGACGGATGAGGTTAATATAATTTTACAAATCTGTTGTTTATAGTAGTGGGTTAACTCCCCTTTTTACTTCTCCGAGCTTTTTTCTTTTCCTTTCCTTCCTTTTTGTCTAATTTCTCTTTAACTTTTTAGTTTCATCGTCTCTTCTTTTTCCCACCTCTTTTTTTCCTCCATCTTCTTTTGCAGTTTTTTTCTATTCTATTGTTTTTTAATTTTTTAAAACTTGATTTCTATATTTTTTTTTTCATTTTCAACTTAAAGTGTGCAATCCTAGTTCGAGTGTGTTATCCTAGATTCTACCTAAACATGCTACATACCTTGCCAGAATAATTATATAATATTCAAAAGCACCTTACATATTCAAATAGGCCATATTGCATTAAAATTATATTTAGCTATGACCATGTTTGCATGAAAGTAATTATAAAGTATGTAAATAAAAGAAATAGAGGCACCTACTAGTGCTACATACGTCTAAAAGAAAAAAACATTTTTGTTTCTCTGAAGAACCTACCTCCGGTAAGAAGGGATTGTTTAGATTGTTAGAATTATCAGAAATAAGAAGTAGTTCAAAGAATTAACTTTAAAAATTTTGAAATATGAAGTAACGGAAGTAGTACTCCATATA
>NC_033795.1:71340172-71340662 GCF_001876935.1 Asparagus officinalis | reverse complement strand
TTACTTCATATCTACTTCCGCAACAAACAACCCTAACAAACATATTGATGTGCTTCCTTAGCGTCATCCATATTTCTTAAATAGTTTTTCCTCCTCTCAAGCTTCGGAAGTAGCTAAGAAGTAGGTGAAATATGCTTGAATTTAGGAATTACCTTTTAGTAACATATCCTTTATTAGTGGAAGTAACAATTTCTCATTGCTATCTAAAGAAAAAAGGAATAAAAATAAGAAGTACTATTTCATGATCAGCTAACTCAAAATATATGTGAAATAAATGAAAAGTATTATTTCCACTATTTGTTACTTCACAATTTTAGGATGATACTTTGTTGATCTATTTCTTATTTCTAGTACTTCAGTCAACTAAATAGGTTCTATATATACTGTTTAATCCATTTATAGGTAGTTCAATTGTATTCTATCATAGATTATACAACTAGCCCACGAAAATGATCAAACATCAAACAAATACAAAGAGATAAGGAGAACG
>NC_033795.1:71317353-71339172 GCF_001876935.1 Asparagus officinalis | reverse complement strand
TCATTGTGACGCGTTGTCCGGCGTTCAAGCTTCATTGCGACGCATTGTCCGGCGTCTGACACAGTTTATACTTATATGTTTATTGGAGTCTTAAGAAGAAGTTTATACTCGTATACTTTTCGGAGTATTGATTCTTTCATTGCTCGTTCATTGGGGGAATCGAGAGGGGATTTTGACTGTGGTCCTAACTGTAAGAAGGTTTGACCAAGTGGGTGTTTTGAGACAATCCTAACTGTAGGAAGGTTTGATCGCTCAATTTGTGGACCTCTCGTTCATTGGGGGAATCGAGAGGGGATTTTGACTGTGGTCCTAACTGTAAGAAGGTTTGACCAAGTGGGTGTTTTGAGACAATCCTAACTGTAGGAAGGTTTGATCGCTCAATTTGTGGACCTCTCGTTCATTGGGGGAATCGAGAGGGGATTTTGACTGTGGTCCTAACTGTAAGAAGGTTTGACCAAGTGGGTGTTTTGAGACAATCCTAACTGTAGGAAGGTTTGATCGCTCAATTTGTGGACCTCTCGTTCATTGGGGGAATCGAGAGGGGATTTTGACTGTGGTCCTAACTGTAAGAAGGTTTGACCAAGTGGGTGTTTTGAGACAATCCTAACTGTAGGAAGGTTTGATCGCTCAATTTGTGGACCTCTCGTTCATTGGGGGAATCGAGAGGGGATTTTGACTGTGGTCCTAACTGTAAGAAGGTTTGACCAAGTGGGTGTTTTGAGACAATCCTAACTGTAGGAAGGTTTGATCGCTCAATTTGTGGACCTCTCGTTCATTGGGGGAATCGAGAGGGGATTTTGACTGTGGTCCTAACTGTAAGAAGGTTTGACCAAGTGGGTGTTTTGAGACAATCCTAACTGTAGGAAGGTTTGATCGCTCAATTTGTGGACCTCTCGTTCATTGGGGGAATCGAGAGGGGATTTTGACTGTGGTCCTAACTGTAAGAAGGTTTGACCAAGTGGGTGTTTTGAGACAATCCTAACTGTAGGAAGGTTTGATCGCTCAATTTGTGGACCTCTCGTTCATTGGGGGAATCGAGAGGGGATTTTGACTGTGGTCCTAACTGTAAGAAGGTTTGACCAAGTGGGTGTTTTGAGACAATCCTAACTGTAGGAAGGTTTGATCGCTCAATTTGTGGACCTCTCGTTCATTGGGGGAATCGAGAGGGGATTTTGACTGTGGTCCTAACTGTAAGAAGGTTTGACCAAGTGGGTGTTTTGAGACAATCCTAACTGTAGGAAGGTTTGATCGCTCAATTTGTGGACCTCTCGTTCATTGGGGGAATCGAGAGGGGATTTTGACTGTGGTCCTAACTGTAAGAAGGTTTGACCAAGTGGGTGTTTTGAGACAATCCTAACTGTAGGAAGGTTTGATCGCTCAATTTGTGGACCTCTCGTTCATTGGGGGAATCGAGAGGGGATTTTGACTGTGGTCCTAACTGTAAGAAGGTTTGACCAAGTGGGTGTTTTGAGACAATCCTAACTGTAGGAAGGTTTGATCGCTCAATTTGTGGACCTCTCGTTCATTGGGGGAATCGAGAGGGGATTTTGACTGTGGTCCTAACTGTAAGAAGGTTTGACCAAGTGGGTGTTTTGAGACAATCCTAACTGTAGGAAGGTTTGATCGCTCAATTTGTGGACCTCTCGTTCATTGGGGGAATCGAGAGGGGATTTTGACTGTGGTCCTAACTGTAAGAAGGTTTGACCAAGTGGGTGTTTTGAGACAATCCTAACTGTAGGAAGGTTTGATCGCTCAATTTGTGGACCTCTCGTTCATTGGGGGAATCGAGAGGGGATTTTGACTGTGGTCCTAACTGTAAGAAGGTTTGACCAAGTGGGTGTTTTGAGACAATCCTAACTGTAGGAAGGTTTGATCGCTCAATTTGTGGACCTCTCGTTCATTGGGGGAATCGAGAGGGGATTTTGACTGTGGTCCTAACTGTAAGAAGGTTTGACCAAGTGGGTGTTTTGAGACAATCCTAACTGTAGGAAGGTTTGATCGCTCAATTTGTGGACCTCTCGTTCATTGGGGGAATCGAGAGGGGATTTTGACTGTGGTCCTAACTGTAAGAAGGTTTGACCAAGTGGGTGTTTTGAGACAATCCTAACTGTAGGAAGGTTTGATCGCTCAATTTGTGGACCTCTCGTTCATTGGGGGAATCGAGAGGGGATTTTGACTGTGGTCCTAACTGTAAGAAGGTTTGACCAAGTGGGTGTTTTGAGACAATCCTAACTGTAGGAAGGTTTGATCGCTCAATTTGTGGACCTCTCGTTCATTGGGGGAATCGAGAGGGGATTTTGACTGTGGTCCTAACTGTAAGAAGGTTTGACCAAGTGGGTGTTTTGAGACAATCCTAACTGTAGGAAGGTTTGATCGCTCAATTTGTGGACCTCTCGTTCATTGGGGGAATCGAGAGGGGATTTTGACTGTGGTCCTAACTGTAAGAAGGTTTGACCAAGTGGGTGTTTTGAGACAATCCTAACTGTAGGAAGGTTTGATCGCTCAATTTGTGGACCTCTCGTTCATTGGGGGAATCGAGAGGGGATTTTGACTGTGGTCCTAACTGTAAGAAGGTTTGACCAAGTGGGTGTTTTGAGACAATCCTAACTGTAGGAAGGTTTGATCGCTCAATTTGTGGACCTCTCGTTCATTGGGGGAATCGAGAGGGGATTTTGACTGTGGTCCTAACTGTAAGAAGGTTTGACCAAGTGGGTGTTTTGAGACAATCCTAACTGTAGGAAGGTTTGATCGCTCAATTTGTGGACCTCTCGTTCATTGGGGGAATCGAGAGGGGATTTTGACTGTGGTCCTAACTGTAAGAAGGTTTGACCAAGTGGGTGTTTTGAGACAATCCTAACTGTAGGAAGGTTTGATCGCTCAATTTGTGGACCTCTCGTTCATTGGGGGAATCGAGAGGGGATTTTGACTGTGGTCCTAACTGTAAGAAGGTTTGACCAAGTGGGTGTTTTGAGACAATCCTAACTGTAGGAAGGTTTGATCGCTCAATTTGTGGACCTCTCGTTCATTGGGGGAATCGAGAGGGGATTTTGACTGTGGTCCTAACTGTAAGAAGGTTTGACCAAGTGGGTGTTTTGAGACAATCCTAACTGTAGGAAGGTTTGATCGCTCAATTTGTGGACCTCTCGTTCATTGGGGGAATCGAGAGGGGATTTTGACTGTGGTCCTAACTGTAAGAAGGTTTGACCAAGTGGGTGTTTTGAGACAATCCTAACTGTAGGAAGGTTTGATCGCTCAATTTGTGGACCTCTCGTTCATTGGGGGAATCGAGAGGGGATTTTGACTGTGGTCCTAACTGTAAGAAGGTTTGACCAAGTGGGTGTTTTGAGACAATCCTAACTGTAGGAAGGTTTGATCGCTCAATTTGTGGACCTCTCGTTCATTGGGGGAATCGAGAGGGGATTTTGACTGTGGTCCTAACTGTAAGAAGGTTTGACCAAGTGGGTGTTTTGAGACAATCCTAACTGTAGGAAGGTTTGATCGCTCAATTTGTGGACCTCTCGTTCATTGGGGGAATCGAGAGGGGATTTTGACTGTGGTCCTAACTGTAAGAAGGTTTGACCAAGTGGGTGTTTTGAGACAATCCTAACTGTAGGAAGGTTTGATCGCTCAATTTGTGGACCTCTCGTTCATTGGGGGAATCGAGAGGGGATTTTGACTGTGGTCCTAACTGTAAGAAGGTTTGACCAAGTGGGTGTTTTGAGACAATCCTAACTGTAGGAAGGTTTGATCGCTCAATTTGTGGACCTCTCGTTCATTGGGGGAATCGAGAGGGGATTTTGACTGTGGTCCTAACTGTAAGAAGGTTTGACCAAGTGGGTGTTTTGAGACAATCCTAACTGTAGGAAGGTTTGATCGCTCAATTTGTGGACCTCTCGTTCATTGGGGGAATCGAGAGGGGATTTTGACTGTGGTCCTAACTGTAAGAAGGTTTGACCAAGTGGGTGTTTTGAGACAATCCTAACTGTAGGAAGGTTTGATCGCTCAATTTGTGGACCTCTCGTTCATTGGGGGAATCGAGAGGGGATTTTGACTGTGGTCCTAACTGTAAGAAGGTTTGACCAAGTGGGTGTTTTGAGACAATCCTAACTGTAGGAAGGTTTGATCGCTCAATTTGTGGACCTCTCGTTCATTGGGGGAATCGAGAGGGGATTTTGACTGTGGTCCTAACTGTAAGAAGGTTTGACCAAGTGGGTGTTTTGAGACAATCCTAACTGTAGGAAGGTTTGATCGCTCAATTTGTGGACCTCTCGTTCATTGGGGGAATCGAGAGGGGATTTTGACTGTGGTCCTAACTGTAAGAAGGTTTGACCAAGTGGGTGTTTTGAGACAATCCTAACTGTAGGAAGGTTTGATCGCTCAATTTGTGGACCTCTCGTTCATTGGGGGAATCGAGAGGGGATTTTGACTGTGGTCCTAACTGTAAGAAGGTTTGACCAAGTGGGTGTTTTGAGACAATCCTAACTGTAGGAAGGTTTGATCGCTCAATTTGTGGACCTCTCGTTCATTGGGGGAATCGAGAGGGGATTTTGACTGTGGTCCTAACTGTAAGAAGGTTTGACCAAGTGGGTGTTTTGAGACAATCCTAACTGTAGGAAGGTTTGATCGCTCAATTTGTGGACCTCTCGTTCATTGGGGGAATCGAGAGGGGATTTTGACTGTGGTCCTAACTGTAAGAAGGTTTGACCAAGTGGGTGTTTTGAGACAATCCTAACTGTAGGAAGGTTTGATCGCTCAATTTGTGGACCTCTCGTTCATTGGGGGAATCGAGAGGGGATTTTGACTGTGGTCCTAACTGTAAGAAGGTTTGACCAAGTGGGTGTTTTGAGACAATCCTAACTGTAGGAAGGTTTGATCGCTCAATTTGTGGACCTCTCGTTCATTGGGGGAATCGAGAGGGGATTTTGACTGTGGTCCTAACTGTAAGAAGGTTTGACCAAGTGGGTGTTTTGAGACAATCCTAACTGTAGGAAGGTTTGATCGCTCAATTTGTGGACCTCTCGTTCATTGGGGGAATCGAGAGGGGATTTTGACTGTGGTCCTAACTGTAAGAAGGTTTGACCAAGTGGGTGTTTTGAGACAATCCTAACTGTAGGAAGGTTTGATCGCTCAATTTGTGGACCTCTCGTTCATTGGGGGAATCGAGAGGGGATTTTGACTGTGGTCCTAACTGTAAGAAGGTTTGACCAAGTGGGTGTTTTGAGACAATCCTAACTGTAGGAAGGTTTGATCGCTCAATTTGTGGACCTCTCGTTCATTGGGGGAATCGAGAGGGGATTTTGACTGTGGTCCTAACTGTAAGAAGGTTTGACCAAGTGGGTGTTTTGAGACAATCCTAACTGTAGGAAGGTTTGATCGCTCAATTTGTGGACCTCTCGTTCATTGGGGGAATCGAGAGGGGATTTTGACTGTGGTCCTAACTGTAAGAAGGTTTGACCAAGTGGGTGTTTTGAGACAATCCTAACTGTAGGAAGGTTTGATCGCTCAATTTGTGGACCTCTCGTTCATTGGGGGAATCGAGAGGGGATTTTGACTGTGGTCCTAACTGTAAGAAGGTTTGACCAAGTGGGTGTTTTGAGACAATCCTAACTGTAGGAAGGTTTGATCGCTCAATTTGTGGACCTCTCGTTCATTGGGGGAATCGAGAGGGGATTTTGACTGTGGTCCTAACTGTAAGAAGGTTTGACCAAGTGGGTGTTTTGAGACAATCCTAACTGTAGGAAGGTTTGATCGCTCAATTTGTGGACCTCTCGTTCATTGGGGGAATCGAGAGGGGATTTTGACTGTGGTCCTAACTGTAAGAAGGTTTGACCAAGTGGGTGTTTTGAGACAATCCTAACTGTAGGAAGGTTTGATCGCTCAATTTGTGGACCTCTCGTTCATTGGGGGAATCGAGAGGGGATTTTGACTGTGGTCCTAACTGTAAGAAGGTTTGACCAAGTGGGTGTTTTGAGACAATCCTAACTGTAGGAAGGTTTGATCGCTCAATTTGTGGACCTCTCGTTCATTGGGGGAATCGAGAGGGGATTTTGACTGTGGTCCTAACTGTAAGAAGGTTTGACCAAGTGGGTGTTTTGAGACAATCCTAACTGTAGGAAGGTTTGATCGCTCAATTTGTGGACCTCTCGTTCATTGGGGGAATCGAGAGGGGATTTTGACTGTGGTCCTAACTGTAAGAAGGTTTGACCAAGTGGGTGTTTTGAGACAATCCTAACTGTAGGAAGGTTTGATCGCTCAATTTGTGGACCTCTCGTTCATTGGGGGAATCGAGAGGGGATTTTGACTGTGGTCCTAACTGTAAGAAGGTTTGACCAAGTGGGTGTTTTGAGACAATCCTAACTGTAGGAAGGTTTGATCGCTCAATTTGTGGACCTCTCGTTCATTGGGGGAATCGAGAGGGGATTTTGACTGTGGTCCTAACTGTAAGAAGGTTTGACCAAGTGGGTGTTTTGAGACAATCCTAACTGTAGGAAGGTTTGATCGCTCAATTTGTGGACCTCTCGTTCATTGGGGGAATCGAGAGGGGATTTTGACTGTGGTCCTAACTGTAAGAAGGTTTGACCAAGTGGGTGTTTTGAGACAATCCTAACTGTAGGAAGGTTTGATCGCTCAATTTGTGGACCTCTCGTTCATTGGGGGAATCGAGAGGGGATTTTGACTGTGGTCCTAACTGTAAGAAGGTTTGACCAAGTGGGTGTTTTGAGACAATCCTAACTGTAGGAAGGTTTGATCGCTCAATTTGTGGACCTCTCGTTCATTGGGGGAATCGAGAGGGGATTTTGACTGTGGTCCTAACTGTAAGAAGGTTTGACCAAGTGGGTGTTTTGAGACAATCCTAACTGTAGGAAGGTTTGATCGCTCAATTTGTGGACCTCTCGTTCATTGGGGGAATCGAGAGGGGATTTTGACTGTGGTCCTAACTGTAAGAAGGTTTGACCAAGTGGGTGTTTTGAGACAATCCTAACTGTAGGAAGGTTTGATCGCTCAATTTGTGGACCTCTCGTTCATTGGGGGAATCGAGAGGGGATTTTGACTGTGGTCCTAACTGTAAGAAGGTTTGACCAAGTGGGTGTTTTGAGACAATCCTAACTGTAGGAAGGTTTGATCGCTCAATTTGTGGACCTCTCGTTCATTGGGGGAATCGAGAGGGGATTTTGACTGTGGTCCTAACTGTAAGAAGGTTTGACCAAGTGGGTGTTTTGAGACAATCCTAACTGTAGGAAGGTTTGATCGCTCAATTTGTGGACCTCTCGTTCATTGGGGGAATCGAGAGGGGATTTTGACTGTGGTCCTAACTGTAAGAAGGTTTGACCAAGTGGGTGTTTTGAGACAATCCTAACTGTAGGAAGGTTTGATCGCTCAATTTGTGGACCTCTCGTTCATTGGGGGAATCGAGAGGGGATTTTGACTGTGGTCCTAACTGTAAGAAGGTTTGACCAAGTGGGTGTTTTGAGACAATCCTAACTGTAGGAAGGTTTGATCGCTCAATTTGTGGACCTCTCGTTCATTGGGGGAATCGAGAGGGGATTTTGACTGTGGTCCTAACTGTAAGAAGGTTTGACCAAGTGGGTGTTTTGAGACAATCCTAACTGTAGGAAGGTTTGATCGCTCAATTTGTGGACCTCTCGTTCATTGGGGGAATCGAGAGGGGATTTTGACTGTGGTCCTAACTGTAAGAAGGTTTGACCAAGTGGGTGTTTTGAGACAATCCTAACTGTAGGAAGGTTTGATCGCTCAATTTGTGGACCTCTCGTTCATTGGGGGAATCGAGAGGGGATTTTGACTGTGGTCCTAACTGTAAGAAGGTTTGACCAAGTGGGTGTTTTGAGACAATCCTAACTGTAGGAAGGTTTGATCGCTCAATTTGTGGACCTCTCGTTCATTGGGGGAATCGAGAGGGGATTTTGACTGTGGTCCTAACTGTAAGAAGGTTTGACCAAGTGGGTGTTTTGAGACAATCCTAACTGTAGGAAGGTTTGATCGCTCAATTTGTGGACCTCTCGTTCATTGGGGGAATCGAGAGGGGATTTTGACTGTGGTCCTAACTGTAAGAAGGTTTGACCAAGTGGGTGTTTTGAGACAATCCTAACTGTAGGAAGGTTTGATCGCTCAATTTGTGGACCTCTCGTTCATTGGGGGAATCGAGAGGGGATTTTGACTGTGGTCCTAACTGTAAGAAGGTTTGACCAAGTGGGTGTTTTGAGACAATCCTAACTGTAGGAAGGTTTGATCGCTCAATTTGTGGACCTCTCGTTCATTGGGGGAATCGAGAGGGGATTTTGACTGTGGTCCTAACTGTAAGAAGGTTTGACCAAGTGGGTGTTTTGAGACAATCCTAACTGTAGGAAGGTTTGATCGCTCAATTTGTGGACCTCTCGTTCATTGGGGGAATCGAGAGGGGATTTTGACTGTGGTCCTAACTGTAAGAAGGTTTGACCAAGTGGGTGTTTTGAGACAATCCTAACTGTAGGAAGGTTTGATCGCTCAATTTGTGGACCTCTCGTTCATTGGGGGAATCGAGAGGGGATTTTGACTGTGGTCCTAACTGTAAGAAGGTTTGACCAAGTGGGTGTTTTGAGACAATCCTAACTGTAGGAAGGTTTGATCGCTCAATTTGTGGACCTCTCGTTCATTGGGGGAATCGAGAGGGGATTTTGACTGTGGTCCTAACTGTAAGAAGGTTTGACCAAGTGGGTGTTTTGAGACAATCCTAACTGTAGGAAGGTTTGATCGCTCAATTTGTGGACCTCTCGTTCATTGGGGGAATCGAGAGGGGATTTTGACTGTGGTCCTAACTGTAAGAAGGTTTGACCAAGTGGGTGTTTTGAGACAATCCTAACTGTAGGAAGGTTTGATCGCTCAATTTGTGGACCTCTCGTTCATTGGGGGAATCGAGAGGGGATTTTGACTGTGGTCCTAACTGTAAGAAGGTTTGACCAAGTGGGTGTTTTGAGACAATCCTAACTGTAGGAAGGTTTGATCGCTCAATTTGTGGACCTCTCGTTCATTGGGGGAATCGAGAGGGGATTTTGACTGTGGTCCTAACTGTAAGAAGGTTTGACCAAGTGGGTGTTTTGAGACAATCCTAACTGTAGGAAGGTTTGATCGCTCAATTTGTGGACCTCTCGTTCATTGGGGGAATCGAGAGGGGATTTTGACTGTGGTCCTAACTGTAAGAAGGTTTGACCAAGTGGGTGTTTTGAGACAATCCTAACTGTAGGAAGGTTTGATCGCTCAATTTGTGGACCTCTCGTTCATTGGGGGAATCGAGAGGGGATTTTGACTGTGGTCCTAACTGTAAGAAGGTTTGACCAAGTGGGTGTTTTGAGACAATCCTAACTGTAGGAAGGTTTGATCGCTCAATTTGTGGACCTCTCGTTCATTGGGGGAATCGAGAGGGGATTTTGACTGTGGTCCTAACTGTAAGAAGGTTTGACCAAGTGGGTGTTTTGAGACAATCCTAACTGTAGGAAGGTTTGATCGCTCAATTTGTGGACCTCTCGTTCATTGGGGGAATCGAGAGGGGATTTTGACTGTGGTCCTAACTGTAAGAAGGTTTGACCAAGTGGGTGTTTTGAGACAATCCTAACTGTAGGAAGGTTTGATCGCTCAATTTGTGGACCTCTCGTTCATTGGGGGAATCGAGAGGGGATTTTGACTGTGGTCCTAACTGTAAGAAGGTTTGACCAAGTGGGTGTTTTGAGACAATCCTAACTGTAGGAAGGTTTGATCGCTCAATTTGTGGACCTCTCGTTCATTGGGGGAATCGAGAGGGGATTTTGACTGTGGTCCTAACTGTAAGAAGGTTTGACCAAGTGGGTGTTTTGAGACAATCCTAACTGTAGGAAGGTTTGATCGCTCAATTTGTGGACCTCTCGTTCATTGGGGGAATCGAGAGGGGATTTTGACTGTGGTCCTAACTGTAAGAAGGTTTGACCAAGTGGGTGTTTTGAGACAATCCTAACTGTAGGAAGGTTTGATCGCTCAATTTGTGGACCTCTCGTTCATTGGGGGAATCGAGAGGGGATTTTGACTGTGGTCCTAACTGTAAGAAGGTTTGACCAAGTGGGTGTTTTGAGACAATCCTAACTGTAGGAAGGTTTGATCGCTCAATTTGTGGACCTCTCGTTCATTGGGGGAATCGAGAGGGGATTTTGACTGTGGTCCTAACTGTAAGAAGGTTTGACCAAGTGGGTGTTTTGAGACAATCCTAACTGTAGGAAGGTTTGATCGCTCAATTTGTGGACCTCTCGTTCATTGGGGGAATCGAGAGGGGATTTTGACTGTGGTCCTAACTGTAAGAAGGTTTGACCAAGTGGGTGTTTTGAGACAATCCTAACTGTAGGAAGGTTTGATCGCTCAATTTGTGGACCTCTCGTTCATTGGGGGAATCGAGAGGGGATTTTGACTGTGGTCCTAACTGTAAGAAGGTTTGACCAAGTGGGTGTTTTGAGACAATCCTAACTGTAGGAAGGTTTGATCGCTCAATTTGTGGACCTCTCGTTCATTGGGGGAATCGAGAGGGGATTTTGACTGTGGTCCTAACTGTAAGAAGGTTTGACCAAGTGGGTGTTTTGAGACAATCCTAACTGTAGGAAGGTTTGATCGCTCAATTTGTGGACCTCTCGTTCATTGGGGGAATCGAGAGGGGATTTTGACTGTGGTCCTAACTGTAAGAAGGTTTGACCAAGTGGGTGTTTTGAGACAATCCTAACTGTAGGAAGGTTTGATCGCTCAATTTGTGGACCTCTCGTTCATTGGGGGAATCGAGAGGGGATTTTGACTGTGGTCCTAACTGTAAGAAGGTTTGACCAAGTGGGTGTTTTGAGACAATCCTAACTGTAGGAAGGTTTGATCGCTCAATTTGTGGACCTCTCGTTCATTGGGGGAATCGAGAGGGGATTTTGACTGTGGTCCTAACTGTAAGAAGGTTTGACCAAGTGGGTGTTTTGAGACAATCCTAACTGTAGGAAGGTTTGATCGCTCAATTTGTGGACCTCTCGTTCATTGGGGGAATCGAGAGGGGATTTTGACTGTGGTCCTAACTGTAAGAAGGTTTGACCAAGTGGGTGTTTTGAGACAATCCTAACTGTAGGAAGGTTTGATCGCTCAATTTGTGGACCTCTCGTTCATTGGGGGAATCGAGAGGGGATTTTGACTGTGGTCCTAACTGTAAGAAGGTTTGACCAAGTGGGTGTTTTGAGACAATCCTAACTGTAGGAAGGTTTGATCGCTCAATTTGTGGACCTCTCGTTCATTGGGGGAATCGAGAGGGGATTTTGACTGTGGTCCTAACTGTAAGAAGGTTTGACCAAGTGGGTGTTTTGAGACAATCCTAACTGTAGGAAGGTTTGATCGCTCAATTTGTGGACCTCTCGTTCATTGGGGGAATCGAGAGGGGATTTTGACTGTGGTCCTAACTGTAAGAAGGTTTGACCAAGTGGGTGTTTTGAGACAATCCTAACTGTAGGAAGGTTTGATCGCTCAATTTGTGGACCTCTCGTTCATTGGGGGAATCGAGAGGGGATTTTGACTGTGGTCCTAACTGTAAGAAGGTTTGACCAAGTGGGTGTTTTGAGACAATCCTAACTGTAGGAAGGTTTGATCGCTCAATTTGTGGACCTCTCGTTCATTGGGGGAATCGAGAGGGGATTTTGACTGTGGTCCTAACTGTAAGAAGGTTTGACCAAGTGGGTGTTTTGAGACAATCCTAACTGTAGGAAGGTTTGATCGCTCAATTTGTGGACCTCTCGTTCATTGGGGGAATCGAGAGGGGATTTTGACTGTGGTCCTAACTGTAAGAAGGTTTGACCAAGTGGGTGTTTTGAGACAATCCTAACTGTAGGAAGGTTTGATCGCTCAATTTGTGGACCTCTCGTTCATTGGGGGAATCGAGAGGGGATTTTGACTGTGGTCCTAACTGTAAGAAGGTTTGACCAAGTGGGTGTTTTGAGACAATCCTAACTGTAGGAAGGTTTGATCGCTCAATTTGTGGACCTCTCGTTCATTGGGGGAATCGAGAGGGGATTTTGACTGTGGTCCTAACTGTAAGAAGGTTTGACCAAGTGGGTGTTTTGAGACAATCCTAACTGTAGGAAGGTTTGATCGCTCAATTTGTGGACCTCTCGTTCATTGGGGGAATCGAGAGGGGATTTTGACTGTGGTCCTAACTGTAAGAAGGTTTGACCAAGTGGGTGTTTTGAGACAATCCTAACTGTAGGAAGGTTTGATCGCTCAATTTGTGGACCTCTCGTTCATTGGGGGAATCGAGAGGGGATTTTGACTGTGGTCCTAACTGTAAGAAGGTTTGACCAAGTGGGTGTTTTGAGACAATCCTAACTGTAGGAAGGTTTGATCGCTCAATTTGTGGACCTCTCGTTCATTGGGGGAATCGAGAGGGGATTTTGACTGTGGTCCTAACTGTAAGAAGGTTTGACCAAGTGGGTGTTTTGAGACAATCCTAACTGTAGGAAGGTTTGATCGCTCAATTTGTGGACCTCTCGTTCATTGGGGGAATCGAGAGGGGATTTTGACTGTGGTCCTAACTGTAAGAAGGTTTGACCAAGTGGGTGTTTTGAGACAATCCTAACTGTAGGAAGGTTTGATCGCTCAATTTGTGGACCTCTCGTTCATTGGGGGAATCGAGAGGGGATTTTGACTGTGGTCCTAACTGTAAGAAGGTTTGACCAAGTGGGTGTTTTGAGACAATCCTAACTGTAGGAAGGTTTGATCGCTCAATTTGTGGACCTCTCGTTCATTGGGGGAATCGAGAGGGGATTTTGACTGTGGTCCTAACTGTAAGAAGGTTTGACCAAGTGGGTGTTTTGAGACAATCCTAACTGTAGGAAGGTTTGATCGCTCAATTTGTGGACCTCTCGTTCATTGGGGGAATCGAGAGGGGATTTTGACTGTGGTCCTAACTGTAAGAAGGTTTGACCAAGTGGGTGTTTTGAGACAATCCTAACTGTAGGAAGGTTTGATCGCTCAATTTGTGGACCTCTCGTTCATTGGGGGAATCGAGAGGGGATTTTGACTGTGGTCCTAACTGTAAGAAGGTTTGACCAAGTGGGTGTTTTGAGACAATCCTAACTGTAGGAAGGTTTGATCGCTCAATTTGTGGACCTCTCGTTCATTGGGGGAATCGAGAGGGGATTTTGACTGTGGTCCTAACTGTAAGAAGGTTTGACCAAGTGGGTGTTTTGAGACAATCCTAACTGTAGGAAGGTTTGATCGCTCAATTTGTGGACCTCTCGTTCATTGGGGGAATCGAGAGGGGATTTTGACTGTGGTCCTAACTGTAAGAAGGTTTGACCAAGTGGGTGTTTTGAGACAATCCTAACTGTAGGAAGGTTTGATCGCTCAATTTGTGGACCTCTCGTTCATTGGGGGAATCGAGAGGGGATTTTGACTGTGGTCCTAACTGTAAGAAGGTTTGACCAAGTGGGTGTTTTGAGACAATCCTAACTGTAGGAAGGTTTGATCGCTCAATTTGTGGACCTCTCGTTCATTGGGGGAATCGAGAGGGGATTTTGACTGTGGTCCTAACTGTAAGAAGGTTTGACCAAGTGGGTGTTTTGAGACAATCCTAACTGTAGGAAGGTTTGATCGCTCAATTTGTGGACCTCTCGTTCATTGGGGGAATCGAGAGGGGATTTTGACTGTGGTCCTAACTGTAAGAAGGTTTGACCAAGTGGGTGTTTTGAGACAATCCTAACTGTAGGAAGGTTTGATCGCTCAATTTGTGGACCTCTCGTTCATTGGGGGAATCGAGAGGGGATTTTGACTGTGGTCCTAACTGTAAGAAGGTTTGACCAAGTGGGTGTTTTGAGACAATCCTAACTGTAGGAAGGTTTGATCGCTCAATTTGTGGACCTCTCGTTCATTGGGGGAATCGAGAGGGGATTTTGACTGTGGTCCTAACTGTAAGAAGGTTTGACCAAGTGGGTGTTTTGAGACAATCCTAACTGTAGGAAGGTTTGATCGCTCAATTTGTGGACCTCTCGTTCATTGGGGGAATCGAGAGGGGATTTTGACTGTGGTCCTAACTGTAAGAAGGTTTGACCAAGTGGGTGTTTTGAGACAATCCTAACTGTAGGAAGGTTTGATCGCTCAATTTGTGGACCTCTCGTTCATTGGGGGAATCGAGAGGGGATTTTGACTGTGGTCCTAACTGTAAGAAGGTTTGACCAAGTGGGTGTTTTGAGACAATCCTAACTGTAGGAAGGTTTGATCGCTCAATTTGTGGACCTCTCGTTCATTGGGGGAATCGAGAGGGGATTTTGACTGTGGTCCTAACTGTAAGAAGGTTTGACCAAGTGGGTGTTTTGAGACAATCCTAACTGTAGGAAGGTTTGATCGCTCAATTTGTGGACCTCTCGTTCATTGGGGGAATCGAGAGGGGATTTTGACTGTGGTCCTAACTGTAAGAAGGTTTGACCAAGTGGGTGTTTTGAGACAATCCTAACTGTAGGAAGGTTTGATCGCTCAATTTGTGGACCTCTCGTTCATTGGGGGAATCGAGAGGGGATTTTGACTGTGGTCCTAACTGTAAGAAGGTTTGACCAAGTGGGTGTTTTGAGACAATCCTAACTGTAGGAAGGTTTGATCGCTCAATTTGTGGACCTCTCGTTCATTGGGGGAATCGAGAGGGGATTTTGACTGTGGTCCTAACTGTAAGAAGGTTTGACCAAGTGGGTGTTTTGAGACAATCCTAACTGTAGGAAGGTTTGATCGCTCAATTTGTGGACCTCTCGTTCATTGGGGGAATCGAGAGGGGATTTTGACTGTGGTCCTAACTGTAAGAAGGTTTGACCAAGTGGGTGTTTTGAGACAATCCTAACTGTAGGAAGGTTTGATCGCTCAATTTGTGGACCTCTCGTTCATTGGGGGAATCGAGAGGGGATTTTGACTGTGGTCCTAACTGTAAGAAGGTTTGACCAAGTGGGTGTTTTGAGACAATCCTAACTGTAGGAAGGTTTGATCGCTCAATTTGTGGACCTCTCGTTCATTGGGGGAATCGAGAGGGGATTTTGACTGTGGTCCTAACTGTAAGAAGGTTTGACCAAGTGGGTGTTTTGAGACAATCCTAACTGTAGGAAGGTTTGATCGCTCAATTTGTGGACCTCTCGTTCATTGGGGGAATCGAGAGGGGATTTTGACTGTGGTCCTAACTGTAAGAAGGTTTGACCAAGTGGGTGTTTTGAGACAATCCTAACTGTAGGAAGGTTTGATCGCTCAATTTGTGGACCTCTCGTTCATTGGGGGAATCGAGAGGGGATTTTGACTGTGGTCCTAACTGTAAGAAGGTTTGACCAAGTGGGTGTTTTGAGACAATCCTAACTGTAGGAAGGTTTGATCGCTCAATTTGTGGACCTCTCGTTCATTGGGGGAATCGAGAGGGGATTTTGACTGTGGTCCTAACTGTAAGAAGGTTTGACCAAGTGGGTGTTTTGAGACAATCCTAACTGTAGGAAGGTTTGATCGCTCAATTTGTGGACCTCTCGTTCATTGGGGGAATCGAGAGGGGATTTTGACTGTGGTCCTAACTGTAAGAAGGTTTGACCAAGTGGGTGTTTTGAGACAATCCTAACTGTAGGAAGGTTTGATCGCTCAATTTGTGGACCTCTCGTTCATTGGGGGAATCGAGAGGGGATTTTGACTGTGGTCCTAACTGTAAGAAGGTTTGACCAAGTGGGTGTTTTGAGACAATCCTAACTGTAGGAAGGTTTGATCGCTCAATTTGTGGACCTCTCGTTCATTGGGGGAATCGAGAGGGGATTTTGACTGTGGTCCTAACTGTAAGAAGGTTTGACCAAGTGGGTGTTTTGAGACAATCCTAACTGTAGGAAGGTTTGATCGCTCAATTTGTGGACCTCTCGTTCATTGGGGGAATCGAGAGGGGATTTTGACTGTGGTCCTAACTGTAAGAAGGTTTGACCAAGTGGGTGTTTTGAGACAATCCTAACTGTAGGAAGGTTTGATCGCTCAATTTGTGGACCTCTCGTTCATTGGGGGAATCGAGAGGGGATTTTGACTGTGGTCCTAACTGTAAGAAGGTTTGACCAAGTGGGTGTTTTGAGACAATCCTAACTGTAGGAAGGTTTGATCGCTCAATTTGTGGACCTCTCGTTCATTGGGGGAATCGAGAGGGGATTTTGACTGTGGTCCTAACTGTAAGAAGGTTTGACCAAGTGGGTGTTTTGAGACAATCCTAACTGTAGGAAGGTTTGATCGCTCAATTTGTGGACCTCTCGTTCATTGGGGGAATCGAGAGGGGATTTTGACTGTGGTCCTAACTGTAAGAAGGTTTGACCAAGTGGGTGTTTTGAGACAATCCTAACTGTAGGAAGGTTTGATCGCTCAATTTGTGGACCTCTCGTTCATTGGGGGAATCGAGAGGGGATTTTGACTGTGGTCCTAACTGTAAGAAGGTTTGACCAAGTGGGTGTTTTGAGACAATCCTAACTGTAGGAAGGTTTGATCGCTCAATTTGTGGACCTCTCGTTCATTGGGGGAATCGAGAGGGGATTTTGACTGTGGTCCTAACTGTAAGAAGGTTTGACCAAGTGGGTGTTTTGAGACAATCCTAACTGTAGGAAGGTTTGATCGCTCAATTTGTGGACCTCTCGTTCATTGGGGGAATCGAGAGGGGATTTTGACTGTGGTCCTAACTGTAAGAAGGTTTGACCAAGTGGGTGTTTTGAGACAATCCTAACTGTAGGAAGGTTTGATCGCTCAATTTGTGGACCTCTCGTTCATTGGGGGAATCGAGAGGGGATTTTGACTGTGGTCCTAACTGTAAGAAGGTTTGACCAAGTGGGTGTTTTGAGACAATCCTAACTGTAGGAAGGTTTGATCGCTCAATTTGTGGACCTCTCGTTCATTGGGGGAATCGAGAGGGGATTTTGACTGTGGTCCTAACTGTAAGAAGGTTTGACCAAGTGGGTGTTTTGAGACAATCCTAACTGTAGGAAGGTTTGATCGCTCAATTTGTGGACCTCTCGTTCATTGGGGGAATCGAGAGGGGATTTTGACTGTGGTCCTAACTGTAAGAAGGTTTGACCAAGTGGGTGTTTTGAGACAATCCTAACTGTAGGAAGGTTTGATCGCTCAATTTGTGGACCTCTCGTTCATTGGGGGAATCGAGAGGGGATTTTGACTGTGGTCCTAACTGTAAGAAGGTTTGACCAAGTGGGTGTTTTGAGACAATCCTAACTGTAGGAAGGTTTGATCGCTCAATTTGTGGACCTCTCGTTCATTGGGGGAATCGAGAGGGGATTTTGACTGTGGTCCTAACTGTAAGAAGGTTTGACCAAGTGGGTGTTTTGAGACAATCCTAACTGTAGGAAGGTTTGATCGCTCAATTTGTGGACCTCTCGTTCATTGGGGGAATCGAGAGGGGATTTTGACTGTGGTCCTAACTGTAAGAAGGTTTGACCAAGTGGGTGTTTTGAGACAATCCTAACTGTAGGAAGGTTTGATCGCTCAATTTGTGGACCTCTCGTTCATTGGGGGAATCGAGAGGGGATTTTGACTGTGGTCCTAACTGTAAGAAGGTTTGACCAAGTGGGTGTTTTGAGACAATCCTAACTGTAGGAAGGTTTGATCGCTCAATTTGTGGACCTCTCGTTCATTGGGGGAATCGAGAGGGGATTTTGACTGTGGTCCTAACTGTAAGAAGGTTTGACCAAGTGGGTGTTTTGAGACAATCCTAACTGTAGGAAGGTTTGATCGCTCAATTTGTGGACCTCTCGTTCATTGGGGGAATCGAGAGGGGATTTTGACTGTGGTCCTAACTGTAAGAAGGTTTGACCAAGTGGGTGTTTTGAGACAATCCTAACTGTAGGAAGGTTTGATCGCTCAATTTGTGGACCTCTCGTTCATTGGGGGAATCGAGAGGGGATTTTGACTGTGGTCCTAACTGTAAGAAGGTTTGACCAAGTGGGTGTTTTGAGACAATCCTAACTGTAGGAAGGTTTGATCGCTCAATTTGTGGACCTCTCGTTCATTGGGGGAATCGAGAGGGGATTTTGACTGTGGTCCTAACTGTAAGAAGGTTTGACCAAGTGGGTGTTTTGAGACAATCCTAACTGTAGGAAGGTTTGATCGCTCAATTTGTGGACCTCTCGTTCATTGGGGGAATCGAGAGGGGATTTTGACTGTGGTCCTAACTGTAAGAAGGTTTGACCAAGTGGGTGTTTTGAGACAATCCTAACTGTAGGAAGGTTTGATCGCTCAATTTGTGGACCTCTCGTTCATTGGGGGAATCGAGAGGGGATTTTGACTGTGGTCCTAACTGTAAGAAGGTTTGACCAATTGGGAACTTTACGTCCAGACTCTAACAGAGAGAGTGTTGAGTGCACAGACACGGTGAGAATTTGAATGGGAGTTCTTATTCATTACATTGCTGTGGTTTTGGGAACTTCCCGTTACATAAATCGTCCACCCCCAGTTTCCTCTGCGGAACTGGTTCGGACATTATTATCAGTTACCTAACCGGGTTATCCTTAAGAATATTAGCTTAATATTCTCCAGGAACTTCCCGTCAAAAGTGGGGAAACAGTTTAGACTCATATACCTATTGGAGTATCAGGGAGTAGTTTAACCTCTTATACCGGTCGGAGGATTGAGAAACAGTTTATACTCGTATACTCTTTGGAGTTTTGCCGTTCTCAATTGGCTTACCTTAGCGTTATGACGCCGGCTTCAACCAAGGTCTGAATGCTATTCTTGAGAGTAAAGCAATCCTTGGTGGGATGAACGACCCTCCTGTGGTATGCACAGTACTTTGGGTCCGTAGTGTTGTCAGCTTCCTCCTGATTTGTGATAGGTGGTAGCTTGATCTTGTTACCTTCAAGGAGGGATTCGAAGATGGCTGGAACGTCTTCGTCCTTGAAAGAGTACTCTTTTTGGAGTCTCGGACCCGAAGTCTTTTGCTGCCTTCGGGATTGCTGTTGTGACGCTTGATTAGCACCACCAGCAGCTGCAGGTGCCTTGCCCTTACCACGAGAGGCGAAGTTTGAGTCCAACGGATTAACCGTTGGTTGGTTCCTCTCGGCCTTCTTCCTTCTAAGGAATCGCTCAGCCTGCTCCCCTCGGACCTTCAGATCCTTCCAAGTGTCAGACGGTGCTGTCCCCATTGCTTCCAATACGTCTAAGGACAGATTATTATGGTAAGTCTGGAGAATGAATTCCTCGGTGATCGGGTCCCGGCAATTCATCGCTTTGTTCCGGAACCTTTTGACGAAGGTGTCGACTAACTCCCCGTCCTTCTGCTTCTCATCGAGCAATGATCCGATAGATATCTCGGTGTCGTCGTCGAAGAAGTTAGCGAGGAATTTTGTCTCCATGTCGTCCCAGCTATTTACGCTTCCTGGCTTGAGGCGGCGATACCAATCGAAGGCGGCTCCGCGAAGAGTGCCGACGAATGACCGCACCATCAGAGGCTCATTGCCGGAAATAATACCCAGGTGCGATTTGAAATAAATCAAATGCTGAGTGGGGGAACCCTTCCCATCGAACGGCGTGAAGTTGATTAGATTGAACTTCGCCGGATATGGGATCGATTCCCACTCTCTTGGGTATGGACAGGGAATGCCTGTTTTCTTCGTCTCTTGAGCGGAGATCAATGTGTTGATTTTGCTCTCGAGGTTTTTGATCTTCAAGTCTTCACTTGTATCTTCGTTGGCATCCTCGTTACCACCCCCTGCATTGACGGGAGGGTTATTGGCATTGTGAGCTTCATCCCTATCCGTGTGCTCCTCTTCCTGAACAACCTGGTTACGGTGGCTTGGTTCACCTCGCTGGTTCGTCAGTGCCTGAATTTGTTGCTCATGCATCTCTCTCATAGTCTGCATGGCCATCTGCATCTCGAACCTAAAGCTTTCCTGTTGTTTGGCTATGGCATCTTCGAGCATCTTGGCCACTTGTTCCGCGCTTATCATCAGTGACTCGCGGGGTTCCCCCTCACTGGACACTGTATTATCTGATGCGACTGCGGAGCAGGTATCCGACTCTTCACCTTCTGAAGGTACTCTTGTCCGAACCCTACCATAAGTTCCTCGTGTGATTGCTCCAGACTGCAAACGGATTAGACGCCGGGATGCTTTCAGAATCGACTCGAGATTATCCCGTGATGAGGTCTCTTTGCTTGTCATATTAGCAGTGCCCTTGAACGTTCATCATCTTTGACCATTGTTCCTCTTCTTCGGAAACGTCTAGTCCTTAGCTTTGGCGCTTCCATGCTAAGTCTCTCAAAAACTAAAACTCTTTCGGGGACTGCCTTAATGCAGTTGCATTCAGACAATACCGCCCGAATGAGTTTGGAACAGGGGCATTGAGTTTCCTGTTCTCGGGGACTCCTCTTCCTGGTTCTATTCGTACCCCCAGCACGATAGTACAACTCGTCATTTTGACAGTCGGAGTAACCTATCGCGTGTTGGCACGACTTCTCAGGTATAACGTTATCATCATCGGATGACAACGTTTCCATCTGAGGGCGAACTGCCTTCTTTGGGCTCTCAAGAGTCACGCGCCTCGAGGCTTGCCTTTTTGGGCGTGAATTCTCATCGGGCTCTTGGACTTCGATGCGCAAATTGGTGCGCGCAACTGCCTTGAGCTCCTTGTCACGTTGGAGGTGACAGCGACCTCCAGCGTGTTGAGTCGTTCGGGGATTCTTCAGCGGGCCCAAACGTCTCTGGATTGGAGCCTTGCTTCGCTCCTCGGGAAGTGGACCGAGGTGCTCCCAGACTGACTTCCTATTCCGAAATGGTCCTGTGGGATCTCCCGGGGTAGTTGTGGAAATCATCGGCGGTCTGGACTGATTCGCCGAAGGTTGCACTTTCCATGGTCGCAGTTGCTGCTTTTTGGTCTGAACTGCCGCTTCAGACTTTGGCCTCAAAACTTTGCGAGTTGGTGACGACTTCTTGGCCACCTCCTTCTGCAGCTTTCTACGGGCTTCTTCGGATTGAGCCCGCGCCTGCGCTGATAGTGCGCGGCGTTTGCGAATGCGCTCCTCCAGCGTTGATCGGTTCCTTTTGACACGGACCCATTCCATTGTTGGCGGCTTGGAGGAACCACCATTCGTTGATTGTCGAGGCTGCTTGCCTCTTTTGTTCTTCAGATCCATGTTGTAGCGGATCCCGTCAACTGACTCCATGGCCTTTGCGAATCGTTTCGCAAGGCGTTGACGTTGCCTTTGGCGGGCTCTCTTCGAGAGAGTCACCACGCCCTCTGTGGCAGAAGAGTTGGCCAGAGCAGATCTGACCTGGTTGGAAACTGGAGGAATCTCACCCGATGCGACTTTGGCATCAAACGGGGCGAGATCTTCGTTGGTGGCTTCGACTTCTTCAAACCAACGAGTTTTTTTCCTGGAGGAGAACTTGGACTTCTTGGACTTGCGGGGGGAGGTAGATCCGGACGAGGACATGTATTCCTCGAACTTAGTTTGGTCGAACTCGTACTCAACCTCCTCCACGACCGGAATTGAAATCCGCGGCTGCGACGCATCGATCTTGTCAGCGAGATCGTCGGCTCCCACTGTGGTCGCCAGATTGTTCGCGGAAAAAATTGTTGCTTTCTTCATTGATTCCATTGCAAATTCTTGTAATAGTTTATCGATTACAAAGATCCGGTCTTTTTTTAGATCCGGTTACAACGAAAATCAAATAACACAAGAAATAAAGAAAATTACAACTTTCTCCTTTTGTATCGAACGAATCGCAAGATCCTGTTTTGCGGTCTCTTGCTTTGTGTGGGTTCTTTGCCTGCGCCGGGGTTTATCCATGGACCACCGCGAGATCT
>NC_033795.1:71309890-71317195 GCF_001876935.1 Asparagus officinalis | reverse complement strand
GCTCGGCCACCGAGCCACCTCAGGGTGGCTCGGTTTGGGCCGAGCCACCTTGAGGTGGCTCGGTTTCGGCCGAGCCCCTCCGGGTTTTGTGTCCGTCGTTCGGTTGTTTCGGTTCTTGTATCCGCTTCGTCCGTGATTCGGTTATGCGGTTGATTGGTCTGAAATTGATTCGTTGACTCGATTCCTGATTTGGCAATAAATCTGATTCTGAGCTTGATTCCAAAACTGATCGTGACTCAATCGCGATTCATCCGAGTTCGCCTGTGGCGTTGCTCTGAACCCCGATTTGTTCTGAATCTTGATTTGGAAGTCTGGATCCCGATTAGGCAGTAAATCGGCTTTGGTGTCTGAGTTCGAATCCGTTATATGGTTGGATGACTCGTTGACTCCCTGAACCGTTGGTTTGATTCCGCACGCGAGTGGATTCATTTCGTCGTTCACATGCGGTTCGTCAGATTCGTAGCCTTGTTAATCCGCTTTGTTGCGTGTCACTTGGCTTCGGTGTTGTGGACTGACGTTCGTGCTTAGATACGTCACCCGATGGTTTATTAGTTCGTGTTGAGCCGTGTTAAGGGACCTATAAGCAATTTTATATGCCTACAGCGTTGACCGGCATCGACCCTAGGGTTTTGAATCGTCAAACGTTGACTTGGTTGCAACGCGTTGACTGGCGTTGACCTAAGGTTACGCGTTGACCGGCGTTGACCCTTAGGGTTTCAAATCGTCAAATGTTGACTCTGATCACAATGCGTTGACTGGCGTTGACCTAGGGTTACGCGTTGACCGACGTTGACCCTAGGGTTTCGCGCATCGAATGCGTCGATTTGTCGATTTTCATTAAGACATCCAATAATCGACGAAAACGGGCGAATTCGGGCCTAACATAGGCGTACGGGGACAAAACGAGACCCGAGACACCCGTGGGTGTCTCAACCTTGGCCGAGACACCCTTTGCCCCTCTTTCTTTTCTTCTTTTGTTTGTTTCCCTTCTTGTTTTGGCTTTATTGCCTCTTTTGTTTTCCCCCTTCTTTTCAAATTTTCAAAAGAAAATCCCTCTCAAACTCTTAAACCCTTTCTTCTTCCTTCCCTCCATACACCATTGTTTCTCACTTTCAAGAACTCAAAACCCATCCTTTTTTGTTTCCCCCTCTTTCCAAAATTCAAAAAAAATCCCTCTCAAACTCTTAAACCCTTTCTTCTTCCTTCCCTCCATACACCATTGTTTCTCACTTTCAAGAACTCAAAACCCATCAATCCCCTCCTTGGCCGAAATTGATCTCTCCTCCAAGCTAGGGTTTCATCATCTTCAACCTCAAGGAAAGCTTCTTGATTTGGTAATCTCAAAACTTTCCCCCCTTTTTTTTTTGAAAAGATTGTAGCTTTATGCTTGTTATGGGGGTATAACATGAATTTACATGCCAAGATCCTAGCTTTTTGTTCTTATGAGTTAGAGGATAGGCTATTTGATGATGGGTTGTGTATGCACAAGAATTTGGGGGGGTTTTATGCAAACATGCAATATGGCCGAATTTGAGGGGCTTTTGTGCAAAAGTGGACTGAAATTTGTAGGGGTCTTTATGTAAAATGGGACTGAAATTAGGTTTTGGATTGCATGTCCACTTGGTCGAAAATTTGAGGGGTGCTTTATGCAAGAAAACCAATGTTGTTTGAGGGGTTTATTTGCAAATTTGGCTTTATTTTACAAAAGGGTTTATTTGTAAAATTAACCAAAATTGTGGGGTATCGGGGGGGGGTGCTATATGATCAGATATGATGACCATGACCCAACCCGAGCGTGTCCTTGACCTGAATTTGGCCTTGAACACGAAGGGTATTTTGGGTATTTCACCAAAATTCACCGCGAAAATGATAATCATTGTTCCGCATGCACGAAATTTGTAGGTTTAACTAGACTTCAATTATGAAATCCTATTTATACATAGGATTTTAATTAAAGTTCTTAATTTCCCTTTTAAATTTCGTGTATTCATATTTTAGATTGTGCCTGACTTGCTGCTTTTCGTTACAGATTTTCAATGTCTCCCCGCCGATCTCGACCTCGTAGGAGTCGTTCTCATTCGCAGCACAGCGAGGAAGAGGTTCCTGCAACATCTTTTCCAGCGGCCTCTTTCTTTGGGGGAGAGAATTTACATTTTCCGTATCCCTGATTGACCTCTTCGCGGGTCATGAAGGAAGAACCGACACCCTCCTTCGCGGGGGTTAAGGTTTCAGACTTGTCTTGCTTGGCCAATTCAAGTCTTCTGGTATATTGGGGCGATTTTGTGTCGTCCTACACCTTATAGGTCGGTGTATGTTACCACGTTATTTACGTGATGATGCATACCGTTCTTCCGGTGTAGGACACTCAAAATCGTCTCTCCAATTATTCCGTGAATGAGCTTATCATTCTTCTTACGAGATGGATTTTCTGACTCCACCCTTGTGCTTTATTGCAGTAGAGTTTCCTGCGGGGAGCCTTCCTCCTCATGCCAATACTGGTTGTAGCCGGGAGGTCTTCTTTTCAGCTTCTCTTAGGCAGGCCATTAGTCCACTCCCTCGGTTTGACAGAGATCGTTCCGACGAATCTTGTCATTTGATACGAGAAGGAGGACGTCATTGTTTGCGCCAGCTTATCACGGATGCCACCTTTACTGCGGATTCTTCCTCTACTCAGGCTTTAAAGAAGCCGAGTTTCCTGTTCGGAGATCACGTCGAGGATCCTGCTACGCTGACCCTTACCGAGGAACACTGGCTGACTCTCGACGAAGGGGCTGTCTTGTACATTCCCTCCATTCCGCGTCAATATTCTTTCAGTCACTTGAAGGGACAGGCCGTGGAGCGACAGATGTCTTGGCACCTTACTAATGATGCTGAGCGAGTTCAGTTTGGATATGCCACTCATCACAAGACTCCTGGTTCTAACGGGTATCATGATGTTCGTGGTCTTCGACCAGGGATTATGGGCCTTAACACTGCACCCCCAGGCGAGGTGTCAGCAGCTGCTTCTACTGTGAGTAACCGTCTGGCTCTTCTTGGGAGAAGGTTACCTCCATCGGATTATAGATGCTATGGTTGGGCTTCCTCACTAGCCAAGGGGTGGTGGGCACGCATGACCAGTTTTGTCTTAGCGCGTTGGGAGAGGGATCTGAAGAGCAGTGGGTTGTATGCACCTATACGAGCCACCATGTACGGAATCCCGGTCAGCTATCGCCATTTCTTGGCGTTGCTAGAGACCTACATGCCTGACAGTAACACCTTCCTGACCAGCGGTGGCGAGTTAGGGTTGGCCTTGCATGAGATGCAAACTTGGAGGGTGATTCCAGTGCGCCCATTCGTGAATTAGACGTGTTGACCCCTACCGCCGTTAATGAGTTGTTGGAGAAGGCTGAGGCTCGTTCTTACACCATTGCCAGTGCTGAGGGAGCTTTTCCTGCGGGAACCAAGTTTCGTTCTTTTCTCTGCCGTGCACAGAAGTCCATTGGGCCCCGGACTCTACTAGCAGGCTACCTTGCCCTTTGGTTGAACAAATGTGTTGTCCCGTACCAGCCTTCAGACGCTCTACCTGTTGAGGTGCTCTTCCCTGCAGTTCAGCTAGCTTACGAGAGAGAGCTTTCCCTGCTCCCAGCGATGGTTGCTGGCATCCATTGCGGGCTTAGGTGTCTAGTCAGTAGTTTTACACAGAGGGGTTCTGAACCATCGACTGAGCTTATTTGTCCGAAGGTCGAGCTTCCTTACGCATATCTGATGGCGTGGCTTGTCCTTCACCGTCCTGATTTGATGTCGGCGCCCAGCGTTGTTGATGTCCCCGTTCCTTTCATGCAGCTGTTGGAGAAGAGCAGATGGCTCGGGAACAAATTCAGTGATGTTCAACGAGAGCTTCGAGTCCGTAAGAGCTGGGAGTTCTTCAAGTGTTTTCCTCACTTTTCAGGTCGCTATGACAATGTGCTGATTGACGAGGAGAAACCTAGAAGCGACCGGACTGTTCTCTGTTGGCCTTCTTGTTTTGATGATGTTTAACAAACAATTTATAACTAATGTTGTTTGTCTAGTTCTTGTATTATCTATTCATTATAGACAAACAACGTAGTTGGAGGATGGATGGAATAGAGCTTCAACGATCATATCCAAAGGAGGTTGGCGGAATGTCGGTGAAGCCTTGCTATTCAAAGTTCAAGATCCAAGTTCAAGCTTCATCCGCGAGATTACCAAGTCAAGCTTAATTGAAGATCAAGATTGCTTGGGTAATGTAGTTTAGGATTTATATTATGTATGTTAAGTACTCTAAGCTCAATTATCTATACACACACATTTTATTGGTTTCTTTGTATATATATATGATTATATATATATATATACACAAGTTTTGGTTTCTATATATATATATAGTTTTATATATATACATATATATTTTTGGTTTAATAGTTTTCGAGTTTATATATGAAACAAATGAATAGAATTGGAAAATACTATTTTGTTTCATGTTCATATGCCTGTATATAATTTCATCTTTAACAAGCTTATATTTAATGAAATCATATTTAGTGTTTTGTATATATTGCATAGAATATGCAATTTTATGAAAATATGGTATTTCTAGGTTATAGACTTCATAACAACATGTTATATCTTTTATCAAGTCTATACAATCATTTCATAAGGTTTCAAAATGTTGTTTAAGTCAAAATATCAAAATATCAATTTTCAGGTTTTCGTTGTAGCATGTTTATTATCATGTCTACAATCATTCCCCAAAGTTTTACATTTTTCTGAATTTTTTTGATATTTTTAAACAGTGTTTTAAAATCAGCTCTAAAACCGATTTTTTCTGGAATGTCAGTTCTCGGTCGACCGGTACGGTCGACCGGTCAATTGACCATTCGTCAGTATTTTTCCAGAGAGTCGTCGGTCGACCCGTCCGGTCGACCGAGAGCTCAAATCGGTCGACCGACAGAATTTTCGGTCGACCGACGTTAGTCCAGAAAGTTTTCTTCGTGTTTTTGTTCTCATCGGTCGACCGACGGAATTTTCGGTCGACCGACAATGTGACCGTTGGACTTCCAACGGCTATTTCTGAGCTGACTTTTCTGGGGCACTTTGGTCTTTCTGTTTTGGGGTTTTTGCTGATATTTCCTCTTCCTATATATACCCCATTGCTGATGTCTTTTCAAGTGATTGAAGAGAGTTTAAAAACAAGTTTAAGAAAGTTTTAATCAAGTGTTTATGTTTGGTTTAAGTGTTTGTTTAAAAAGCTTTTAAGCATTTACAAGAGTTTGGTTTGTGGAGCAAATTTCACAAGAGCAAGTGGAGATCATCCTTGGTGTTTGAGCATTCATTCTTCTCCCTCTCTCTTGTCATCTATAGAGAAGTTTCCTTAAACTCAATTCTAGCATTTTATAAGTTTGTTCTTAATTTCATAAGCTAGATTTCATATTGAGTTTATATTGTTTTATCTCTTTGATCACACACAACCTATTGAGCTTATTGTATTTACATTCATAGTATAATTTAGGATTGTGGGTTTGTGACATTGAGAGTGAGCTTTATTGAGTTCTCACCTTGTTAGAGAGAACAATCATTTGATTTATATTGTAGCTTATTGTGAGATACACTTTGTAATACACTTGTACACCGAGAGGAGTGTGTGGTGAGAGTCGGGGATCATCCATGACATTGAGAGTGAGCTTTATTGAGTTCTCACCTTGTTAGAGAGAACAATCATTTGTTATATTGTGCTTATCGTGAGATTCACTTGTAATACACTTGTACACCGAGAGAAGTGTGTGGTGAGAGACGGGGCCGAATCCAAGAGGAGTGGCGTCGGTTGACGTGCCTAGGGAGAGGTTGTAACCGAGCACTTGAGGAGGAGGACACGGGCTAGGACCAACACTTAGTGTGTGAGGTGTGATTACATAGTGATTGTATTGTGAGGTGTAAACGTTGTTCGGGTGAACGTAGAAAACCCGGTTGTGATAGTGGAGATCTCCTCGAGGTGAGGAGCGGGGACGTAGGTCGTGGGGACCGAACCTCGTAAACATATCGTTTTGTTTGTGATTGCATTGGCGTTCTTATTCTTGTTTTCATATCTTATATCGCCTTTGTGTATTGCTCATCATATTACCCTATCACTTGTGTAGATTGTTTATTTTACCCTTGTGTTAGTTCATATATCCTTGCTCATATATTTGTAATATCTCATTGATAGGATATATTCATTTGTTCATATTGCCTTATCCTAGCTAATGTATCTTATTGCATTTTATTCTTGCTAGGATATTTTGTTATTAGTTTTAATTGGTATTTAATCGGATTAGATTAGCATTAGACCCTAATCACCCCCCCTAGGGTCTAACATCAACTATCTGATTCGACAAGGTTCGGATCTGTTGGTCGTGCACTTGTCTCATCTCCTGCATAGTCATTTCCATTTCGATTTTGAATGCTTGCTTCTACTTGGCTAGAGCATCCTCAACCATTTTGGTTATTTCCTCAGTGTTAATCATAAACACTTCACGGGATTGTTCGGGACTGGATACGGTAGCCTCTGAAGTGATTGCCGAGCAAGCGTCTGACGCTTCATCGTCTGAGAATAGTCCTCTATTCATCCTCAGATAGTCCCTGCGTCTAGTAGTTCCCGCGCGTAGTCGAGTCAGACGATGCGAAATGAGGGGGTCTGAACTTGAAGGTTGAGTCGATTTTTTCCTTATCAACCATGTTGGTGGTGACTGCGGGTTGTTCAGGCCCGACGGCTTCTAACTGGAGCCGAGACATTAGTTGGGCTATCCCCGAATTGACTCTTCTTCCTGAAGTGAAATTGGGGTTGGAGATATTTGAACTAATCAGAGACTTCCCCTTATCGACCACGTTGATAGTAACTGCTGGGAGTTCGTCATCTTGAACAACTGATCGTTTTTTGCGAAAGTGCCTTGATTTAGGCTTTGATGCTTCAGCGAAGATCCTCTCAAATACCGAGACCAACTGTGGAGTGGTCCTGGGGCAGCTACACGCTGATAATACTACCCTGATAATTTTGGTACACGGACAGTGAGAGTCCGCTTTCCGGGTACCTCTCTTTCGAGATTTATTCGTACCCCCAGCCCGATAGTACAACTCATCGACGTTATGGTCGGAGTAACCTATCGGCTGTTTACATGAATTCTCAGGTATAACGCATTCGTCTGCTTGACGTGTTTTCTTTTGAGTAAATAATACCTTGTTGGCGTCTGCAGGAGTCACTCGTTTGGAATCACACTTTTCTGAGGGTAAAACCTTAACGGGCTCCTGGCCTTCTGTACGCACCCCCAAGCG
>NC_033795.1:71302873-71309402 GCF_001876935.1 Asparagus officinalis | reverse complement strand
CTCATTTTTGAGGATCTGGATTTTTGGGAAGTTGGCGAAGCCCTGCTGCAGTGAAGAGTGGTCGAGCGCTTCAACAGAAGAGAGGAGAGGTCTTCATCAGAGTCTTCATCACCCGTTCCCCCTTTCCTTAGTATTACCCTTCGCCGGTAATCACTAAGAAGCGCAACACCCCAGGGGTGTCTCGAAAATTCCGAGACACCCCAGGGGTGTCTCGGATTTCTTGAGACACCCCGGGGGTGTCTAGGCTTTTCCTAGACACCCCAGGGGTGTCTAGGCACCCTAGGTGCTCCCATTGCCTATAAATAGCCACCCAAGGCCTCATTTTTGGAGATCTGGATTTTTGGAGAAGTTGGCGAAGCCCTGCTGCAGTGAAGAGTGGTCGAGCGCTTCAACAGAGGAGAGGTCTTCATCAGATTCTTCATCACCCGTGCCCGTTCCTTAGTATTACCCTTCGCCGGTAATCCTAAGAAGAGCAGATATCTCGTTTTAGCCGAGATAGACGCTTCAGGCTTCTAGATCTCTCGCGGATCGACGAAGCTCTGTCCGATTTTTCAGGAACAGATCTGAGTGACAGGTGGTCCACGGATATCAACGTCCCCGTCACAGGCCAAAGACCCACGCAAGCAAGAGACGATAAACGGATCTTGCGTTTATTTTCAAGAAAGTTGTAATTTTTATTTCTTTGTTATTTGAATTCATTTGTAACGACTAAAGTTTAATGAAATCAATGATGAAGGCAACTTTTGATGAAAACAAACTGGCGACCACAGTGGGAGGCAGCTCGAAGATCCAAGAGCCCATTGCCGCCGCTGCACTCGCACCACGTGACGTCCCCGCGTCGTCCAACGTGGTCGAGACCGCAGATCTGGACTTCTCCTCCGCCAAGAAGATGCCTACTGAAGGTGCTCCAGCTGTGTCAAAGAGGACGCGCCAAAGACGGCGCCCCCGCGTCGTCCAACGTGGTCGAGACCGCAGATCTGGACTTCTCCTCCGCCAAGGAGATGCCTACTGAATGTGCTCCAGCTGTGTCAAAGAGGACGCGCCAAAGACGGCGCCAACGCCTTGCACGACAACTAGCCAAAGCCACGGAATCGATGGACGGGATTCGCTACAATGAAGATCTCAAGTCCAGACAGCGCCAAGAGCAACAACGGCACATAACCAACTCCTCCTTCATGGCAGAAACGAACGATTGGGTTCGTGTCACGAGGACTCGTTCAACCCTCGAAGAGCGAATCAAGAAGCGCCGCGCATTGCTTGCGCATGCCCGAGCCCTTCTGCAGAAAGCAGAGGAGATGCAAAAAGAAGAGACGGTCAAGAATCCGTCAAAACTCAAGCAGGTGTGGGTGCTAAAGGCAAAACCAACGCCTAAGACGAGAGCGAACGATATTGCTGTCCAACCTTCATCAAATCCAGATCCCGTTCCCCTTGCCCCCGCACCTCCGGCGGAGTCAGGTAAGAACACGGATCCTTCAACGTCCAGAGTTCCTTTGAAAGGTCGCCTCGGTCCTTTACCAGGGAATCGAGGTAAAGCACCTATCAAGGAGTGATTGGGTCCGTTGAAAGGTCCCCAATTGATAAACCCGACTGGGGGTTGTGCTAATTCCCCCAAGATAGATAACAAAGGGAAAACCCCTATTGCCGACCGCATTGGGTTGCGTGTCGAAATTCAAGAGCCCGTTAAGTTCTTACGCTCTCAAAAGCGTAGACTTGAACGAGCGACTTCTGAAAACGCTAAACAAGCATCATATCCCCAGAGGGAAACACATTCGTCTGATGATGATTGTGTTATACCTGGGAAGTCGTGTCAACACTCTATGGGTTGCTCCAGTTATCAAACTGATGAGTTGTACTATAGAGCTGGGGGTGCGAATAAGTCTTGGAAGCGAGATGCTCGAGACACGGAGTCTCACTGTCCGTGTGCCACCAGGATGCAAAAGGGACTTCCTTTGGAAGAAGAAGTGTCAGATGATGGTTCGGATTCCTGCTCGGCTATAGCGTCCGACGGCACGGCATCTAGTGCGGGACAGCCCTATGAGTCGCTTATGATCAGCGCCGAACAAGTAACCAAGATGCTTGAAGATGCCCTGGCTAGGCAGAAGGAAAGTTTCAAGTTCGAGATGGAGATGGCCATGCAGCAAATGAGAGAGATGCATGACCAGCAAATCGCGGCTCTGACAAGTCACCAGGGAGAACCCACTCGACACCATAATCAGAATCAAGATGAGAATGAACGGGAAGGGAATAATGTCAACATAAATATCCCTCCTGTCAACAACGACAATGGAAGCGGTCCCGTGGATGATAATGCAAAAGAGGACCACGTTACCTCTCCCCAAAGCCACTCGAAGACAGGTACGAGTGAAGACAAGAAGATGAAGGACTTGGAGAGCAAAATCAACGCGTTGATGAATGCTCAAGAAGTGAAAAGGTCCGGCATACCATGTCCATACCCAAGGGAGTGGGAATCAATTCCATATCCGGCAAAGTTTAATTTAATCAACTTTACGCCGTTTGATGGAAAGGGTTCCCCTACCCAACATTTAATATATTTTAAGTCTCACTTAGTAATAATCTCCGGCAATGAACCCTTGATGGTACGGTCATTCGTTGGCACTCTTCTCAGAGCGGCCTTTGATTGGTATCGTCGCCTCAAGCCGGGGAGCATCACCAGTTGGGACGACATGGAGGACATGTTCCTGACGAACTTCTTCGACGACGACACTGAGGTCTCAATCGGCACTTTGTTTGATGAGAAGCAGAAGAATGGTGAGACAGTCAAAAACTTTGTGAAGAGGTTCCGAAATAAAGCAATGAATTGTAGGGATCCAGTCAGCGAAGATTTCATTCTCGAGACCTGTCATAACAATCTTTCATTGGACATCCTGGAAGCCATGGGAATGGCGCCGCCAAAGACCTGGAAAGATCTGAAGGTGCGAGGAGAACGAGCCGAACGATTCCTTAAAAGGAAGAAGGCGGAAAGGGGTCAAATAGCTAATAATGCTCCGCAACCAAATTTTGTCCCTAGGGGTAAAGGAAAAGCACATGCAAATGCCGTGAACGTAAATCAAACGTTCGAAGTGCAAGCGCAACCGCAACCACAACAGCAGCAGCAAAAGGCGCCTCAACAATCAAGGTGGCAACAGCAGACCCAGAAGCCAAAAGCCTCGGAGCCGAAGTTCCCGAAAGTTTATTCGTTCAAAGAGGATGAAGTTCCCGGTATCTTCAAGTACCTCATTGAAAATAACAAGATCAAATTACCTCCAGTTCAGGATCAGGAAGATGCCAAGAGAATCAATGATCCAAAATACTGCGCATTTCATAGAGCGGTGCACCATCCTACCAAGACGTGCTATGCCCTAAAGGACAAGATCCAAGCTCTAATCGATGTCGGGGTCATCACAATGAAGCAGCCGAAGGAGAAGAGAGTGGGAGCAAATGTAGTATCAATTGGTTTCGGTTCTGCTCCTTTGAACTTGCTCCAGCTTGAGCTAGTAATAAATACAGCAGTGAAGACGGTGAACGATGATCCTCACAAGCAGCGCCAGAAAGGACTTGTGCCACACACAGCCCCTAATGGTGAGATTCTTTGGGTTCATCCAGATTTGGTTGGAGATGAACAATGGACTGGAACCTCTTCCAAGAAAAAGTCAAAAGGAAAAGGTAAGTCTTGTTATGGAGCTTCTGCTATTCCAGGAGAAGATGACGAAGAAATTCCCGCCTTCCCGCTTTCTGAAGATGAACAGGAAGCCTTTGCAACCCGGAGTGGGAATGAGTATCACTACAAGTACCCGGATGCTTCTGAGCAATTAGGTACCAAAACCGTTCCTTCCAAGACATTGGCAGAACTGGGAATTGCAGCAATTCCCCCAACGCCCATAGCTATGGAGAAAGTCGGGCAGAAGGAGAAGGGGAAAGAGCCTTTACGTCAGGAAGCCCAAAACTCGAGGCAGTCTCGATTCAATCACCCGATTGGGAGAGACAAACCGGGAAATGCAAGCTCTCTACCGCATTTTGACATCATGGCGCAGTTGGCCAATATCCCGGCTAGGATAACCCTATACGAGCTATTGCGTCTTTCCAAGGATACAAGGAAAGCATTACAAGAGGCCTTTGAAGCTTTTCTAACTCGAATCAAGCCATCTCCTGAGGGACCAGAGCCGTCAACTCAACACTGCAATCTCGCGGCGCATCATTTTCCATGCATCTCTTTTACCAAAGAAGACTTGCAGACGAAGAACTCAAAGCATGATCGGCCTTTGTATTTCACAGGGCATATTGACTCCAGCATGGTCAACCGGATCCAAGTTGATCCGGGTTCTGCTGTTAGCATCATGCCATTCCGACTGATACATCATCTCGGAATCCCGACTAGTAAACTAGCCTCCACCGGCACTACGATTTACGGATTCAACACCAGTGGGTCCAGACCCTTGGGAAAGATTCGAATCAAATGCCAGATCGGGAATTTAAAATCAGAAGTTACCTGCTATGTGATTGACGCAGAAACGTCCTATAACTTACTGTTGGGTCGACCTTGGATCCACGGTAACCTTATAGTCCCGTCAACTCTGCATCAATGCCTCAAGTACGTGGACTCAAATAATGAAGTCAAGACGGTGGTCGCGGATAAGCAACCGTTTAAGGGATTAGAGAACTATTTCACTGATTCCCTTCTATACGGCGCCGAATCCGATACTGAACCATCGGCCCAAGGAACAGACAGCGGGGACGAAGCTGACACCGAGGGTTTGATTATGATGGTGGTTTTATACTTAATGACATTGTACCCATTATAATCAATCTTAACGATGAACAATCATCGGAAAATAGTTGTAACTGGCAACTTGCCGAAGAACTATCAATAAACGATGATTTAGAGTACTCGAGGTGTCTCGATGATGTCACTAAAGAGCTATATGATAACCCTGACTTGTATATGCCACTTCAATCATTTTGCATGACAAAAAAGCAGGTACAAGATCCATGCGGAGCAACACTTGTCATCCCCGCGGGAATAGGGGGTGGAAAAGAAGTCGTCTACGGCAATATGACTTCACACTCGGAGAGGGTCTTTTCTTTGGTCGAGGTCCGCGAGTTCCACCTCGAATGGCCTATGTACCAAAGGGAAAACCTGATGATTATTATCGCCACAAAAGAGGTCTTGGTTATGTCTCCTCATCCGACGATGAATGTTGCTGGCAAGTCATCGATCAAATTGCTAACAAAGCTAGAAACGGATACTCATCTGATTCTTCAGCTTGGGGTTCCGATACTAGTATCGGTGAGATGTTCAAAAAGTTGATGTCTAACATGGTTACGGTCGATCCTACCACAATAGAGGAAGACGACCAGATGCCAACATGGGAAGATCCTTGGGCTCATCACCTAAACATGCAGTATGGTGATAGGTTCGAACAAAGAGAACCTCCTACTGAAGATCAAGTACTCCAGGTGAATATGGGTAGCGAAGATAATCCGAAGCCTATATTCATTAACCCGAGGAGAAAGAAGAGTTAATCTCTCTTATCAGGGAGTACATCGATGTGTTCGCCTGGAATTATGAAGACATGCCAGGGCTCGATCCAAACATAGCGGTGCATCGTCTCAATATTAAGTCGGATGTCAAACCTGTCAAACAACAACAAAGACGGTTTCGTCCGCAAATGATGGAGGCGATCGAAGCTGAGGTTAAAAAGCTTGTGGACTCGGGCTTCATTAGGGAAGAGCAACATCCAGAATGGCTTGCCAATTTTGTTCCGGTCCTTAAGAAAAACGGAAAGATCAGGGTCTGTATTGACTTTAGAGACCTCAACGTTGCTTTCCCAAAAGACGATTTTCCCCTTCCCATCACGGATGTTATCATCGACAATACGTGCGGATTTGAAAGAATGTCTTTTATGGATGGTTTCTCTGGTTATAACCAAATAAAGATGCATCCAGATGATGAAAAGCATACTGCTTTTAGAACGCCTCTCGGCATCTTCTGCTACACGGTGATGCCATTCGGCTTAAAGAATGCAGGTGCTACATATCAGCGAGCCATGTCAAAGATCTTTCAAGAGCATCTCCGAAGGACTGTCGAATTCTACGTAGATGACTTGGTCGTGAAAAGTCATGATAAAAAAGATCACATTAAGGACTTGAAGACCATGTTCGACTTGATGCGAGCCCATCAATTGAAGATGAATCCTACCAAGTCATTCCTCGGAATGTCTAGTGGTAAATTCCTGGGATTCGTCGTCACCACCAAAGGTATTCACATCGATCCTGATAAGGTAAGGGCGATTAATGAATTGCAGCCTCCGAGAAACCTCAAGGAGCTCAGAGGATTGCAAGGGCGATTAGCTTATATTCGTCGATTCATCTCGAACCTCTCAGGAAAATGCCAACCATTTTCCAAGCTCGCAAAGAAGGGCGTATCTTTTGTATGGGATGATGCTTGTCAAAAGGCATTCGGGAGTATTAAAGAATATCTCTCGAAACCTCCTGTACTCGTTGCACCGAAATCGGGCAAACCGTTCTTGAT
>NC_033795.1:71301580-71301873 GCF_001876935.1 Asparagus officinalis | reverse complement strand
AGGAAGAAGGCCGAGAGGAACCGACCGACGGCTAATCCTCCGAACTCGAACTTTGCCTCTCGTGGTAAAAGCAAATCACCTGCAACAGCTGTTGACGCTAACCAGACGTCACAAAAGCAACTTCGAAAACAGCAAAAGACTTCGGGTCCGAGACTCCAAAGAGTATACGAGTATAAACTGTTTCTCAATCCTCCAACAGGTGCAAGAGGTTAAACTGTTCCCTGCGTACTCCAATAGGTATATGAGTCTAAACTGTTTCCCACTTTTGACGGGAAGTTCCTGGAGGATATTAC
>NC_033795.1:71265024-71301558 GCF_001876935.1 Asparagus officinalis | reverse complement strand
TACACCCAGTTTTGTAAGAAAGCTGGGGGTGGATAATTCGTGTAACGGGAAGTTCCCAAAAGAATGTTAATATTCTTAGGGATAACCCGATCAATATGAACAAAGTGATGAACACTAAATCTCTCACCGATCAGACTAATTAACGGTGGGACCACCAAATTCGATCAAGTTTAATCCATTCAAACTTACGCTTTATTCGTGCACTCAACACTTTCGTAGTTAGAGTCCGGATATAACAAATCTTGATCTGTCACCTGGTCAAACCTTTCTACAGTTAGGACCACAACCAAAATCCCCCTCTCGATTCCCCCAATGAACGAGAGGTCCACAAATCGAGCAAACCTTCCGACAGTTAGGGTTATCCGAATCTTTTTGATTCTCGGAGTGGAGATCCCACTCTTAGTTTCACCTTTCCGGATTCTGGGGGTGGAGATCCCACCTCGAGTCTCCTTTCCTTCTTTGTTCGGGGAATAGAATATAAAATTCTTCCTTCCCCATACCAATCCTTTTCGAAGAATTCAGGATTCATCCTAGGAAGTTTATCCCGAATCCTAAGCAGGGATAAGTCTGCGCCTAACACGCGCTGCCGGTTTAGTCTTTTTTCTGCACAAAAAGACACCAGAGTTCGATTCTGGGGTATTCTATCCTGAAACCTAAGCAAGGATAAGTCTGCGCCTGACACGCGCTGCCGGTTAGTTCTTAACCGTTTAAAAAGAACACCCGTTCACATATTCAACATTGTGACAGGTTGTTATTAATAACACCATAATCCATGCCTTACACGCATGGGGAATTTCATCCTGAATCCTAAGAAAGGATATGCCGATGCCTAACACGCGTCGCCGGTTTAGTCTTTTTCCGTGGAAAAAGACATCAGAGTTCGATTCTAGGGTATTTTATTCCGAAGCCTAAGTAGGGATAAGTCAGCGTCTAATACACGTTGTCGGGTAGCCTATGCCCGTAACCATGGCGAAGTCTACGTATTCAAAGTCGTAGCAGCAAAGTCTAAGAGAATTCACTCTCTCAGCACAACGTTACATGCGGAACGGATTTAGACGATTCGCATGCTAGCCCGACTCAAACGGTAGTCGGTAAAGGCTAATCAAATCCGTTTAAGGCTGGGGGTTAGCCAAAAATCCTAAAGTCAACACCTAACACGTGTCGCCGGGTAGCCTATTCCCGTAACAATGGCGAAGTCTATGTATTCGACATCATAGCACAAAGTCTCAGAGGATTCATTCTCTTAGCACAACGTTACATGCGGAACGGTTTTAGACAATCCGCATGCTAGCCCGACTCAAACGGTAGTCAGTAAAGGCTCATCAAACCCGTTGATGGCTGAGGGTTTGCCAAAAATCCTACAAATACGAGAGTCACTGACGCATCAGCTTCATTAGTTGGTCTCATGACTTGAGCATCCAACGATATTCAAAACCCTAAGGTTAACGCCGGACAACGCGTAACCCTAGGTCAACGCCAGTCAACGTGTTGCGATCAAACAGTCAACGTACAACATTCGAAACCCTAGGGTCAACGCCGGTCAACGCGTAACCCAAGGTCAACGCCGTTCAATGCGTTGCAATGAAAGAATCAATACTCCGAAAAGTATACGAGTATAAACTGCTTCTTAATACTCCAATAAGGTATACGAGTATAAACTATTCCCTATTTTTGCTTGAGAAGTTCCTGGAGAATATTTTTATAAATATTCTTAAGGATAACTCAACAACACTACGCCGGACAACGCGTTGCAAATAAAGTGATACGAGTTGCCGTGCGAGCACTCTTGATCGCAGAATTATCAAGAGTGGGTAAAGAAGAAGAACGACAGAAGAACACAAGAGTTGAATTAGGGCGAAGGAAAATACCTTCTCTAGATTATGAGAATCAATTGGATTTTACAAATCTCTCTCTCACAATCTCTCTAGATCAAAGAACAACCTCCCTGATCTCTTTTCTGATTACAAACTGAGTTCTAAACCCTAGAAAAGTCGTGTTTCTATTTATACTAAACAGAAATCCCAACTGGAGCAGGAAACAGACCCAGGCCCGGATCCGCGACGCGGTCGACCGCAGTGCCCAAGTCGGTCGACCGGTCAGAACGACGAAATCTGGAAAATCGATTACAGGGTTCTCCGGTCGACCGCAGTGCCACCATCGGTCGACCGATCTCAGTCCCGAGACACAGTTGGGGTCCGTGCACGATGCGGTCGACCGCCGTGACCACGCCGGTCGACCGGACAGAGCCCAACTGTAATTTCTGCAGTTTTGATGAATCCTTTCGACTTCGTTGCTTCCAATGGCCTCGTCCACGACTCCTCTACTCTATTCTCAAGATACCATGAGAATCATCTATCCTCAAGCTCCCATGAGGATCGCTAAGCTCCCAAAGAGAAGATACACCCGTATCATGGGTCCCCCCTTTAGGAACTTGAAGTCCCATTCAAGTTAGAACTTCAGCTGAGGGAACTCGCGAGCCCCTCCTTCTCTGTTGAACCACTTGGCCTTGCTAGGTACCTGACCTTGACGTCCAATGAGAAACGACTCCTTCGTCCCCCGCCTCGTCGTGGTCGTCTTCCGTTCCAAAATGCAATCTTCTTTCAGTGGCTCCTCTCTATCAAACCACAAGTCTTCAACATGCGGTAAGATCAACTTGTCATCACCTTCATCATCCAATAACGGAGGTTCAAACAACTTCAAGTACTCGGCATTGATCACCGAATACATGCCTAAGTAAGGTGGCAAATCTAAACGAAAAGCGTTGTCGCCAATCTAATCGATAATCCGAAATGGACCATAACGAATAGGCTTCAACTTCTTCCCTTCTCCTTTGAGCCTCTCCTTACTCAATTTTAGCCATACCATATCGCCTTTACCAAAGTTACAAGGAACCCGATGTTGATCATGCTTCGCCTTGTACTTAGCTTGCGATTTCTTCAATTGAGCTTCAACCGTGGCATGAATATTTGCAATCTTCTCAAGAAATCGCTGAGCACGTTGTCTCTCACTCCCCTCCTTGCCGTCCACTGTGGCTTCACTTGAAAACACAAGATCGAACGGGCTCGGCGGTAAAAATCCATAACAAGTCTCAAACGGTGACTTCCCTGAAGATCCATGAATCGCCCGATTGAAAGCAAACTGCAAATATGGTAAACTCTCATCCCAAGTCTTAGGATGCCTAGAATTATACCCCCGCAACATGTGCACCATAGTCCGGTTGACTACCTCCGTTTGTCCGTCTGTTTGTGGGTGAAATGCCGTGCTCTTCTTCAATTTGGTGTCCATCAAACTCCACAAAGAATCCCAAAAATGCCCGAGAAAACGGCTATCCCGATCCGAAATAATCGAACTCGGCAACCCAAAGTGCTTCCACACATGTTCGAAGAACAATTGTGCTGCACCCGCTCCCGTCACGGTCTTCTTACAAGGAATCAATATCACCATCTTGCTGAATCGGTCCACCACAACGTACAAATAGTCATGCCCGCGCTTCGTAGTTGGCAACCCTCCTAGAAAATCCATAGAAATGCTCTCCCACGGCCTAGAAGGAACCGGTAATGGTAGGTACAATCCCCTCTTTCTGTTAGAAGGCTTCGAAATACAACATAACTTACACCCTCCAACATACTTGGTCACATCATCAAGCATCCGTGGCCAAAACACATGTCGCCGTAGATTGAGAAGCGTTTTCTGAATGCCAAAATGCCCTTGCACACGCGAGGTATGTGCTTCCCGAATCCACTGCAACCTATCACCATCCTCCGGAATGCATAGTGATGCCCCACGATACAATAAGCCATCATCTCCAAGTGCATACTCCCCCCTTCGACCAGCCTTCGCCTGCTCAAACACACTACCGAAGTCTCTACTGGATGCATACAACTGAACATACTCAAAAGGAACCAAGGGCTGAATACGCGTCGCCACCAACAACGACCTTATCGGTGGGCGAGATAACATATCGGCCAACTTGTTCGTCGCCCCCTTCTTGTACCTAATAATGATGTTGAAAGCCATCAAATAAGACATCCACTTCATGTGCCGCGCCTGCTGTAGCTTCGTCTGGGCATGTAAGAACTCCAACGGCTTATGATCCGAATGCACGACCACCTCCTTCCCTAACAAGTACACCCTCCAATCATAACAAGTCTCAAACGGTGACTTTCCGAAAGATCCATGAATCACCCGATTAAAAGCAAACTACAAATATGGTAAGCTCTCATCCTAAGTCTTGGGATGCCTGGAATTATACCCCCGTAACATATGCACCATAGTCCGGTTGACTACCTCCGTTTGTCCGTCTGTTTGTGGGTGAAATGCCGTGCTCTTCTTCAATTTGGTGTCCATCAAACTCCACAAAGAATCCCAAAAATGCCCGAGAAAACGGCTATCCCGATCCGAAATAATCGAGCTCGGCAACCCAAAGTGCTTCCACACATGCTCAAAGAATAATTGTGCTGCACCCGCTCCCGTCACGGTCTTCTTACAAGGAATCAATATCACCATCTTGCTGAACCAGTCCACCACAACGTACAAATAGTCATGCCCGCGCTTCGTAGTCGGCAACCCTCCTAGAAAATCCATAGAAATGCTCTCCCACGGCCTAGAAGGAACCGGTAATGGTAGGTACAATCCCCTCTTTCTGTTAGAAGGCTTCGAAATACAACATAACTTACACCCTCCAACATACTTGGTCACATCATCAAGCATCCGTGGCCAAAACACATGTCGCCGTAGATTGAGAAGCGTTTTCTGAATGCCAAAATGCCCTTGCACACGCGAGGTATGTGCTTCCCGAATCCACTGCAACCTATCACCATCCTCCGGAATGCATAGTGATGCCCCACGATACAATAAGCCATCATCTCCAAGTGCATACTCCCCCCTTCGACCAGCCTTCGCCTGCTCAAACACACTACCGAAGTCTCTACTGGATGCATACAACTGAACATACTCAAAAGGAACCAAGGGCTGAATACGCGTCGCCACCAACAACGACCTTATCGGTGGGCGAGATAACATATCGGCCAACTTGTTCGTCGCCCCCTTCTTGTACCTAATAATGATGTTGAAAGCCATCAAATAGGACATCCACTTCATGTGTCGTGCCTGCTGTAGCTTTGTCTGGGCATGTAAGAACTCCAACGGCTTATGATCCGAATGCACGACCACCTCCTTCCCTAACAAGTACACCCTCCAATGCTTAATTGCTTGATATAGTGCATAGAACTCCTTGTCGTAGGTTGGGTAGTTCGCAATAGCACCCGAAAACTTCTCAGAATGGTATTCCACCGGTTTCCCATCCTGAATCAACACCGCGCCCATCGCATAATTAGACGCGTCGGTCTCTACCTCGAAAGTCCGCTGCAAATTCGGCAATGCCAACACCGGTGCCTCCGAGATCTTTCTTTTTAGCAACTGAAAAGCCTCCTCATGCGTCTTTCCCCACTCAAACTGAACTTTAGCCTTTGTGAGGCCATGTAACGGTGCCGCATAAGTCGAAAAATGTCGAATGAACTTGCGCAAATACTGGCAAGCCCCCATGAAGCTCCTCACCTCAGTCACTGTCTTCGGCGTCGGCCACTTTGTGATCACCTCCACCTTGCCTGGATCTATCCTCCGCTGGCCCTTCCCTACGATGAAGCCGAGATACACCAACTCGTCCTTCCCGAACTCGCACTTTTTCCCGTTGAGCTTCAGCTGTCCGTCCTGCAACACTTCAAATACCTTCTCAACATGAACGAGATGCTCCTCCCAAGTCCTGCTGTACACCAAGATATCATCAAGGTAAACTATCACAAAATCCTCTATAAAGGGTCGCAACAAATCATTCATAAGCCTCATAAAGGTAGCCGGAGCATTGCACAATCCAAACGGCATCACCAACCACTCGAACAGGCCTTGCTTGGTCTTGAACGCAGTCTTCCAAGTGTCTTCCTCCCGAATCCTCACCTGATGGTAACCAGACTTCAAATCCAGCTTCGTGAAAAACCTCGCTCCCTCCAACTGGTCCATAAGATCATCGATCCGCGGTAATGGGTAGCGATTCTTGATTGTGATCTTGTTGAGTGCCCGATAATCTACGCACATGCGCCAACCTCCATCCTTTTTGGGCACCAACAACACTGGTGACCCGCAAGGCGAACAACTTGGCACAATCACTCCTGTCTCCAAGAGCTCCTGAACTTGCTTCTTGATCTCCTCGGACTCTAGTACTGATGTGCGGTATAGGCCTATGTTAGGTAAGGAACTCTCCCCGGTCAACATAATCTCATGCTCTATACCTCGACGTGGTGGTAGTCCTGTGATTTCCAAAAACAAGTCCGTATACTTGACCTTCAACCTGTCAAGATCTCCCTCCTGGCGCTTGCTCAAGGTAGACAAGCACATCCTACTCAGCTGCTCTTCATACGGTCGAATGAACAATAAAACGAACTTCCTGCCCGCATTCACCAACCTCTTAGCCTGAGTCACTGTCACCAAGCTCGTCTCCTGTGGAAGAGATGCTGAACAAAAAATGAATTGCTCGCCATCCTTGTTGAACGTGTACTTTTGGGCTCGCCGATCATATACTGCGTATCTATCCCACAAATAAGGATTGCCCAAAATAACTTGGCAAACATCTAACGGAACCACGTCGCATGTGACCTCGTCAATATACGACTCGTGGAGTGCAAATCTGAATGAACACTGGTTCACTACACTCAATCCCGCCTCCTTCTGAATCCACCCTAATGGATAGGGCTTTGGATGCTTCACCGTCTTCAATCCCAGCTTCTGTACTAATGCCTTAGATATCAGATTTTTCTAACTCCCTGGATCTACAATAGCATCCACTAAGCTGGTCTTGACCTACAATTTCAGAACAAAGAGCTGCTCCCTCGGGTCGTCATCTTCCTTGGTAGCCTGCTTCCCCGCCATAAGGTTGAGACTGCTATTGGGTTCGGTCATCCCGGGAACCTCCTTCGGACCCTGTGCTATCACGTACGCCTTCTTCTCCTCCTTCTTCTTCAATCCTTTAGGCTTCAGATGAGGATACTTATCCCAGCAACGATCGGCCACATGCCCTGTCTGCTTGCAGTGATTGCATGTCAATCCTGCTTTCCCCGAGTCAACCTTCTTCTTCTCATCCTTAGACTGAGAGCCACCCGTCTTGCTCCCCGATGGTTTGGAATCCCCCTTTGTAATGGCAATGGCCTTCACACTCGCCTCTGCGATTGTCTCCACTGAAAACAGCTTCATCTCCTTCCGGATGTATTCATTCAGACCCGCCATGTACTTCATAAAGATGGGATACTCGTCTGTTGCGATGTTTAGAACCATCGCCTGCTGTTGGAACTCCGTCGTATACTCCTGAACGGTCTGATTAAACTTTTGGCGCAAGCCATACCACTTGTACCAACGCTCCTCAAGGAACCCTACTGGATAGAACTGTTTACGAAGTAGTTCCTTGAACTTGTTCCACGACGCCGCTTTCCTCTCCTGTTTGCAATAGGATTTCCACCACGTCAACACGTGCCCGGAAAGCTTCAGTGTCGCGAACACTATCTTCTCCTTGGACGAATATCTGTAGAGAGTGAAGTACATCTTCATACGTTCGATCCAATCATCAAGCTTCTCCACGTTGATACTCCCATCATAAACAGGAATCTCAACCTTGAAGTCAATCTTCAGATTTTGGTAATTGTTCTTACTCCTTTGATGTCCGGCAGTCTTGACAATCTCAGTCTCCCCCTCTGAATCAGATTCCTCGTGTTCCTCGTCGGATTCGACGAGTTTCTTCTTGCCCTTCGAAGAAGATTCCTCCTTTTTGTCACCTCCGTTGATTAGACCCACGAGTTGGGTAAGAGTCGTCCCGATCGTCTCAATCTGTCTCTCCATGGCATCAAGTCTCGCTGAATTATCTGCTTCAGTCATCTTCTCCTTCCTTAATTTCTGGACTCTCTCCAAAGAAATAAGGATCTCGCCAAGCTTCTTGTACTGTGAGCGAGTAAGGACCATACACAGGTTCCCCCTTCACAGGATCTAGGTGCTCTGATACCAACTTGATACGAGTTGCCGTGCGAGCACTCTTGATCGCGGAATTATCAAGAGTGGGTAAAGAAGAAGAACGACAGAAGAACACAAGAGTTGAATTAGGGCGAAGGAAAATACCTTCTCTAGATTATGAGAATCAATTGGATTTTACAAATCTCTCTCTCACAATCTCTCTAGATCAAAGAACAACCTCCCTGATCTCTTTTCTGATTACAAACTGAGTTCTATACCCTAGAAAAGTCGTGTTTCTATTTATACTAAACAGAAATCCCAACTGGAGCAGGAAACAGACCCAGGCCCGGATCCGCGACGCGGTCGACCGCAGTGCCCAAGTCGGTCGACCGGTCAGAACGACGAAATCTGGAAAATCGATTACAGGGTTCTCCGGTCGACCGCAGTGCCACCATCGGTCGACCGATCTCAGTCCCGAGACACAGTTGGGGTCTGTGCACGATGCGGTCGACCGCCGTGACCACGCCGGTCGACCGGACAGAGTCCAACTGTAATTTCTGCAGTTTTGATGAATCCTTTCGACTTCGTTGCTTCCAATGGCCTCGTCCACGACTCCTCTACTCTATTCTCAAGATACCATGAGAATCATCTATCCTCAAGCTCCCATGAGGATCGCTAAGCTCCCGAAGAGAAGATACACCCGTATCATAAAGACTCAACGCCAACAATCGATGGTCAGCTAAAGATTAGAAAATCAGGAATCGACTTTAAGTCTAAAATTCCGACAACGGTCAGACAATAAATGCAGCACCGGAACTCTTACAGACATTTGACAAAGCACCGAATAGCCTGGAGGATTGAAGGAATAAAAAACAGAAGCCATTCCAAGGTCCCGTTACACTGACTGGAGGTTGGGACAATCATATCCAAAGTATTCCAGACTCTTCTATAAAAGAACGAGGCTGAAATACTTTGGAGGGGGTATCTGTAGGCGTATAAAATTGCTTATAGGTCCCTTAGCACAGCTCGGCATGAACCGACGAACCAACGAGGTGACAAGGTTAACGAATCGCACGCAAGCAACGGAATACATCCATTCACGTGTGGAATCAATCCAAGGGTTCGAAGAGTCAACGAGTCATCCAACCAAGGGCAGACTCGGACGAATCACGATCGAATCAAGATCAGTTTCGGACTCGAACTCAGAAGTGGATTTACTGCCAAATCAGGAATCGGAGTTACTGCCAAATCAGAGTCCAAATCAACCACAAGACCGGACAAAATGGCACAAAACCACAACACCTAGGGGACTCGGCCAAAACCGAGCCACCTATAGGAGCGGAGCCACCTATGGGTGGCTCGGCCCAGTGCCGGCCAACTATAGGTGGCCGGCCCAGATCTGTGCGCGGGCACAGTTCAGAGAGCCTATAAATAGGCCCCCTTGGTTCATTTTTCAAAGGTTGGATTTTTTGGAGGCGAAGCCCTGCTGGATTCAAGACTCAAATCTAAAAAAGATTGAAGCTTTGGGACTTTGAGGACTTGCTCTTCCAGATCTGGTGCTCGGCGATCGTCAACGCCAAATAAGGTAAGAGTTCGAGAGGACCGGATCTCAGATCTACGCAGGCGTACTCTGGATCAAAGCTTGGCCTTTGATCCCGAGATTTGGGCGATTGTTTCCTTGGTGAATCAATCCCCCCGGCTATTATTTCCTTGGTGAAATAATACCTGTCGTACTGCATAGATCCGACTGGATCTAGATCTCGCGGTGGTCCACGGATAAACCCCGGCGCAGGCGAAGAACCCACAAAGCGAGCGACCGCAAAACAGGAGCTCGCGATTTGTTTGACAAAAGAGAAAAGTTGTAATTTTTATTTCCTTTTTTTGATCTCGTTGTAACCGGATCTTTGTAACTCAAAAAGTTGTTATTTAAGAGTGCAATGGAATCAATGAAGAAAGATACGATTTTTCCCGCGAACAGCGGGCCACTCGGGTAATCCTTCTTGACCCGGATGATGATGTTTATCATCTTCTCTTCATCTCGAGCTACATGTGGACACCTACAAGTATTTTTAGATGCCTACAAGTACTACATGGGGTAGTGCGTCGATATTCCATTCGTACAGGTCATTGAGTCAGGTTTGGATGCTTTGTCTAGTAGTCCATCCGCACAAGAGTGCGATGAGGCTTGTGAGCTATCTTTTTAGATACCTATATGGTAAGCCGTCCCGCACTCATGTTACGCACTGAGATCACGATGAGACTAATAAGCCGTGTACACTACTTAGGATACCTACAGGGTAGGCCGTTGCATATGATGATGCTAAGTTTCAAAATCTTGCAAAGAGTTGCACTGATATAGCTAATTGATAGCCTGAGTCTTTGGTGGATGTCAGTTATGGATGTGATTCATCATTGAGATATATGACCGGGATACTTTGCTTTTGAAAGTATTTATGTTATCTCCATAGTGATAGTGGAGGATAATATAAATATGATGTAATGATGTTTTTTTCCTTTATTTCTTTCTTTATGTTTTTGTTGGGATCAATTAATGATTAGCGATTCATAATATCAGATATATGGTATATACATGAGGGTTCCCTTATTTAATTTATTTCGCTTGACGTACCAGTCTCGTATTGTGGGTTTTTAATTATTGATTTCATATAAATTGATTATTCTTAGTTCGGTTTTACTATTTAGATATCTACAATTAGAAACAATGGTATATACATGAGGGTTTTCTTGTTTGGATTATTTCGGTCGATGTACTACGTCTCGTATTGTAGGTTTCTAAATGTTAATTCCACTTAGATACATGGAAAATGATCTAGATAGACTATACTTATAATAGGTAGAGCCTCCACTCCATCTTGTAGCTCTTCCCCTAGGAGCGGATGGATGTGATCTTGTTATAGCGCTCTGATGCTCTTTATGTGGTTCTTTTTATTATTTTCTCTTCATTCAGGCAATACAGAGGTTCGGAGAGCCGCAGGATGATGGAGTTCTTGCATAGTCATTGTCTCATGAATTATAAGTAGAAGCTCCACAATAGATTTTTTCTATGATATTATTTAGACTTTAGAGTTTTATTTTCATATTGTAACGGCAGTGTGCCTTAGTGCGATTTCTAGTTGATTCATATTGAGACATTTTCTTTATTCCATATATCAGATGTATTTCAGTTGAGACATAATTTTTATTTATGGGATAGCTCTTTCCGTATCATGTCTATTATGTTTATTTCTTTATTTTACCTGTTTTGTACCTACACTTCTTTTGATGACACTAGAGGAGATTACTGTGACAGGTGAAACGTGTTATTACACATTTGTAGGCGTCTAAAATTGCCTACGGGCCCTCACACGTAGCTCGAGACATAGAGAAGACGATGAGCATCACTATTCAAGTTACAGAAGCTTAATTGACATTGACAAGTGCATGAAGTGAGTCAACGAACTATGCGAAGCAACGAAACTTCGGAATAACGGAAATACGAACTGATCGGGAGCTCCACGTTATTTACGAAAGACAAAACACCCCCGTGTCCTGTCCACTCCACAGATGATTCAATCATGGGAGCTTGTAGATCTTCTCGATGGTTTGCCGATGCATCTTGAATCGTACAATCCCGAGTTCTGATGACGAAGATACGACTAAAACGGACAAGACATGCAGAACTACGTTACGGGCCTCGGCGAGACACCACTTGGTGTCTCGGCCAGACTGAGACACCCCATGGTGTCTCGGCATGGCCGATACACCCCTTGGTGTCTCGGCTAAACTGAGACACCCACGAGTGTCTCGGCTAGGCCGAGATACCCACGGGTGTCCGCAGACTCGAAAATCAAATTTTGGCAGTTTAAAGTCGTTTTGCAACCGTTAACCACCTGGATTTGTTTCAACTGATCTGATATCATTCATAAATGTGGATAATTGGTTACAACTAAAGATAAGATTGAATCGATCGTTCTTATATAAAAACAGGGGTCCCTAAGCCTATAAATACAGCCCAGGGCTTTCATTTTTTCAGATCTTGAATTCTCGAGTGTCGGCGAAGCCCTGCCGAATTAAGGACTGAAGAGCCACGAATTTCAGAGAGGAGGAGGAGATCAGATCGAGTTCTCCAGGCGTAAAGAAGGAGAGTTTGACAGATCTGCAGCCCGATTCCTTCGCTTGAGATTGTCCTGTTGCAGTGATCTCGAGAAGAGTGATTATCTCACTGTTACCGAGATAATTGCTTCGGTTTCTGATCTAATTGTTTGGTGGTCCATGGATATCAACGTCCCCATCACAGGCAAAGATCCCACGTAAACAACACGTAATAAACACCCGTTGCGTTTGTTTGAAGGAGATTGTAATTTTAAATTTCATTGTGTAAAGGTCTTATAAAAATACCGATCTTTTTTTGAACTTATTGTAATGACTAAAGTTGTAATAGGTTAGACAATGAAGAAATTGATTTCCTACCCAAATAAGCTGGCGACGACATTGGAAGCTAACAGTCTCGTCACCGAGGTTGTCGTGCCGTAGCCAACGATCAAGATCCTCGTAGCTGAAGAGGTCGAATATGAGTTTGACCAATAGAAGTTCAAGGAGTACGTCTCCTCCTCCTCCTCCAGATCCGCCTCTCCTCGTAAGCGCAGGAAGGTCTCCTTCACCCGAAAGATCCACTGGTCTTCAGATCTGAAGACTCAAGAAGGTGAATTCCCTGCTACGGTCTCCTTCACCCGAAAGATCCACTGGTCTTCAGATCTGAAGACTCAAGAAGGTGAATTCCCTGCTACCATTGCTGCAGCCACACCTCACAACGATCCACCGGCGTCCAATGAGACCAGATCTGCAGATCTAAACTCCTCCGTGATCAAGGAGTTAACTGCTGAAGGCGCGCCAACTCTATCAAAGAGAGCACGTCAAAGACAATGCCAACGCCTCACGCGCCAATTTGCCAAGGCTTTGGATCAGGTGGACGGACTCTGTTACCAAGCGGATCTGGAGTTCAGAAAGCGCCAAGTGGCTAAGCCATCTCCACAGCAAGCTTCGCGAACCTCCTCCCAACCACCTACTAGTGAATGAGTTCGTATCAAACGGAACCATTCCACTCTTGAGAAGCGCATTCAGAAGCGTCGCGCACTTCTTGTGCATGCCCAGATCCTTGTACGAAAAGCACAAGAAATGCAAAAGGAAGAGACGGTTAAGAGATCACCAAGATCCAAACAAATTTGGATACCAAAGGCTAGATCAACGCCTAAGGCCAAAGCAAGCAACGTTGCTCCCCAGCCTTCGTCAACTTCGGATCCCGCTCCTATTGCTCCCACACCTTCGATGAAGCCCAACGACAGCGTGGATCTCTCCAAATTTGGAATTTTGTTGAAGGATCGCCTGGGTCCTTTACATGAAGATCAAGACAAAGTGCCTGTTAAGGAACGCTTGGAAACGTTGAAGGAACCCCGAGCAACCATCCAGACTGGGGGTCGTACGCGACATCCTAACAAGTTGATTCCCGTAACTACCCGCGTGGAGACGCCTGTACAAAACCAGGAGCCCGTTAAAATTTCATCCTTACACGGGTGTGATTCCAAATGTGTGACTCCTGCTAAAGCCAATAAAGCACTACCTATTTAGAAGAAGACGCGCCGAACAAACAACAGAGTTACACCTGAGGAATCAAACCAACAGCCGATAGGTTGCTCTGACTGTAACGTTAATGAGTTGTACTATCGGGCTGGGGATACTAATAAATCTCGAAAGAGAAGTTCTCGGGAAGTGGACTTTCACTAGAAGCGGACTTTCACTATCCGTGTACCAAACTTATCAGGGCATTATTATCAGCGTGTAGCTGTCCCAAGACCGCTCCACAGAGGGTCTCAGTATTTGAAAGGATCTATACCAAAACGTCCAAGTCCAAGACAAGGCGTTTCTACAGAAAAAGATCAGCTGCACAAGATGATGAACTCCCAAAGGTCACTATTAATATGGTCGATAAGGAGAAGTCAACGCGAAGTTTCAATCCCCGACATTTTCGGACATATCCCAACGTATAACTCGGTTACGCGCAGGAACTACTAGGCGTAGGGACTATCAGAGGATGAATAGCGGATTATCCTCGGATAATGAAGCATCAGATGTGAACTCTGCCATCGTTTCTGATAATACGGTGTCCAGCATTGGACAATCCCACGAGGCGTTTATGGTTGATACCGAGCAAATGACCAAAATCATCGAGGACGATTTGGCTAAGCAAAAAGAGAACTTTAAGTTCGAATTGGAAATGACCATGATACAGATGAAGGAAGAGCAGGCTAAGCAAAAAGAGAACTTTAAGTTCGAATTGGAAATGACCATGATACAGATGAAGGAAGAGCATGACCAACAAATTCGGGGAGAACTTTAAGTTCGAATTGGAAATGACCATGATACAGATGAAGGAAGAGCATGACCAACAAATTCGGGATTGTCCAATCAATTCGGTGAATCCAGTCGTCGTAATGATGCTAACCGAGAAGGTAGCGATTCGTATGCGGATGAACATCTCAATGCTGATAACTCTCCCATTAACTAGAACGCTGGGGGTGGCCCCACTGAAGACAACAACACTGGGGGTGGTCCCACCGAAGATGATAATACCGGGGGTGGCCACATTGTTCCTCTCATAAATCGTCCAAAGCATTATACATACGAGGACGAAAAGATGAAAGACCTCGAGAGCAAAATTAATACTCTAATGTCTGCTCGAGAGGTAAAAAGGACCGGCATTCTGTGTCCTTACCCGAGAGAGTGGGAGTCGATCCCGTATCTGACCAAGTTCAACTTGATCAACTTCACGCCGTTTGATGGGAAGGGCTCCTCTACTCAACATCTGATCTACTTCAAGTCCCACTTAGGCATGATCTCCGGCAATATAGCCTTTATGGTTCGGTCATTCGTCGGCACCCTTCGCGGGCCTGCCTTCGATTGGTACCGCCGTCTTAAGCCTGGAAGTATCAACAGCTAGGACGATATGGAGAGATCATTCCTCAGCAATTTCTTTGATGACGACGCCGAGATATCCATCAGAACACTCTTTGAGGAGAAACAGGAAGACGAAGAGACGGTCGACGACTTCATCAAACGTTTCCAGAATAAGGTGATGAACTGCCGAGATCTGATCATGGAGGACTTCATCCTCCAAACATGTCATAACAACCTATCTATTGAGATATTGGAAGTTATAGGAGTCGCATCGTCCAATACATGAAAAGAGTTGAAGACGCGCAGAGAGCAGGCCGAGCGCTTCCTCAGAAGGAAGAAAGCCGAGAAAAGCCAACCAACGGCTAACTCTCCGAACTCAAGCTTCGTCTCCTGTGGTAAAGGGGAGATACCTGTAGCAGTCGTTAACGTTAATCAGACGTCACAACAGCAACCCCGAAGACAGCAGAAGACTTCGAGTCCAAGACTCCAAAAAGAGTACTCTTTCAAGGGCGAAGATGTTCCAGCCATTTTTGAGTCCCTCCTTTAAAATAACAAGATCAAGTTAGCACCTATCGCAGATCAGGAGGAAGCTAACAATACTGCGGATCCGAAGTACTGTGCGTACCACAGGAGGATCCTTTATCCTACCAAGGCTTGCTTCGCTCTCAAAAATAGCATCCAAACCTTGGTTGAAGTCGGCGTCATAACGCTCAATTAAGTCGAATCAAGACTCTGACAAGTATAAGAGTATAAACTACTCCTTCCAACACTCTGAAGAGTATACGAGTATAAACTGCTTCTCAATCCTCTAACCGGTATATGAGGTTAAATTGCTCCCCGGTACTCTAATAGGTATATGAGTGTAAACTGTTTCCTACATTCAACGGGAAGTTTCTGGAGAATTTTATACATAATATTCTTAAGGATAACCTGGTCATCCAACTGAGTTTAATATTAGACCCAGTTTTGCAAAAAAGCTGGCGGTGGCTAATTCATGTAACGGGAAGTTCTCAAAATAATTCTACATAGTGTATTTTTAGGGATAACCCGATCACTACAAGAAGGTGATGAATAAGAAACTCCCACACAAACTCCCGCTACGTCTGTGCACTCAACATTCTTATTGTTAGAGTCCAGACATAGTATTCAGAATTTTAATCTCCTGATTATTAACAATTATCAAACCCCTCCGTGTTATGTATTTGCCACTTAACACCAGGAACCCCCTTTGAGTGATTTGTACGTTTGCTTTTAACCTTTCAAGATCTCCCTCCTGAAGCTTGCTCAAGGCGGACAAGCACATCTTACTCAGCTACTCTTCATACGGTCGAATGAACAATAAAACGAACTTCCTGCCCGTATTCACCAACCTCTTAGCCTGAGTCACTGTCACCAAGCTCATCTCCTGTGGAAGAGACGCCGAACGAAAAACGAATTGCTCGCCATCCTTGGTGAACGTATACTTTTGGGCTCGCCGATCATATACTGCGTATCTATCCCACAAATAAGGATTGCCCAAAATAACTTGGCAAACATCTAACGGAACCACGTCGCATGTGACCTCGTCAATATACGACTAGGGGTGGGTAATTCATGTAACGGGAAGTTCCCGAAAGAATTCTACATAGTGTATTTTTAGGGATAACCCGATCACTACAAGAAGGTGATGAATAAGAAACTCCCACACAAACTCCCGCTACGTCTGTGCACTCAACATTCTTATTGTTAGAGTCCAGACATAGTATTCAGAATTTTAATCTCCTGATTATTAACAATTATCAAACCCCTCCGTGTTATGTATTTGCCACTTAACACCAGGAACCCCCTTTGAGTGATTTGTACGAATCAATACTCCTACTGTAATTTGTACTCCCACCCTTACTGGTTACTTGGTCAAAACTTCCTATAGTTAGGTCCACAACCAAAATCCCCTCTCGATTCCTCCAATGAGCAAGAGGTCCACGAATCGAGCGATCAAACCTTCCTATAGTTAGGATCATCTCAAACCTCCCACTCGGTCAAACATTCCTATAGTTAGGGCCAAAACCAAAATCCCCTCTCGATTCCTTTCATGAATGAGAGGTCTACTTTCAAATCAAGTGATCAAACCTTCCTACAGTTAGGGTCATCTCAAACTCCCGTTTGGTCAAACCTTCCTACATTTAGGGCCATAATCACAATTCACTCTTGATAAACGAGAAATTTACCTTTAGTTTGGTAATCAAACATTCTGACAGTTAGGATTATCAGAATCTTTTCGATTCTCGGAGTGGAGATCACACTCTTAGTTTCACTCTTCAGATTCTCGAGGTGGAAATCCCACTTCGAGTCTCCTTTGCAATTGGAAATAGAATATAAAATTCTTCCTTTCTAGTATCGCGTTTGTCTTTGCCCCAAGAGAAGACACCACATTTTTAACTCTCATAATTCGCGCTTAACACGCGGAATTTTATCCCGAAGCCTAAGTAGGGATAAGTCAGTGCCTAACACGCGTTGTCGGTTAGTTCTTGACCGTAAAAAGAACAAAAGCCCACATATTCAACATTATGGCAGGTTGTTATTAATAGCACCATAATTCGTGCCTTACACGTGTGGATAATTTTATCCCGAATCCTAAGTAGGGATAAGCCAACGCCTAACACACATTGCCGGTTTAGTTTTTTACCGATTGAAGAAGACACCAGAATCAAAATCTGAGTAATTTTATCCCGAAGCCTAAGTAGGGATAAGTCAGTGCCTAACACGCGTTGCCGGTTAGCACTTGACCATAAAAAAGGACAAAAGCCTACATTGTAGGCGTATAAAATTGCTTATAGATCCCTTAGCACAGCTCAGCACAAACCGACGAACCAACGAGGCGACGAGGTTAACAAATCACACGCAAACAACGGAATAGATCTACTCGCATGCGGAATCAAGCTAACGGGTTGAAGAGTCAACGAGTCATCCATCCAAGGGCGGACTCGGACGAATCACGATCGAATCAAGATCAATTTCGGACTCGAACTCAGAAGTGGATTTACTGCCAAATCAGGAATCGGATTTACTGCCAAATCAGGTCAACGATTCAAGTCCGGATAAATCAACCACAGAACCGGATTACGGACTGAACCGAAAACGAAAAACCATGCCTAAGGGGGGGCTCGGCCAAGGCCGACCCACCTATGGGGGGCTCGGCCAAGGCCGACCCACCTATGGGTGGCTCGGCCAAGAGCCACTAACACCTTAGGTGGCTCGGCCCAGAGCCGGCCACCTATAGGTGGCCGGCCCAGATCTATGCGCGGGCACAGTTCAGAGAGCCTATAAATAGGCCCCCTTGGCTCATTTGTAAAAGGTTGAAAATTTTGGAGGCGAAGCCCTGCTGGATTCGAGACTCAGATCTAAAAAAGATTCAAGCGTTGGAACTTTGAGAGCCGAAACTCTGCCGAATTGAGAATTGAGCTTGGAGTTTTGAAGACTTAAGGACTTGAACATTCAGATCTGGTTCTCGGCGATCATCCACGTCACAAAAGGCAGGAATTCGAGAGAGTGAGAGATCAGATCTGAGATCTACACGAGATCATACTCCGGATCAAAGATTGGCCTTTGATCCCGAGAACTAAGGGCGATTATTTCCTTGGTGAATTAATCCCCCCCGGCTATTATTTCCTTCGCGAAATAATACCCGTCAAATCGTGTAGATCCGACCGGATCTAGATCGCGCGGTGGTCCACGGATTAACCCCGGTGTTGGCAAAGAACCCACACAAGCGAGCGACCGCAAAACAGGAGCTCGTGATTCGTTCGAAAGGAAAGTTGTAATCTTTTTCTTTTTCTTTGATTTCGTTGTAACCGGATCTAAAAAAGACCGGATCTTTTGTAACCAAAAAGCAATTACTTGAGATAACAATGAATTCAATGAAAGCAATTTTCCCTGCGAACAATCTGGCGACCAACGAGGTCAAACCTATTCTTGCCGACGCCTCTACTATTGAGGGCATTGTGACTCTCTCAAAGAGAGCCCGCCAGAGGCGACGTCAACGCCTTGCGCGGCAACTCGCTAAGGCGATGGAGTCTACAGACGGAGTCCGCTACAACGCAGATCTGAAGAATAGGAGAGGCAAACAGCCTCAACAACTGAAGAATGGCGCTTCCTCCAAGCCGCCGACGAACGAATGGATCCGGGTCAAACGGAACCGTTCGACACTTGAAGAGCGGATTCACAAACGCCGCGCGTTACTCGCACAAGCAAAAATTCTTGTGCAGGAGGCCAAGAAATTGGAGGGAGAAAGAGTGGCCAAGAAGCCGCCATCAACCCGCCAAGTGTGGAGGCCGAAGCAGCCTCCAACCAAAGTTCAACCCCCGGCAAAACAACCCATATCGCTGATAATTCCTGCAACTACTCCAGGAGATCACGCAGAATCATCCCGAAAGAAGAAGCCAGTTTTGGAGCGCCTCGGTCCACTTCCCAATGAGCGAGTCAAGGCTCCAGTTCAAGAGCGTTTGGGCCCGATGAAGAAGCCCAGAACGACTCAACACGCTGGGGGTCGCCGTCACCTCCAACGTGACAAAGAAATCAGGGCAGCTACGCGCACCAATTTGCGCATTGAAGTCCAAGAGCCCGCTGAGAACTCATGCCCAAAAAGGCATGTTTCGAGGTGCGTAACTTTTGAAAGCCTAAAGAAGGCAGTTCACCCTCCAAGGAAACATTACCGTCTGATGACGATAATGTTATACCTGAGAAGTGGTGCCAACACACGATGGGTCAAGCAGACGAATTATACTATCATGTTGGGGGTACGAGTAAAACCAGGAAGAGGAGTCCCCGAGAACAGGAAACTCAATGCCCCTGTTCTAAACTCATTCGGGCAGTATTGTCTGAGTGCAACTGCATCAAGGCGGTCCCCGAAAGAGTTTCGGTTTTCGAAAGACTTAGCACCGAAACGCCAAAACCAAGGCCTAGGTGTTTCCGACGAAGAAGAACGGTGGTTGAAGATGGAGAATTTCCGAGTGTCACCACCAATATGACCAGCAAGGGGACATCGGCACGGGACAATCTCATATAGATTCTGAAAGCATCCCGGCCTAGAACCCGTCTGCAGTCCGGAACCATCAAGCGAACAACCTATGGTAGGGTGAGGCACTTATGATAAGTGCGGAGCAAGTGGCCAAAATGCTTGAAGACGCCTTAGCTAAGCAACAGGAAACCTTTAGGTTCGAAATGCAGATGGCCATGCAAAACATGAGAGAAATGCATGACCAACAAATTCAAGCATTGACGAACCAGCAAGGCGAACCAAGTCGTCGCAACCAAGTTCATCAGGAGGACGAGGATACGAATGAAGCTCGTAATACTAATAATCCTCCCGTCAATGCAGGGGGTGGTAACGAGAATGCTAGCGAAAACACGGGTGAAAACTTGAAGATTAAAAATCTCGAGAGCAAAATCAACACGTTGATTTCCGCTCAAGAGATGAAGAAAATAGGCATTCTTTGTCCATACCCAAGAGAGTGGGAATCAATTCCATATCCGGCGAAGTTCAACCTAATTAACTTCACGCCATTTAATGGGATGGGTTCCCCCACTCAACATTTGATTTACTTCAAATCACACCCACCTGGGAGTAATCTCCGGCAATGAGCCTCTGATGGTGCGGTCATTCGTCGGCACTCTTCGCGGAGCCGCCTTCGATTGGTATCGCCGCCTCAAGCCAGGTAGCGTAAATAGCTGGGATGACATGGAGACCAAATTCCTCGCCAACTTCTTCGACGACGACACAGAGATATCCATCGGGTTGTTGCTTGATGAGAAACAGAAAGACGTGGAATTGGTTGACACCTTCGTCAAGAGGTTCCGGAACAAGGCGATGAACTGTCGGGACCCGATCACCGAGGAATTCATCCTCCAGACTTGCCACAACAACCTCGCACTGGACGTGTTGGAAGCAATGAGGACAGCACCGTCCAAGACATGGAAGGATCTGAAGGTCTGAGGAGAGCAAGCCGAGCGATTCCTCAGAAGAAAGAAGGCGGAGAGAGGCCAACAGGCGAATAATGCTCCGCAACAGAATTTCATCCCACGGGGGAAAGGTAAGGCACATGCTAATGCAGTTGATGCTAATCAAACTTTCCAATTGCAACCTCAGCAACAGCCGCAGTAACAAGCATCACAACAACCTCGGGGACAATGGCAACAACGGCCTCAGAAGCAGAAATCCCCAGAGCCGAGGTTTCCTAAGGTGTACTCTTTCAAGGTTGACGAAGTTCCCGGCATATTTAAGTACCTGTTGGAGAATAACACGTCAACTCGGCATATTTAAGTACCTGTTGGAGAATAACAAAATCCAGCTGCCGGCGGTTGTGGATCAAGAAGGGGCTAGCAAAGTGACGGACCCGAAGTATTGCGCATACCATAGAGCGGTCCATCACCCTACCAAGTTGTGCTACCACCTCAAGGACAAGATCCAGATGCTAATTGATGTAGGCGTCATAACCCCGAAGCCGTCCAAGAATGTTGGAGCAAACGCGATTTCAATCAGCTTTGGATTGGTGCCCACAACATGGTTCAAACCGGAGCGCATCACCAAAGTAGGGATGAAGACAGTGAACGATGACCCACATGGACAGCGCCAAAAAGGACTTGTGCCACACACAGCCCCAAACGGCGAAATCCTTTGGGTTCATCCTGATCTCATTGAAGACGAACAGTGGGTGACTTCCTCGAGAAGAAAGGGCAAAGGCAAGTCCTGCAATGCTACTTCCGCAATCGTCGAGTAGGATGGAGATGAAGCTCTTACTTTCCCGCTCTTTGAAGAAGAACAAGAAGTCTTCGCCACTAGAAGCGGAAATGAGTATCACTACAATTATCCACCACCTAGTGAGCAGGGGGTGAATAAACGGGGACCAGCCAAAACTCTCACGGAGATGGGGGTGATTACAAGTCCTACACCGAGCACGGATAATGCTGTATGAGTTGCTGCGGTTGTCCAAGGAAACCAGGGAGGCCTTGCAAGAAGCTTTGGCCAATTCAGAGGTGTTTCTGACTCAAATCAAGCCGGTGCCTGAAGAGCCAGAACCGCTGAGTCAACACTGCAATATAGCGACTAAGAACCTTCCCTGCATTACTTTCACCAAAGAGGATATGCAGACGAAGAATTCGAACCACGATCGACCGCTATACTTCATCGGGTACATCGGCTCCAGCAAAGTCAACCGAATCCAAGTGGATCCGGGTTCTGCTGTGAGTATTATGCCGCTTCGCTTGATGCATTTCCTCAGCATTCCAGTTAGCAAGTTGGCATCCACGGGCACTGTTATCTACGGATTCAACACTAGCGGGTCAAGACCTTTGGGTAAAATCCGGGTAAAGTGTCAAATGGGAGATTTGAAGACAGAAGTCACATGTTATGTGATCGATGCCGAAACTTCATATAACTTACTATTGGGTCGGCCTTGGATCCATAGTAATGTTATAATTCCCTCCACACTCCATCAGTGTTTAAAGTATGTCGACACTGATAATAAGGTTAGGACGGTGGTCGCGGATAAGCAACCATTCAAAGGGTATGAGAATTATTTCACTGATTCTCTCCTTTATGGTAACGAATCCGATACTGAATCATCGGCCCATGGCACGAACAGCGGAGAAGAAGCTGATACCGAAGCAGGATTTGATTACAATGGAGGTTATGTTTTAAATGACATTATACCCTTTGTAATCAACCTTGACGATGAACAAACGTCAGAGGGCAGTTGTAACTGGCAACTTGCCAATAATGAAATAAATAACGATTTAGAGTACTCCCTGTCTCTTGATGATGTGATAAAAGAATTGTACGATAATCCTGATTTGTATATGCCGCTTTGATCGTCCTATATAACAAAGGAACGCCTCCAGCATTCTTTCGGAACAACCATGGTCGTCCCGAACAAAATAAGAGGCGCAAAAGAAGTGATTTACGGTAAAGGAAAAAGCTCCCCATTACCAGACTATTTCTTAAGCGAAGATGAAGATGATGACAAACCTGGTCGGCATTTATCTAAGTATAGTCCAGAAGCGTGCAAGCTCATGGAAAAGCAGGGATATGATTTCACACTCGGAGAAGGTCTATACTTCGATCGAGGTCCTCGTGTTCCAGCCAAAGCGGCATATGTACCAAAGGGGAGACCCGATGATTATTATAAATACGGACGAGGGTTAGGGTATGAATCTTCTTCAGAGGATGAATGTTGTTGGTTAATTAATGACCAATCATCTAAAATGGAAATCCGCCAGATCCCACTGAATGGGATTCCGATACCAGTCTGGGGGAAGCTTTCAAAGCCCTAATGGTGAACAAGGCTACAGCTGATCCGTCCACAATGGAAGACGACGATCAAATGCCAACATGGGAAGACCCATGGGTTCATCACCTGAACCTGCAGTATGGTGATAGGTTCGAACAGAGAGAACCCCCCACTGAAGATGAAATAGTCCAAGTTAACATGGGCGACGAGGCCAACGAGGCCAACCCAAAGCCGATATTCATCAGCGATAGTCTTCCCTCAAATGAGAAGGAGGAACTAATCGCTCTCATCAGGGAATACATTGACGTCTTCACTTGGAACTATGAAGATATGCCAGGACTCGATCCCAATATAGCAATGCACCGCCTCGATATCAAGCCGGATGCCAAACCTGTCAAACAGCAGCAAAGACGGTTTCGTCCGCAGATTATGGAAGCCATTGAGGCAGAGGTTAAGAAATTGATCGAATCGGGATTTATCCGAGAGGAGCAACATCCAGATTGGCTAGCCCAAATCGTTCCCGTCATGAAGAAGAACAGCAAAATCAGGGTCTGTATCGACTTCAGTTACCTGAACACGGCATGTCCAAAAGACGACTTCCCTCTCCCAATCACAGATGTCATTATCGACAATACATGTGGATTTGAGAGAATGTCTTTCATGGATGGGTTTTCAGGATATAACCAAATCAAGATGCACCCAGATGACGAGAAGCATACAGCGTTCAGAACGCCCCTCGGTGTCTTTTGCTACACCGTGATGCCTTTCGGTCTAAAGAATGCAGGCGCCATGTACCAGCGAGCGATGACTAAGATTTTCCAAGAACATCTCAGGAAAATAGTCGAATGCTACGTCGATGATTTGGTTGTGAAAAGTCGCAACAAAGAAGATCACATCAAGGATTTGAAGACGATGTTCGATCTTATGAGGAGCCATCAGTTGAAGATGAACCCTACTAAATCCTTCCTTGGAATGTCCAGCGAAAAATTTCTTGGATTCGTCGTCACCACTAAAGGAATACATATCGATCCTGACAAGGTGAAGGCGATACATGAGCTGCAACCCCCTAGAAATCTGAGAGAGCTCAGAAGACTGCAAGGGCGGTTAGCTTACATCCGGCGGTTCATCTCAAATCTTTTTGGGAAGTGCCAACCGTTCTCTAAATTAAATAAGAAAGGGGTGTCAGTTATTTGGGACGACGCCTGCCAAAAAGCATTCGAAGATATCAAAATATATCTGACGAACCCACCTGTTCTCGTTGCACCAAAATCAGGTAGACCGTTCTTGATTTATCTCAAGGCGATGAACCACTCGATAAGTGCCTTACTAGCACAAGACGATGATAATGGTCACGAACAGGCAGTCTATTACTTAAGTCGGACCTTGATAGGCGCCGAGTCTCGCATTGGTATTCGCAATGCAAAAGATGCGGCATTACTTGGTTGGACAGACGATTTACGTCATTTCCAATGTTAACCCAGTACGGGTATTTATGACGCAACCGGCCTCTATGAATTGGCGGTTAGCAAAATGGGCCCTTCCTTATCCCAATATGATTTGCACTTCAAGCAACAGAAGTCGATCAAAGGACAAGCAATTTGTGATCTTTTGGCGGCAAACCCGACCACAGATACGGCAGAAGTATATGATGACTTGCCGGACGAAACCCACAAGGTTAACACTATGTCCGGGGAAGCATGTGATGCCTCGAGCTTATTCATTGACTAGTCCGTGCTCCAATAACGTGGCCGAATACAACGCGCTTCTTATTGGGCTCAGTTTCGCTAAGGAGCTGGGGGTCGAATATCTCGAAGCCTTTGGGGATTCTCAATTGATAGTCAACCAAGTCCGTAGAGAGTATGAGTCAGGAACCAAGACCTGATCCCGTACCACCAGGAGGCCATCAAAATGGTAGAATCTTTTGAAGAATTCTTTATTGAATATATCCCCCGTCTCTAGAACGCTTATGCGGATGCATTGGCAGCACTAGCGGTTTCACTTGCACAGCCTCCCGAAAATGAGCTGTTAGTCACAGTGAGGACGCATCAGCTCTGCGTACCCATATACGATATGGATATTGAAGAGGAAGATGATGGAAACATAAACGTCAAGGAGGTGAATTCAACTCAAATTGGGTCTGAGCCCCGAGATTGGTGTTTTCCCATCATTGACTACGTCCAATATGGTATTTTACCAGACGAAGTAAAAGAAAGGGAATCAATCCGCCGAAGAGCACCAAGATTCTTCTATAATACCGAGACCCATACATTATACCGTAGAGGGTACGATGGTTTATTACTCCGATGCCTTTCGAACAAAGAAGCAGAAGTTCTTAAGGAAGCGCAAGAAGGAGAATGTGGTGCGCATCAGCCTGGTCCCAAACTGTATGATCGCATCAGGAGGATGGGATATTTCTGGCCAACGATGGTTCGTGACGCAATCGAATACGCCCGAGAGTGTCATGCTTGTCAAATACATGCAAATTATATGCATCAGCCGCCAGAGCAGTTGCACACGTCAACCACATATTGGCCGTTCGAGACATGGGGTATGGACATTGTCGGTCCTATTTTTCCCCTCTTCAGTCAAAGGCGATCGATTCATCCTCGCAATCACAGATTATTTCTCAAAGTGGGCTGAAGCGATTCCGCTTAGAGAAGTGAAGACGAACAACGTCATCAATTTCATTAATCATCATGTCATATACCGACACGGCGTGCCAAGACGGATCATTCATGACAACGGTCCACAGTTCATAAGCAATGTCTTCGTCAGGTTTTGTGACAAGTTCAAAATTGAAGATGTTTCGTCAACAGCTTATTATCCCGCTGCGAATGGATTAGCTGAGGCGTTCAACAAAACGATCATTAAGATCCTGTCAAAGCTCGTGAAGACCAATAAACGAGACTGGGACGATAAACTCGGTGAAGCACTTTGGGCTTATCGCACCACCATACGCACACCTACAGGGGCCACCCCGTATTCGTTGGTATACGGATGTGAAGCTGTGCTACCATTGGAGATCTAAATCCCATCCCTTCGGATCGCCCTCGCAACCGAGATGACGATAGAAGAACAACATCAAAAACGTCTCGAAGAACTCGAGAGGTTGGATGAAAAGTGCTTGGAAGCTCAACAACACATCGAGTTTTATCAAGCCAGAATATCTAGGGATTTTAACAAGAGAGTCCGACAGAGAAGCTTCAAGGAAGGAGATCTGGTCCTTGCTGCTCGTCGACCGATAATCCTCAACTCCAAAAAGAAAGGTAAATTCGAACCCAAGTGGGAAGGACCGTTTGTGATAGACACAGTCTATTCAAACGGCGCATATCGCCTGATTACTCAAGAGGGCGACAGGCAATTAATACCAATAAATGGGAAGTTCCTGAAAAAGTACTATCCCTAGTACATTCAGGATAACCCATTTACCGAGAAGTTCCTTGAAGAATATTGCACTTAATATTCTAGAGGATAACCCAGAATCATTTTTCACCACCAAAATCCCTCACTGATCAATTTCAATTGACAGTGGGTCCACTAAAAATGTCTTTCTGGCCCTCTTAACTCTTTCCATGAACAAGAGATCCACTTTCATTTCGGAGTCCCCTTTCGATAAACGAAAGAACTCCCTTCTTCTTCTCTTTGGTTAAGCCCTCTCATGGCTATGACCGAAGTTGAAGTTTCACTTCGATAAACGAAAAACCACTGCTGGAAACATGACTTTTAGCGACGGACAAATCCGTCGCTAAAAGTCAAAAATCCGTCGCTAAAAACTTTAGCGACGGAAAAAATAAAATTCCGTCGCGAAAAGATCGTCAGTATAGTGAGGGTAGCTGAAATTTGTTTTAGCGACGGATATTCCATCGCTAAATTTTAGCGACGAAAAATTAGCGACGGATAATCCGTCGCATTACTTTATTTTAAAAAATAAAAAAACATTAGCGACGGATTTTCCGTAGCTAAAACATGTTTTAGCGACGGATTTTCCGTAGCTAAAACATGTTTTAGCTACGGATTTTCCGTCGCTAATAATATGTAGCGACGGAAAATCCGTCGCTATAACTATTTTTGAAAAATAAAAAAAATAATAATAAAACGAATATTCCGTCGCTATTAACTTTAGCGACGGAAAATCCGTTGTTAATATTATCTGTTTTTCGTCGCTAAAGGTATATTTAGCGACGGCTAATCCGTTGCTAAAATCTTCCAATATTTTTTTTAAAAATAATTTAAAAAATTGAAAAAACCTGTACAATAATATAATAAATTTAAAATCCTGTTCAATCAGCAGTATAATATTCATCCTCACGCATATATACCACATAATTTAATTAAAATATCCCAACATAACAAGCGTTGTTTATACAGTACACACCATGATAAGTATTGTTTATACAACACACTCATTCATTGTTTTCAAAGGTAAAAAAACAAATCAGTCCTCTTGATCATCATCCTCATCACCAGCTCCACCTCGTCTAGAAGTCCCGGCCTGCAATTATAAATCAAACGTTAACAACATGGCATGACATTCAAGTATAGCAATAAGAGAGTATCATGGCATATTCTTATGTATTATACGCGCGCACACATAATTTTTACAACAACGCATACACACACCCTAACAACGCATGCACGCATAATTTTTACAACAATACGCGTACACGCACAATTTCTCACCATATGCGCATGTACGCGTACATGCTCATACGTGTACATGCACATACACGTATACGCACGCACGCACACGTACACGCGTGCACGCATGCACACATGCACCACACTCCACACCCCCACCCCCTCCCCCTCACCCTACATTCACCACCACCACACAAATCCACACCCATTCCCCTCCCCCACCATGGACCAAATCACCCCCCAGAGCAATCACATAACCAACACCATCACGCACTGCACGCACCACACAAACACACCACGACAACTAACGCCATCACCAACCAATACTATCATCACTACGCATGCACGCACCATCAACACCACCATCACATAAAAAGTATTTACGCATGCACGCATGCACGGCTACAGCGTGATGACACGCACGTAGCACGCATGCCACCACACTCCACACCCCACCCCCCCTCCCCGCCCCCACATCACCCCACCGACCAAATCCACACTACCTTCCTTCCACACACCACGACCAATCAGCTCCACCAAGGCGATCACGGATAACCAACCATAACACACGCACGCACCAAAAACACGCAACCACGGACCAACTAACCAATTCTACCAACCATATACTATCTCACTAACGCATGCATCCGCACCATCAACACCATCCATCAACATAAAAATATTATAACATCATCGCACGCATGCAACGCACGCCGTGCATGCACGCACGTACACGCATGCCACCACCACTCACACCCCCACCCCCACCCCCTCCCCCCCTACATCACCACCACCACCAAATCCACACTCCTTCCCCTCCCCCACCACGACCAAATCACCCACCAAGCGATCACATAACTAACCATACGCACGCACGCACCACAACAACACAACCACGACCAACTAACCAATTCACCAACCAATATTATCATCACTACGCACGCACGCACCATCAACACCACCATCACATAAAAATATTATACGTATATATTTTGGGCTTTGTGTTAGGGTTAGAGTTAGGGTTTGTATGTAAAAGTGTGTATCGATGTGTGTGATATCATTTAGTCACATGGCATATTCATAACTAAGTAAGAATTAAATATATTTAATTCATTTAATTTAAAAAAGTAAAATATATATATTACCTGATCCGCCATAAATCGTCTCCTATATGCCTCCTGAGCCTCCTGAGACTGAGTCGACATGAACTGTGTGAACTCTAATGCTTGCTGCTCCCGGCGCCTCCGTTCTTCATCCGCAATCCGCTAATATGTTGTTTGCTGCGACTGCCAATCTTCAATCGCTTTCATCCGCTGCTCCATCGAGTCTTGAAATGAACTGCTTCCCGGTGTTACTGGTGTTCCTGATGGTGCTGCAGACTCGTAGGTGCTACTAGACTCGTGCGGCCTCTGCTCGGATCCCCTCCATCGGTATCTGTTCTTCCTACTCGGTCCAATGACCGTCTCGATGATGGAGTCCTCCTCCTCTCTACTTAGCCGGGCCGGAGTGCTAAAACCGACCTGAGACTGAGATATTTGCTCTTGTACCTTGACATGTAATTTCTCCTGCGATATATCAAAACAACCCGGGCAAGTTAACTTTTTAATGATGCATTGTTATTAAATTGAATATACAAATGAACTGCTACTTACAGCCAGATCCTTGTTCTTCGCCTTCTTCTCTTCATCGGCGTAATTCGGGCTCCAAGAAGTCAGAATACGATCTGCAAAATGCCTGACTCCTTGCTATTTCAGCTTGAGCCTAGAAAACAATGTCAAATCAGGAAAATATAGAAATTTAGCATATAAAATGAAAAAATGTACGATAATAATACCTGGATTTCAGCCGTGTCCCAGTAATCACAAAGTGCAAAAAATTCTACTCCATCTACACGCTCGTCAAGATGCCAGAAGCGCTCCCAATCGTTTGTTATTTGAACGAAATACTTTTTCTTCACCTCAGATCGCCACCTCTTAAACGATAGATTGATTTGCGTGAAGCAGTAAGTCCAGGTAAAAATGTTATCGTTAAGGATGAAAAATCGCTTCAGCATATAAAAAAAGAGATACAAATTAGTGTATTAAACATAATAATAATCTAATAACTCCAAATGATGAAAATCCAAATAAATGACTTACACATATATATCTCCAACAAGCCACCAGCGCATCAATTCGTTGTGATTTCCACGTCAAAAAAATATTAAAGAAATCATGTCTCCTGGCTAAAGCGGCGAGAAAATTATTGAAAGCATTAGCAAATGCCCCGACAGGCACTCCGTGCTCCCATCGGATCACGGCCCTCCGATGAATATCAGGGATGAGGTTTTGTGGCTTGGTAGAACTGCGACCGCGCTTAGGAGGTCGCTCGGTACCTGCGAAACGATGAAAATCAGGTGGCATATAAATCAATCCATATCGATGATAAAAAGTAAAATAATAACCGATAAACTATAAAAATCTATTCACACCTTTCAGTTCGATGCATCTACGCCTTGCTTGTTCGTATCTACGCTGCGCGATAGGTCGCAAAGCATGATAAGATTCCCAATCCCCCTTCACCTTGGCCGGGTCGTGGACTCGCTGATCTGGAATAGAATCTGGTGGTAGTGGCGCAGCTTCTACAGCTGCACTATACGGCTCATATCTCCGCTCCTCCAATACATCTGCACGTAGCGGCGGCGGCGGCGATGGTATCTCAGCATGCTGTGTAGGATCAGCATGTGCCTCTGCATCATGTGAAGCATCTCCGCTGCCTGTGTCCTGTGGCGGCGAGTCATGTGTAGCATCTCTACGTTCTGTGTAGGAAATGTTAAAAAATAATGTTATGCTCACAATAATAGTTTATAGAAATGTCAAGATAAAACAAATAAATAAAAATACCTGATGTAGAGGCATGTGCGTCGCCTCTAGAATGTCCACCAAAAAGTCTCTCAAGCGCTTTCTTACGTAGTCCTTTTGTCATCTATACTTTGAAAATATAATGAGCATCCAACAAATACAATATAATGCAAATAATTAATAAATAACACATGGTAACCAGTCAAATGAATTATGTAAAGGCAATACTATAATACATGACACAAACTGGCATATGATAACCAGTCAAACAGATAATATAAATTTAAGGTAATACTATAATACATGACACAAACTGATACATGATAACCAGTTCGGCAGATAATATAAAAGCAATACGATAATACATGACACAAACTGATACATTATTATGACGATGTTGAGGCTCTACTCTGCGACCGTGTGTGGTTAGCCTGAGACCGTGTACGTGCCGACAAAAGGACTGTTCTTATAGTTTTATGGACTCCGCTGCGGACTGGTTTTTTACCTTTACGCCTTGGCTCACATATAATCGCAGGTACATCAGGGCGTGCTAGTGTAATTTCATCCATCAGGTTATTATTTTGTGTCAAGGAAAACTCAGCAACTGTTTCGTCGGCCAAGATAACATCCTCATCATGATCTTCATCAGACACAGCTTCATGAATGTAGGCTCTAGGCGGATTTTTAAGGACAACCCATTCGTCATTTTTCATTATATCTTTGACATAAAAGCACTATTTGGCGTGAGCAGCTAACATGTACTTTTCATTCTGATATATTTCCTTGTTAAGATTAACGAGTGTGTAACCGTAGTCATCCTTCACCTTTTTCAGCTCACTCCAACGAACCTTAAACATCACATGTCTGACTTCATTATTAATCCCATAGAAAATCTCCACAATGTCTTCTACCTGACCGTAGCAATAGATTTCACCTTGTATCGGATTTAGATCTTTTGAACTAGCGTATGACAGTTGCGACCATAACTCTTTTATTTTTTGTTCTGCATTTAAGAGTAGTCTGGACATATCGGATGTGAAGCCTAGAATAGAATCATTTATAACTGTTAAATAGAGATAATTATTGTGATTGAATATGATCTAATTCAAATAGCTAAATACTTACGCCGCGTATATGTTAAATGTAGTATCTTTGCTCAGGATATATGTGTGGGCTTGATCTAGCTCCATTCTGAGGAATCTAGTGTCCTCCCCACGATCATTATAGAATGTTCCATCAATTATTCATTAGGGACGGTTGAGCCTTGTCTCCACATCCCGCAAGTAACGAGAGATAAAATTCAAACTCTCGTTACTTATGTAGTTCTCTGCGATCGACCCTTCTGGACGTGCACGGTTATGCATCAGTTGTTTCATGAAACCCAAATACCTACAAGCATATAGTTTCATGATTTGTGATAAAATAAAACTGAGAAACGTAATTTGACAAATATTAAATGAATATTATAATAATAAATACCTCTCCACGGGGTACATCCAGCGATATTGAACTGGTCCTGCAATGCGGGCTTCGTATGCTAAATGTATTGTGAGATGCACCATGACCGTGAAGAATGAGGGTGGAAATAGTATTTCCATTTTACACAGTGTATTAGCAACACGTCCCTCTAATTCTTCAAACTCCCTAACATCAATCACCTTAGAGCATAGTTGCTTGAAGAAACCGCAGAATTCTATTACCACCATCGCGAGTTCCTTGTCAGCATGTCGCAACGCAACCGGGAGAAGTTGATGTAATAGAATATGATGGTCATGTGTCTTGAGTCCCAAAATTTTTCTGTCCTCAATATGCACATTTGCTGAAATGTTTGAAGCATAACCATCCGGTGTCTTCACGGACTTTAGAAATAAACACATATTGTGGACTTCATCCTTCGATAGGGTGACACGGGAGGCTGGGAGTTCAAACTTTCCGTCACCCTTATCTATAGCTTGCAGATCAGGACGGATGTTCAATTCTGCTAGGTCTCGACGTGCCCTTAAGTCATCTTTCGATTTTTTCCCATCCTGCAACAAAGTGTTCAAGAGATTCTCGCATATGTTCTTCTCGATGTGCATGACATCCAAGTTGTGACGTATTTTTAAACTTCTCCAATATGGCAATTGATAAAATATGCTGAATTTTGACCATCCATGCGGAAGTTCGGTGCCTTTTGAGACATGCTCATGCGACCGGGGTACATTGCGAGGTGCCTTTGAGAAGTCGCTTACCCTTTCCCTTTCCCTTCCAATTTTGCTTCAATATTTTTCTCCTAACCCCAAATGGATTTTCTTTGTTGAATCTTTTCTTTCCAAATATTTTTCTAGGTAGTGGATGTAGAAGCTCAAATATTTCTTCCCCGGTCATCCTTGGTGGTGCCGGTCTGTTTTCTGGATTGCCGTCGAACTTTCCTATTAACTTTCTGAACTTGTGCCCTGTAGGCAACCATCTTCTGTGTTGCCAATAACAAAACTTACAGCTATATTTTAGAAACTTTCCCTCATAGTCTGACATGCAAACCGGACAAGCACTCTGACCCTTTGTCGACCATCCAGACAGGTTAGCATATGCCGGAAAGTCATTAATTGTCCACATGACCATTGCCCGCATATAGAAAGACTCCTTACCATAAGCATCATAAGTGCTTACACCTTCTTCCATGATATGCCTTCAGATGTGCCCGTATGTTTTTTCCAGCGTGATACATGACACGTCGGACATTCCTCTAGACCTTCATTACCCTTATTGTACAAGATGCAGTCATTAGGACAGGCGTCTATCTTTTTGTAATCAAGACCCAGGGTATCAACAATCTTGTGAGCTTCATAATAAGTTGTGGGGATGCTCTTCTCGCCGCCTGGAATGACTTTCCTGAGCAAGTCTAATAACATCTCGAAATGTGTAACAGCCATCCCACTGAGTGTTTGGATATGAAGAAGCCTCAGCATAAAAGAAAGCCTTGTGAACTCGGTGCAACCCTCGTATAACGGTGACTCGTTTTCTTCAACAAGTCTCATCAATCGGGCTACATCTTGAAACATATCAGTAGTGTTAACATCACTCGAAGACGGCACGGTAAGAATATCTTCCAACATATCAGTTGTGTCAATTGTCGGATTGTCGACATCAGTAAACTCTTCCTCTAATTGCATCACCGGGACGCCTTCACCGTGATGACTCCAAAATACATAAGAGCTATCAAATCCATTGATTGACAGATGGAAACTTACGTCACTCCTAGTGAGCATTTTACCATTCCTGCAATTCTTGCAAGGACAGAAAATTGATCCGCTCAGCGACCGTAGAGGGTTGGTGTCAGAGTAGGCTAAGAAGGCTTCTATTCCATCCTTGTATCGGGTGTCTAGATGCCTCCGATCACGTGGTATGCAAATGAACGATTTGTCAGGAACTGTCCGCATCTAGAATTTAAAAATTAATGGAAGTGAGCATATCCCTATATATATCATTTTAATTTAGAACAAATGTGTGTGACCGGCTGTCAGAGAAATGCTTCTATCCCATTAGGTATGTAAACGTGACGTGTATATGTATTTACGTGTGTTCAAGTGTACTTTTATTTCGTCAAAATTTGTAAGGAGAGAACCCAAATTACTATAGAAGAAGGTCTTCAATAAGGTTAAGAATGTTGCACGCAGCGAAAATTTCGACAGCACCTCGGCAGCACAACAAGAGAGTCAAGTCGTAATAGGAATTCCTGTTTCACAAAGGAAACAAGAACCTTAAGCAAAATATCTCAACAAAGTGGGATATCAGCTCTTCTCTCATCAGTTCTAGGACTGACCTGTCGAGGGAACCTAAATAAGCTATTACAAATCACAAAATAGCGAGACAAACTAATTGCTGAGAGTGTATAACTATATTTGTAAGGAGAGAACCCAAATTGCTAATCTTTTTTTTATGTCTTTGACTTTGTGAACATTAAATCCATACGTATGAAGGATCCCAACAAGTCCCTAAATTGAGACTGCACTTGTTTATGATTAATTTCAGGAAAAGAGGCATGCACTTAATTGCTGATTAAAAAACTATAGGCACTAAATGATGTCCCATTATTCTCTAGTTGTTTTATTAAAGCATGCACTTAATTGCTCTATGTTGAGGAGCTTTTTGTCTACATTAAGGGGGGGAGACAGCATGCATTTTAGTGGTAAATTATGACATATGATTTGATTATATAATAATGTCTCAATTAGTACATGATACACAAATCAATATCAGTATATGATCATTTGGATAAAAAATGCAAATTGATTACAAATTTTGATTGACTAAATGATTTGATGCTTAGGAACAAAATAACAATCCATATAATATTTCAGATAAGCTTTTATTTTCATACTGATTTGTCCATTGTAGAAAGCAACGCCTCCCAAATTCACTACAGACACCATAAGCACGCATGCACAGAGATCACAAAACAAAAACAACAACCAACAACAACAACATTATAACTCATCCTCCCTCTACTCAACATTCTCTTCAATGAACTAATTTGCTGAAATTAAGTTCTATCTTATATGAAGAACAGCATGATACATATATTTATGTGCGTCACATATAGATATATTCATAAGAAACGTGCATATATAACCATATTATCACATCTGGACTTTGGACTATTGCCAGTTTCACAAACCCCTGTCCATGTCATAGTATGACATTCGCATCTGTCTAAGAATCATAGTTCACTCATATGATATGCATGTATCATCAACAATTATTAGATTTTTTCAAAGTAACTAAAATGTTGAAAATTATCAGAAACTGGAACCAAATGTAAAGATTCGACATCGTCAAATTTAAAGCCCGAGACCCATCACTACTTTCTTTAGAAAGTAATCAGTTTTCTTCCTTCTCGCCCCTGATTAGTTTCTCAAATGGACATCAAATAAAAACCCCAAAATAAATGCCCTAGCCAAATCCCTTGCCAAAATTGAAAATTACCCATTTTTTCATTACCGTTCTAATAACTTAAAATCTCCGCTAAAACGATCACAGAAACATAGCACGTGAATTCGGGGCGAAAAGCCCAAATTTAACAGACTGACTTTAGAAAAAAAACCAACCAGGGATATTTTGTAGCAAAATTTGGGAATAAGACTAAAAAGAAAAGACCTAATCTCCTCCAACAATTAAACTACAATAAGCAAAAGATTGAGGGAGGAGAGAGTACCTTGAGAGAGAGAAAGAGAGAGGGAGGCGGCGGCTCGTTGGTAGGGAAGGCGGCAGCTCGTCGGTGGTATGGCGGCGGCGCGGGTCCGGTGTCGGTGAAGAGAACGGAAGGGGGAGGGGAGGAATGAAGAGAGAGAGGGGGGAAATAGGAAATGAGAGAGGGGGAATTGGGAATTGAGAGAGGGATTTGGGATAAATCCCTCTCTCGGGCGCGGGCTGCCCAAATTTTTTGGGCACGCCCGCGCCCAAATTTTTTTGGGCACTATTCTTTTTGGCGACGGAAATTCCGTCGCCAAAAATACTTTTAGCGACGGAATTTCCGTTGCTAAAAAATTTTTGGCGACGGAATTTCCGTCGCCAAAAATCCGTTGGTACAGTAATAACGACGTACAGTTCCCGTCGCTAAAAATGATATTTCCGTCGGTAAAACTATTTTGCGGACGGAATAATAGCGACGGAAATTTCCGTCGCTATAACATGACTTATAGCGATGAAAATTTCCGTCGCTATAAGTCCGTCGGCAAAACCCCATTTTCTAGCAGTGGTTGACCATTAAAAGGTGCACGTGGAACATTTGCAAATAAAGATGGCTTTTAAGATTATTTTGCAAATGAGAAACATTTTGAAATAATGTTGGTCTACTTGAAATATTTTGTGAT
>NC_033795.1:71226580-71264024 GCF_001876935.1 Asparagus officinalis | reverse complement strand
AACTATTCCCTAATTTTTGAGAAGTTCCTGGAGAATGTTTTCTATAAATATTCTTAAGGATAACTCAAATAATAAGACGCCGGACAACGCGTTGCAGATAAAGACTCGACGCCAACAATCGATGGTCAGCTAAATTAGGAACCGACTTCAAAGTTCAAAATTCCGACAACGGTCAGACAATAAATGCAGCACCGAAACTCTTTCAGACATTCGACAAAGCACCGAATAGCCTGGAGAATTGAAGGAATCAAGAACGGAAGTCATTCCAAGATCCCATTACACCGACTGAAGGTTGGGACAATCATATCCAAAGTATTCCAGACTCTTCTATAAAAGAACGAGACTGAAATACTTTGGAGGGGGTATCTGTAGGCATATAAAATTGCTTATAGGTCCCTTAGCTCAGCTCGGCACAAACCGACAAACCAACGAGGCAACGAGATTGACTAATCGCACGCAAGCAACGGAATACGTCCATTCGCGTGCGGGATCAAGCCAAGTGTTCGAAGAGTCAACGAGTCATCCAACCAAGGGCATACTCGGACGAATCACGATCGAATCAAGATCGGTTTCGGACTCGAACTCAGAAGTGGATTTACTGCCAAATCAGGAATCCGACTTACTGCCAAATCAGGAATCAAATCAGAGTCTGGATCAACCGAATCACGGACAGAACCCAAAGGTGGAAAACAGCAGAAAACCAAACACCCGGAGGGGCTCGGAAACCAAGTCACCGAGGCGGCTCACCGAGCCACCAAGGTGGCTCGGTGGCCGAGCCACCAAGTGGTGGCTCGGCCGAGCCACCTAAGTGGCTCGGTGGCCGAGCCACCTTGGGGTGGCTCGGCCACCTCCGAGCCACCAAATGGTGGCTCGGAGGCCGAGCCACCTCCTTGGTGGCTCGGCGGCCACCAAGGTGGAAAGGTTGGAAATTTTGGAGAGAGGCGAAGCCCTGCTGGATTGGAGACTCAGAACTTAACAAGATTCAAGCTTTGGGACTTCGAGGACTTGCACATCCAGATCTGGTGCTCGACGATCATCAACGCCAAATAAGGCAGGAGTTCGAGAGGACCGGATCTCAGATCTACGTTGCTACACTCCGGATTTAAGCTTGGTCTTAGATCCCGAGACTTGGACGATTGTTTCCTTGGTGAAACAATCCTCCCCGGCTATTATTTCCTTGGTGAAATAATACCCGTTGTACTGCGTAGATCCGACCGGATCTAGATCGCGCGGTGGTCCACGGCAAACAACCCCGGCGCAGGCAAAGAACCCACAAAGCGAGCGACCGCAAAACAGGAGCTCGCGATTCGTTCGACAAACAAGGAAACAAAGTTGTAATTTTCATTTCTTTTCAATTTGATTTTCATTGTAACCGGATCTTATAAAAAGACCGGATCTTTGTAATCGATAGACTATTACAAGAGTGTACAATGGAATCATTAATGAAGAAAGCAACGAATTTTCCCGCGAACAATGACATGGCCCAAAAATCTGACCTCAGATAGCCAAAACACGCACTTGCTGAACTTTGCGTATAACTTATGCTCCTACAAAGTCTGTAAAGCCAATCGAATATGCCACTCATGCTCTGCCTTCAATCTCAAATATATAAGGATGTCGTCAATAAAAACTATCATGAACTGGTCCAAGTATGAGTGGAAAACCTGGTTCATCAAATCCATGAAAACCCGGTTCATCAAGTATGATAAGAAACACGAAAGACCCATATCTAGTCAGAAAGGCGGTATTGGGAATATCCATCTTCTAAACCCACAACTGATGATAGCCAGAACGAAGATCAATCTTTGAGAAATGCTGGGCTCTCTATAGCTAGTCGAACAAGTCATCAATCCTCGGTAGTAGATACCTATTCTGCATAGTGACCTTGTTCAACCATGATAATCTATGCATAACCGCATGCTACCGTCCTTCTTCTTCACAAAAAGGACCGGCGCTCCCCATGTTGAATGTCTCCGGTGAATAAAATCCTGAGATAACAATTCATCTAACTGGAACTGAATCTCCCTCATTTTAGAAGGTGCCATACGATAAGGTGCTCTGGATATCAGTGCTGTGTGTGGCTGTAACTCTATGCAAAACTCAACCTCTCTCACTAGGAGTAAACCAGGTATGTAATGGAAGATAACCTGACACTCTGAGACCACTCACGTCTTGTTCAAATCGACACCCTGATTCTGCATCATCAGCTCCTAGATGTATGCCAGATATGACTCGGCAAACTGGTTGCCCCGTGAGGTCACTACCACTAACTCAGATCCATCAAATACTCGCAAGCTGACTGTCTTCGCAAAATAGTCGATACTCACATGGTAGGAAGATGGCCAATCCATACCAAGGATAACAACAAACTAGGACATACGCAGGACGATCAAATCGACCACGAACTCAGAATTGTCTAAGCTAACAATACATCTCCTATAGATATTCTCTAAGAGGGACACCTCTCCTGAAGGAGTAGACACAGATAAAGGGATATCTAAAGGCTGCCCTACAAGATGAAGTCTAATCATAAAATCATAGGAGATGAAAGAATACGAAGTGCCTAAGTCAAAAAGAATACGTGTTAGAAAGGCGTTTACAAGGAACGTACCTTCCACTACAGCCCCACTCGCACCATGATCACGAGGAACAACCGTATACACTCTATCGGTGGCTGACGTTTGCTGCACGGCTGGTTAGGAAACATACGGGACCATCTGTCCCTCACGAATCTTCTCGATCATATGAATCTAGCCTACTGGCCCCTTAATCCTCAGAACAGCTGGTGGTGCCTCAATCCTCTACTGTTTGTGCTAGCCGTGTTTGCGTAGAAAGTTAGTTTATTTGTCAAATCCATTACACGTTTATCGATTACAATGAATTCAAAAGAGTTAATCTTTTTATAAGATTACTCGTTTACACAAATAAAAAAATAAAAATTACAATTCTCTTCAAACACACACAGTAGATGTTTATCACCCTCTACTTGCGTGAGATCTTTGCCTGTGCTGGGGTTTATCCGTTGTCCGTCGCGGATCAGATCCAGTTGATAGAACAAAAATTCAATGCTCCTTCTTCATAAAGGAAACAATCACAGAAGTGATAATCTGAACAGTGAGATTGCGACCCCTATCGAGATCAAAACAAAGTTTGATCTCAAGGAATGATGAAATAGGCCTCAGATCCTTCGAATAGCTCCCTCTTTATGCTGGAATTCGCCAAGATCTCGCTAGCTTCTCTCAAATTCATCAGAACCTTACCCTAGTTCCTCTAAAATTTATGGATCTCTTCAGATCTGCCTTTATGAGGGTGCTAAGTGTGTATTTATAGATTCTAAATGCCATGTTTTTGGTTAGGATCGAAGAACAACCGTTTATTATCTGTTTAGGTGGGTTTTCGGTTGTGTAACAACTTCTACACGTTTAAGGATAACCCTACATGTTTATGAATGACCCAAAGGAGTTCTAGAAGACAATCTTATTAGAAAACTCATCGAGAGCTGACCTGGGTGCAAGTCACTTCGAGATGACTCGGAATTTTCGAGTCAATTTGAGGTAACTCAGATTTTCCGAGACAGTTTGTACTATCTATGGTATTTTGCCTTAACTCTCTTGTTCGACCTGAGAATGAAGTAATTCAAGATGCATTAGAAAGTAAGTGAAGAAACCTAAAACTTTTATCTTTTGAGATTTTGTGAATTCAAAGCTAATCATGGTAGAAATTTTAACTCTTCTCGAACAATGCATTCTAAATCTCGTTGTTGCTTCGTCGCTTCGTATTTTCACGCGCTTCTTCCGCTTTGTGTGCTTCTTTGCCTCGTGTGTTCCTTTGCTTCATTTTTTCATCAAATAATCCTCTTTGACTCGGATAATAATATTCATTATATTCTCTTTATCTCGAGCTACGTGCAGGAACCTATAGGTAATTTTTAACGCTTACAGATACCCCCTCCAAAGTGATTTAGCCTCATTCTTTTATAGAAGAGTCTAAAATACTTTAGATTTGATATGCCCCATCTTCAATTCTTGGATTTCTTCAGCTTTTAGGCTATTCAGTATTTTGTCGAATAGCTAAAATTCTTCCAGTACTGTGTTTATCGTCTGACCATTGTCTTAATCCTAAATTAGAACTGGAGTGTTGGTTTCTGAATTAGCTCGTCTCATTGGATCAATGTTGAACTGATCATATTCGTCGAGAATTCATATCTGAATCATGATTAAACTCCTGGGGATTATCCTTTGACCTGAAATTTTTCTAAGCCTTATTTCGGCGAATCTATCATTGCGTTGATTGGCATTGACCTTCATTGTAACACGTTATCCGGTGTTAACATAGTTTATACTTATACGTTTACTGGAGTCTACACAGTTTAAGCTTGACCGGCAATGTAATGTGTGGCAGGCCCAAGTGTAGAGGTTACAAGACCAACCGTTGATGCTAGTTCATCTGTAGGTACGAGTCTTATCCTTACGTCCCGCTAGTTATTTACTTAACCATAGGGGATATTTGGTTGTAGGACCAGCTATTGGAGCTGATACGGCAACCATTACAAACGCTTTAAAGGTTACTTGTGGAGTCTTCAACTAGAATAGATGTTGTCCTAGGTGCTTAAGTCACAAGATCAACTGATGAAGTTGGTGCGTCAGTGACTATCGTACTTATAGGATTTTTGGCGAACCCTCAGCCGTCAACAGATTTGATAAGCCTCTACCAACTACCATTTGAGTCTTGCTAGCATGCGGATTGTCTATGTTCGTTCCGTATGTAACATTGTGCTAAAAGAGTTAACTCTCTTAGACTTAGTTTAATGATATTGAATACATAGACTTCACCATTGTTATAGGAATAGGCTACCCAACAACGCGTGTTAGGCGTAAACTTGAACAATCCTTCGATCCCGGGTTATCCTTAAGAATATTATGTGTACTATTCTCTAGGAACTTCCCGTTGGAAATAAAGGAAGCAATTTATCCTCATATACCCGTTGGAGGTTGGGGAAATAGTTTATACTCGTATACCCATTGGAGTATGGGAGAAGTTTAACCTCATATACCTGTTAGAGGATCAGGGAGCAGTTTATCCTCATATACCCGTCGGAGGATTTCGTTCTCGTTTGTCTTATTTTACCATCATGATACCAGCATCAACCAAAGCTTGAATACTATTTTTTAGAGTAATACAAACCTTAGTGGGGTGATGAACCCTGCTGTGATATGCACAGTACCTCAGATCCAAAATCTTGTTTGCTTCCTCCTGATTTGTAATCGGTGGTAGCTGATTTTATTGTTGGCGAGGAGATACTTGAAGATTGCTGGAAATTCATCATCTTCAAAAGAATACTCCTCCTAGAACTTTGGATTAAGAGTCCCTTGTTGCCTCTAAGGTTGCTGTTGATGAATGTCGACAGCACTTGCAGGTGCTTTGGCTGTCGGTTGGCCTCTTTTAGCTCTCTTACTTTTGAGAAAGTGCCTGTTCACCGTGCAGTTTTAACTCTTTTCAAGTTTTGGATTGTACGACCCCCAAGGCTTCCAAGACATTGATGGAAAGATTGTTATGGTATGTCTGTAAGATGAACTCCTCTGTGATAGGATCTCTACAATTCATTACCTTATTGCGAAAGCATTTGACAAAACTGTCAACTGATTCACCGTCTTTCTGCTTCTCATCTAAAAGAGCTCCGATCGATACTTTGGTATCATCGTTGAAGAAATTATTGAGGAACGAGCTTTCTATATCTTCCCAGTAGTTAATGCTCCCCGGCTTGAGACGTCGATACCAATCGAAGGCCTTCCTGCGAAGGGTGCCTACGAATAACCAATTCATCAGGGGTTAATTCCCAGAGATCACTTCTAGGTGGGACTTAAAATAAATAATGTGCTGAGTGGGTGAACCTTTCTCATCAAATGATATGAAGTTAATTAGATTGAACTTCACCAGGTACGGGATTGAATCCCACTCTCTTGGATATGGACACGTAATGCCAGTCATCTTCACTTCTTGAGCCGATAGCAAGGTGTTGACCTTATCTTCCAGCTCCTACATCATCTTGTTATCCTTGACCGCATCTTTCTTTGGAGAATGTCGAGAAAGATCAACTGAACCACCCCTAGCGATATTGAGGGATACAATTGAACCAACCCTTATGTTACTGTGGGATGTGATTAGGCCACCTCCAGTATTTTTAAGGGGTACGTCAACCATGATGACTTCGTCCACTTCTAGATCGCCGTCAACCATGACGTTCTGAGTATGGTGACTGGATTCAGCCTGCTAACTGGACTCATGTGGTGGTTGAAGTCGTTGAGCCTGTAACTCTCTCATCTGCTGCATGGTCAACCCCATCTCCATTTTCATTTCAGCTCTGAGTTCCTCTCGCTGTCGAGCTAAAGCCTCTTGAAGTATTTGAGCCACTAGGTCGGGAGTGATTGTGAATGACTCCCTTGCTTCCCCCATGCTGGATATTATATCATTGGAGGCAATTATGGAGTAAGTATCCGATCTTTCAAAGATAGTCCTTCGTGCATCCTCGGGTAATCCCTATGTCTATTGGCTTCTAGTTAGAGCTGAGATATTCGTTGGGCTATCCCTGAATTGACTTTTCTTTCAGGAGAAAAGTAGCGATTAGAGCCGTTTAGTAATCGCACACTTTCTTTTATCAACGATGTTGATGGTGACTTCAGGAATTCATCATCCTAGACGGTAGATTTTCTCTCATGGAAATGTCTTTCCTTGGGCTTCAACGCTTCTGTGGTAAGTTTCTCGAATATCAAGACCCTTTGTGAAATGGTCGTGGGGCAGCTACATTTTAATATAATTACCCTGATATATCTCCTGCATGGACAATGAGAGTTGTTTTCTCGGACACCCTCCTTTTGGGATTTGTTCACACCCCCAGCCTAATGGTGCAGCTCATTGGAGTAATCCTTGTTAGTGTGATAACCCAAGTATAACATTGTCTTTTGATGGATATGTCTTCTTTTGGGAATGAAGAACCTTGTTGACATTATTAGGATGATTTGTTGTCACCTTTGAACGATCCAAGGTCACATTAGGAGTCGCACGTTTAGAACCACCCTCTTGCGAGCATGAGGTGTTAACGGGCTCCTGGGTTTGATACGAACCCCCAGGCGATCGATGCCAGGATTCCTGTTATGCACGGTGCACGAACATGTACAATGAGGTGTCTTTGTTTGTTTGGAGGTGGCAGGACACCTTTGAGCAGCCTTTGGCTTGACGGGAGTGTTTGTACAACCCCCAGCCTGAGGAACTACTCGGGTTTTATTCATCAGAGTTTTGTCTTTATCTTCGTGCGAAGGATCAAGATGGTCCGCTATTATAACCTTGAATTTTGATAGGACAACGCTACCGTGAGACTTCTCTAGTGGTACGGGATCAACTGGAATAGGAACGAGGCTTGACGAAAGCGCAGAAATAGCTACGGGAGGTTAATAGGTGGGGGATACCTTGAGGTGACTCGGGCTTGGCGCGAGTCACCTTAAAGTGACCCGTACTTGGCTGAGTCAACCTAGAGTGACCCACGCTAGGCCGAGTCACCCTGAAATGACTCAGGATTTCTGATCTTTTCGGCGCTGTTGGAGTTGTTTTTTATGCTATTTTGGACTTTGGCCTACAGACTTGACGTGGTTTTTGTGGTTTTTTGGCCATCTCTTCCTTCTTCATGCCTTGTGGCTTTTGCAAAAGGGTGCGAGCATGTACGTCACGTGCACGGTGCCTTTGGATACGTTCCTTCTGGGTTGAACGATTCCTTTTAACAAGGATCCATTCTTTCGTCGATGATTTGGAGGATTTGTCAGTAACACGTTGTTGAAGTGATTCGGTTGCTTGACGCCTCATGGACTCAAAGTTTGTGTAATAACGAACCCCGTTGTACTAGATACAATGCCAGTGTGATTTGACGAGCTTGGCGTTAGCGTCGCCTCTGATGATCCCTCTTCATCAGAGTTGGTGTAATTTGATTTGATAAATCCTTAATTGGAGAGGAGTCACATGTACCCTTCATCAGTGAGTACACCTCCTTCAAAGACAATATCTTTCTACATTTGCAAGGAGAGGAGGATTTTGATGAAGACGAGGAGAAATATTTCTAGAACATGGCATCGTCGAACTCATACTCGACCGCTGAATCAATCAGGATCTTAAAATTTAGTTGCGACACGACAGTCTTGGCAACGAGACTATTGGTTCCCACTGTGGTCGCTAACGTGTTTGCGTCAAAGTTGGTTTATTTGTCGAATCCATTACACGTTTATCGATTACAATAAATTCAAAAGAGTTAATCTTTTTATAAGATTACTCACTTACAAAAATAAAATTAAAATAAAAGTTACAACTCTCTTCAAACACACACTGTAGATGTTTATCGCTTGCTGCTTGTGTGGGGTCTTTGCTAGTGCCCGGGTTTATCCGCGGACCGTCACGGATCAGATCTGGTTGACAGAACAAAAATTCAATGCTCTTGCTTCACAAAAGAAATAATCACAGAAGTGATAATCTCAACCAAGTGAGATTATAAATCTTCTCGAGATCAAAACAAAGTTTGATCTCAAGGAATGATGAAACAGGGCTCAGATCCTTCAAATAGCTCCCTTTTTATGCTGGATTTCGCCAAGATCTCGCTAGCCTCTCTCAAATTCATCAAAACTTTACCCTAGCTCCTCAAACATTTGTGGCTCCCTTCAGATCTGCCTTTATGAGGATGCTAAGTGTGTATTTATAGATTCTAAATGTCGTGTCTATGGATAGGATCGAAGAACAACCGTTATTATTCGTTTAGTTGGGGTTTTGGTTGTGTAACAGCTTCCAGATGTTTAAGGATAATGTAAGGATCATGAAATTTTGATACTAGTTAAAATAAATCTTCTGGTATTCTTAAATATTCAATTATTATTTATGAAAAAGAGTATTTGTATTTTTCCGGCCTTCTAGAATTTTTTATGATTTAAAAATCTGATTATATATTTATTTAAATGATTTTGATATTTATAAATTTATTTTGTGCGATAAAAATTTCTAAAATTAATTTGTTGTGTTGTCGGTACTATTACGTAATATTTTAAATAATATATTGTATTATTACAAATTATTTTATATAATACATGGTATTATTAATTACGTGTTTTTGGTATAATTTATTGTATTATTTCTATTGTTACATATTATCTATCGTATTAGTATAACTAGTACGTTTTATCGTGTACGTAATTGTCCCATAATTATTTACATATTATCTATCGTATTAGTATAACTAGTACGTTTTATCGTGTACGTAATTGTCCCATAATTATTAAATTTAAATATAAGTAGAAATGTTTTTATTATTAATTATTTTTGTTTAATTATACAATATGGGTGTTTTTCAACTATTTCGTATCAAATATTGTATTAGCTCAACATGTACGTTTTTAATTGTAGATAATTATTATGCAATTAGTTTAATTTTTAAATACCCATAACTATTTATTTTATTTATTTTAGTTAAATACCTAAACCCTAACCCTAATTATATGTATATATATATATATATACCCCTCCCTCTCTCTCTCGTATTCATTTTTTCAGCCGCCGCCTATTCCCTCTCTCTCTCTCTTCCTTCATCTCTCTCCCCGACAACCCAAACACCGTCGCCTTCACCATCTCTCTCCCTCCGACGCCTCCATATTAAACTCTAACCTTAACCCTAAGCATATAAATAAAACCCTCTTCCTCTCTCTTTACCCAGCCGCCAGAGAACCCTTTTCCCCTTCTCTCTCCTCTTCATCTCTCTTTCGTTCTCTTTCTCAGAACCGCCCAACGCCTGAGTCCACCTCGCCACTTCCCGTCGCCGCACCACCACCTTCTCACCGTCCCCTCATCGCCTTAAGCCACTAGAACCGCCCCTCTTCCACCCCCTCGAGCTCCCTCCACCACCACGACCAACAATCATCGCCTCCATCTTCACCACCACCTCTTGCCGACCTGCCACCACGAGCTCCGACAAATCCTCAAGTCGCTCGCCGTCAACCACCCTCAGCCCTGTCGACCTCCGTCGAGTCTCCAGAAGCTCCGGTTCGTCACCGCCGTGAGCTCCCTTGCCAGCTCGACCGCCCTTAGCCCCATGCCGCCAGCGAACCCTCTCGACGGCAAGCATCATTTGCCTCAATTATTGTTATCATTATTTTTCATAATCGGCAAGCATTTTTGTCTTGCTCTTTATTGATTTCGTTCTCATTATTATCATGCAAGCATTTTTTTTTCCTCAATTAAATTTATAAATTTCTTTTTCTTACATTCATGCAAGCATATTTTCATTCCTTCCTTTTTAATAGTTAGTTGCTGTTAGTATGGTTCATATATGAGTGTATGCTATTATTGCTATGTTTTGGGTTCGACTTTCTTTGATTGGAATTTTTAATATTTACTTGAGTTATTAGTTTCCATATGAACGTTTCTAGGAACCACTTAGCCGCTCTGGTTAAATTTTATTGCTTGGATACTTGGAGTACTACACATGCTAGAGATGGCACCTCTTGGTAATTGTCACGTTGCCCGCATTTTTATATACAGAAAATTGAAACTTTAGATGCAACTTTGTAAACAAGCGGAACCTTTCGTGATTTTCATTTCAAAGAATATTGATTGAAACTGAGATCAAATTTCTTTAACCTTGTAGCATGATCTAGTGACATTGACCATATGACACATATATTTCTAATTTATACTTGTTATGAAATCACGTTTGGAGAGTTCATAGTTTTACGGAATATTGTACCATCAAGGGCCTAGATAGGCGGGACTTATCGGGGAGTGATAATGGAAATCACTTGACATGTCATGATTAGATTAACACCCGGTTCCTACTTATAGTATTTAACTTGTTTGATACCGTATTTGACATGAATGGCTATGTGGAAAGTAATTTGTTTGACCATCTAATTGTCTTCCAATAGGAGAGACTGTGCATGAAGACGACTTCGGTTAAAAATATGATTTATAAGCGTGCTTTCATAGCATGGCTATGTTCTCGATATCGACATCCCGATATGAGATTTTTCCTTGGCTATTTACTATTATAGCATCGACTAGACGATGCACCTATCTTGATTTGGACATGTTCTGGGTCACGGTTATTATCATAGTTTTACAGAAGTCGTTCCACGGTAACTCTGTGGTTAGTGCACAACATTTCATGCACAGTTATATAAAATTTAATCGACAAACATGGGGTTTATAAAGGGGAATTAGACGAAGAATGTAACATGTATATAAACGGGCATATGCGCATTCCTGATATCCTGAGTTATATATATACATGGGCCAAAGAGCCGTTTCCTGACTTGAAGCCGTGTTCCCGGGACGGTTTACGGGGAACCGATTTATATACATGAAAATATTCTTCTCTAATTCAAATAACATTTAAAAATAAGAATAATGTGTTTTTATGCTTTGTGATAGATTTAGCATGCACGGTATGGACCTGGATGTAGTATGGATGTTGTAAATTTGATATTGTTGGGTATAGAATTTTGGGAGTTAATATTTAGAGATTTACAATTTGAGATATATGGTATATACGAGGGTTTCCTTGTTTGGATTATTCCCTCGACGTACTCATCTCTCATATTGTGGGTTTCCTCATTTTACATGCTTGCTGGGAGTTTTCTGACTCCCCTGGGGTTTGCATGCCCCAGACTTGGAATTTGTTCTTTCTTCGCAGGACCAAGAGTACTTTAAAGATTAAGACCAGCGTCAGTGATCACTTTCTCTCTCTCTCAGCTTCAGTTATTGAGTCTTTCTTGTAATCACTTATGGTATTTCAGAGTTGTGGACATGTAAGAGAAATTTGTCTTTTTCAGAGTTTCTTTATCTATCTAGTTCCTTTGCTATTTAGTTACATGCTCTATGTAGTAGTTTTTTTGGTAATGTATCTGTATACAGGATGATCCAGAGGTGTGAATGTAACCGTATGGTTGCATTGCCGGCCGAGTCACGCTCCAAATTATCACGTTTTGGACCCGGGGCGTGACAGATAACCCCATATATTTATGGATGATCCTAAGATGTTTTAGAAGACAATCTTATCAAAAAACATGTCGACAGCTGACCTGGGTGTGAATCACTTCAAAGTGACTCAGAATTTCTGAGTCACTTTGAGGTAACTCGGATTTTCCAGGATAATTTATACTATCCACGGTAGTTTGGACATAACTCTCTTGTCCTACCTCGAAATGAGGTGATTCAAGATATGTTAGAAAGCTGTCGAAGAAACCTACAACTTTTATTTTTTGTGATTTTTCGAATTCAAAGTGAATCATAGTAGAAATTTTAACTCTTCTCGAACCTTGCATTCTAAATCTCATTGTTGCTTCCTCGCTTCGTATTTTCACGCGCTTCTTCCGCTTTGGTCGCTTCTTTGCCTCGTACATTCCTTTGCTTCCTTTTTACATCAGATAATCCTCTTTGACTCAAGTAATAATGTTCATTGCCTTCTCTTTGTCTCGAGCTATGTGCGGAAACCTATAGGTAATTATTTAACGCCTACAGGCCATAACCGCGACCTTGCTGATGGTGACCCTGACCACGGTTCTGCTACTGACCGTGTCCTCATCCCTGTTAGTGGCCCTAGCCTCTACCCTGCTAGTCTCCTGCTTGTGTAGTGCATAATCCGTGGCCTTATGGCTGATCTTGTTGAAGTTGGAACATGCACCCTGAATTGTGCGCTGTTGCGGTGCTGTCGAACCATGCTATGCTCCTTGCTTTTACTGACCCTTATCATTCTGCTATCCTGACTTAGAGTTACCCTCCTTGGTCTTTTGAAACATCGTAGTCTCGGTCTACTTTGAAATGGCTGCATTGGCTACCTCCCGCACTGAATGAAATCACCTAGATACGAGATATCGATGTAAACTCGGACGAAGACCCATCAAAAACATCTGCACCTCCCGCTCTTTAGTATGCCACTTGCCCGTGAATCTGAGTAATGTCATGAAGTTACTCTCATAATCTAACATCGACATGTCTCCCTGCTCTAACCAGGCTAGCTCCAACTCCTTCCTGACTTTCGCTGCAGCCGGCACATGCTGCTCCTCAAAGAAGTAAACAAAAGTCTCCCATGAAATCGTCATTCTCTACTCCAGGGTGAACCAAAGTCAATACCATTTGTAGGATCTGATCTAATCACACTTAAATACTAGAGGAGGGTGAATAGTGTTTTTTTAAATTTATGCAAAGAATATTATAATTTGCAAAGAAGATAGCATAATCACAGAAAATCACAACCACAAACACAGAATTTTATATTGGATTCACGTCCCAGATGTACATCCAATCCCCAAGTAAATCCCACTTGAGAGTTTCACTATGATTTTAAAAAACTTACAAAACCAAACAGCAAACCTGACCAATTTACAAGTCCCTGTAAATTGCACACAATCTTTTCATCAAGAAATTACGCCTCTCACACCCGTGAGAATACTTATCTTGCTACAACTTGATTCCTATAAGCCTTGAATATATTATGATGTGTAGCAGTGGCTTAGGAACCTTTTAAATTGCCTAATTTGATTGTATAATGAATGAAGATCAAAGGCTAACTCAGAGAATGTTTTTTCTCAGCACTTAGTAAAAATCTAGAATTTTTATCTCTTATGAATGCACAAAACTTGAATCTTATAGATAGGATTTAATGAGTGAATTTTCTGAACTTGTAACATATTTATAGCCCTTGAAAATATAATTTTTCAAACCTTAAACACGAGCACATAACGGCTATAAACTGTCATTTTTTCAAAAATTGAATTGCCGGAAAACTATTTTAGTAGTAGACTAATAATCGTTGTAGTCGACTATTTTGAGTTTAAACAACTTTTGTAATTTCAGGATTTTTCTTAGTAGTAGTCTACTATAGTCATTAGTTGACTCCTCTATAAAACAAAAAGTCTAGAATTCAAAATTCGAAGCTGAGTAGTCGACTATACTGTGTAGTAGTCGACTACACTATAAACGACAGAAAGTTAGAATTCTAAATTGACTTTTAGTAGTCAACTATATAGTCTAGTAGTCGACTACACTATAACTTTACAGAAACTGAGATTTTGCCTAAGTGCTTAGTAGTCGACTATAAAAAAATATTAGTCAACTAGACTGTAATTTGATAGAAATTTATATTTTTTATCTGAACTTCAGTAGTCGACTACAAGTAGTTATTGGTCGACTACTAAGGGGTAAAAAAGTTATGTATGAAATATTTTTAGACTCATTGATTAACTAAATACTCTAATGGTTAACATAGGGAATTTTTATTATTAACCAACACATTAAGCTTGTGTTAATGTGTTCTAATCTATATGTGTGTGTATGTGTGAGTGATCAAGGCTTGTAGAATTTTTCTAAGTAAAAAAAATGTAAAAATTACATTGATGTATAAGCTCTTCATCTTCTTTACGTCATGATGCCTTGAATTTATCTTGCACTTGTTCATGTTGATAGCTGTATTGAAATGTTAGTGCACAATAATACACATAGTGGTTCATATTATGAATAAATTATTATCATCAAAATTATATCATGGGGACATGATATCCAACATTCTCCCCCTTTTTGATGATGACAAATAATTTATGCATATGTAAGTATATTCTAAAAGAATTAAACATTTATGAACAAATATAATTACTCTCCTTGTATAAAAGTATATTAGAGTCTACAATTCATATTTTTGAGTCTATATAGCATAACATTAGCATAACATTGATACCATTCTCCCCTTTTGTCATTAACAAAAAGAAATAAACATTTATTCTAAGCATGTTATAATATCCTCTTCATGAGCCAATACTTCAAAAAGATCTTCCAGATTATGAACATTGTCCATAACTTCACCCATCCATATGGGTAGGCAAAGACTGGCCATAAATACCAAAATTTTAATAATATCCATCTTCACAATCTGTTTTTAAGATAAGTAGCTCATGAACAAACTATTGGATATAAACAAAACAACCATAATAATAAGAAACACACATGCGTACATAGTTTTTAAACATGTAAATAGAAACATAGTAGAAACATACATAAGTCTTAAACAAACATTAACACATAGTTTTTGACATAATTTAGGCACACAAATAAACTAAGTACTTAATTCTTTTTGACATAACAGACTGAAACTATTCTAAATGATGCATGTATAGCCTTCTAACTGGATGGTCCTGGTGGATGTTGATTTCCTTGGAAGTAGGCACTGCGCTTCATGTCCAAGGTATCTATCTTTATATTCATTGTGTCAAACTTCATTCCCATGATATCAAATTTGTTGGTTAATGCTTCTTGACTCTTCAGTATAAGCATATTTTGATCATACAAAGCCTTTTGTCCTGATTCTAAATCAAGTACTCTAGCGGACAAAGTATTGTATTATGCGTCAGAAAAGATAAAAGGTTCATGCATTGATGGTGGAATGTGACTAGTAGAGGGTCTAGCTTCATCAGTGGATTGTGGTATATCTTGGGGGTGATGTTCTGGTTGAGGTTGAGGTTCATCTTGGTTAATTTTAAAATTTGTTAGTTTCATCCTAGTTAAGGCATTTGAGTCAAAAAGATCGATGGAATGAATCTTAGAAGTTTTAGTTTCTAGATCAACATGATATGCCTCAAATATTCTCGTAAGAAAAGCTCCCAATGGAACAGATCCCTTAGGAAAGACTAAAAGATTTTCATAAAATACCTTAACCCAGTTTATTTTTATGTTATCCATAATTGCATAGAGGGCTTTGGCTAGGTCAAGAGATATAAACTGAAAGCTTTCAACTTTTGGAAAAAGGTTGTAGACAAGTATTCGAGCTATAAACCTAGGGATAGGCCTAAGTTTATTTGAGTTATTGAGAGGTTTACCATAACCGTGAAGGAAAATAAGATTAGTAAGCAAATTTTCATCATTCATTCTAATAGATGAAAGACTAACACCTTGAAAAGGAATAGTATAAATTCTACCGAATTTCTTAGGAGTGTAAAGGACATCTGAGTGACGATCGGTTTCATATCTAGAGATATTGACATAAAATAGTTGAACCAACAATGAATGGTATGGTTTCCTATTTTTACAGGAAAAGAGATCTAATAATCCAACATTTTCAAAATAATCACTAAAATTATGAGTGATGAAATTATCAAATTTGACAAATCTACTGGGTATAATTTCAAAAGATTGAAATTCCTTAAATTGGGTAAGCAAAGAGGGGTCTTTAAGATAAATTAAATAATCTTCAACTACATTTGATGGTCCAGACCTATGTTAGACCCTAAGGTCACTATGAAAGAACCCTAGAGAGGGGGTGAATAGGGTTTATGCTAATCTAATCCGATTTTATGCCAATTAAAACTTACTAACAATTATCCTAGTAAATATGATGTATGGTGAAATATATGCAAGGATATATAACAAACACAAGGGTGATATATAAACAAGTGGACAATATAAGCAAGGCGCAATGGGCTATAAGATGAACAAAAATAGGTGCGTCAATGCAAACCAAACACACGATATGATTACAGAGTTCGGACCTTCCGTCCTACGTCTCCGCTCCCCACTCTCGGGGAGAATCCACTACACAATCCGGTTTGGAAGTCGGAACTTCTCTACACACTCGATTTTCTAGCTAACCGAAAACTCTACACACTCGGTTATCAAGTCAACCGAAAACTCTACAAATTCTCACAATGTATATACACTAGCAACAACCTCAAGTGTTGGTCCTCACGTATCGCCTCCCTCAAGTGCTCGGAGTTATTACCTCTCACTAGGCCACCGACGCCACTCCTCTCGGTATCGACTACGTCCTCACCACACACTCCTCTCGGTGTACAAGTGTATTACAAAGTGATCTACACAATTCAGCACAACAAATGATTATTCTCTATACAAGGTGAGAACTCAATTAGGCACAACTCTATGTCACAAACCCCACAATCCAGAATATACTATGAATGTAAATACTATAAGCTCAATAGGTTGTGTGTGAACAAAGAGACTCAATAAAAACAATTTAACTAAACTCAATATAAATCTAGCTTATGGAAATTAGAAATAAAACAATAAATAGCTAGAATGAGTTTAGGAAAACTTCTCTAGATGATAACAAGAGAGAGGAAGAAGAGTGATTGCTCAAATACCAAATGATGATCTCTACTGGCTCTTGTGAAATTATCTTCACAAAACCGAAACTTTGAAACAAGGCTTTAAACACCTTTAAACAAACTTAAACCCTTGTTAAACTTTCTTAAAACATTCTCTTAGTTATTGAAAGATGAGAGCAGGGAGGGTATTTATAGGAACTAAAAACATTAGCAAAAACCCAAGCAAAAAGACCGAAAGGCCCTCAGAAAACACAGGTTAAAAAAGGATAGAAAACTAGCCGTTATTGAACGAGAGCCACTGGCGGTCGACCGCGGCTAAAACTAGCCGTTGGGATGCAAAGCTGGAAAAGTCACGGTCGACCGCAGAGGCAGGTCTGGTCGACCGCGAACAGCTGAAAAACAAAGCTGACACTCTGGAAAAATTACGGTCGACCGCAGAGCCAATGGAGGTCGATCGTGATCTGATAAAATACAGACACAATCTCTGGATAAAGTACGGTTGACCGTAGAGGCACGCGCGGTCGACCGTGAACTGATATACACAGTTTACCAGGTTTGAAAACAGATTATTGAGACTTTTAAAAAATATGTTAAAAATAACAAATAAAGTCCAAAAATTATGAAACTTTGGGAAATGATTATAAACATGTTTATGAACATGTTGCAAAAAGAATTTTTCAAATTGAATTTCTCAATTGTGAAAACTTGCCATTTTACAAAAAATATCCAAAATATACAAACATGAGTTTTTTGATGTTTTGACATAAACCTAGTTTTGAAACTTTATAAACTGATTATATAGACTTGCTGAAAGATATGAAATGTTGTTATGAAGTCTATAAACTAGAAACACAATATTTTCATAAAATTGCATATTCTACGCAATATATTCTTAAACATAATAGAGTATGAAACATATGATTATATATATGAATGTAAATTTGTTTCATATCTATATAGCTAAACCAAAACACAATAACAAATATGAAATATGTAATCTCATATTTATAAACATGAAAACTCAAAACATGTATGTATATATATAACTATATATATACATAGAAACCAATCATGTACGTATATATGAAACTATATATACATTGAAACCAATATAATGTGTGTGTATAATATTGAGCTTAAAGTACTAAAACACATAATATAAAACCTAAACTAATGTTACCTAAGCTTGATCCTGATCTTCATTGTAGCTTAACTTGGTAAACTTGGATGAAGCTTGTAATTGGATCTTTAACTTGAATTGTATAGGCTTCACTCCACAATTCCGCCAACCTCCATTGGATATAATCATGAAAGCTTGATTCCATCCATCCTCTAACATGTTGTTTGTCTACAATAAATAAATAAACACAAATACTATACAAACAATATTAGAAGTAAATTGTTTGTTAATCATCATTTAAACAAGAAGACCAACAATCTCTCCCTTTTTGATGATGACAAACAATTTAAAAAAAAGATATATGCATGAATGAAAATGAGTATATAAATTATAATTCACATGCATATAAACAAGAAGGAATATACTCATAATATTTCTCCCCCTTTGACAACATCATAAAGGGAAAAAAATAACAAGAATGAAGAGAGCGAAAGCTCCCCCTATCAATATGCATGAGTGAGTATAAAACAAGAATAGGGAATAGCTCCCCCTATCAAAATGCCATATAGAATATATGAAATGAAAGCTAAAGCAAAAACATGTGAGTAAGCATAAATGAAAGATATGCTAAATATCACTCACATACAATGATACAATGAGGACACATAATGACACGTCATGATAAATAGGTGTCATAAAACACAAGCCTAAAAACCATGTATAAAAAATAGATTTATGAAATCAAAAGAGGAAGAACATGAGAATCATGCAAAAAGTTTTCGAATGAAAACAACTCAACCAAATGAAGTCATTGTTCGTGGTGAAAGTCGTTTTCATTGAAGTCATTGTTCTCTTCAGCAACAGTTTTTCGGTTACAAAAGATCCGGTCTTTTTATAAGATCCGGTTACAATGAAATCAAAGAAAAAAAGAAAAATTACAACTTTCCTTCTTTCGAACAAATCGCAAGATCCTGTTTTGCGGTCTCTTGCTTGTGTGGGTTCTTCGCCTGCGCCGGGGTTAATCCGTGGACCACCGCGCGATCTTGATCCGGTCGGATCTACACGGTATGACGGGTGTTATTTTACGAAGGAAATAACAGCCGGGGGTACTATTTCACCAAGGAAATAATAGCCTTTAGTAATCGAAATCGACCAAGCGAAATCGATACTCTTCTCGGGATCAAAAACCAAGTTTTGATCCGGAGGATTACCGTGTGGATCTCATATCTGATCTCTCTCTCGAACTCCTGCCTTGTTTGACGTGGATGATCGCCAAGAACCAGATCTGAAAATGTCCAAGTCTTCAAAGCTTCAAAACTCCAAAGTTGAGCTCTCAATCCAGGAGAGTTTCGCCTCAAAAAGTTCCAACCCCTCAACAATGAGCCTGCCCCTTCTATTTATAGGCTTTTCAGGTCAGATCTGGGCTCAGATCTAAGCCAAGATCAGTGGCTCGGCCAAGTGGCTCGGCCGGCCACCTTGGTGGCTCGGCCGGCCACCGGTCCAGCAAGAGGGTGGCTGCGGTGAGCCACACAAGGTGGCTCGGCCGGCACTCTTGGTCGGCTCGCTGGATCACTGCTTGGTGGCTTGGGCCCACCGAAGCACTTTGGTGGGCTTGCGGTGGTGGCCGAGCCACACTAGAGTGGCTCGGCTGCCGGCCGAAGTGCCACCACAAGGTGGCCGGATGTGCCACCAAGGTGGATTCGGCCAACCGAGCCACTGGGTCGGTCGATGCCAGCAGCTTGGTGGCTCGGCCACCGGAGCCCACTCTGGTTGGATCGGTGAAGCCCACCTGACGCTCGGTCTCGGCCGAGCTCTTCCGGGTGTGTTGCCGTGTTGCCGTTTCGTCCGTTTCACGGTTTATCCGAGCTTTAGTGTTGATCTGGACTCTGATTTGGCAATTCGGATCTTGATTTCGCAATAAACCCGCTTCAGTATTGTGGTCTAACGATCCAGCTTGGATATATCGCCCGATGGTCCGATGGTTTGTTGAATCACCGTGCCGAGCTGTGTTAAGGGACCTATAAGCAGTTTTATACGCCTACAGATACCCCTTCCAAAGTATTTCAGTCTCATTCTTTTATAGAAGAGTCTGGAATACTTTGGATATGATTGTCCCAACCTTCAATCGGTATGACGGGACTTTGGAATGGCTTCTACTCTTGATTCCTTCAATCCTCTAGGCTATTCGGTGCTTTGTCGAATGTCTGCAAGGGTTCCGGTGCTGCATTTATTGTCTGATCATTGTCGAAATTTTGAACTTGAAGTCAATTCCTGATTTTCTAATTTTTAGCTCTTGTTTGCTGTTTCAACATAGAACCGACCATCGACTATTGGCGTTGAGTCTTCATTTGCAAAGCGTTGTCCGGCGTTTGACACAGTTTATACTCATACGTCTGTTAGAGTGTTGTTGAGTTATCCTTAAGAATATTTTTAGAAAAATACTCTCCAGAATCTTCTCAACAAAAATAGGGAATAGTTTATACTCGTATACCTTATTGGAGTATTAAGAATTAGCTGAATCGGCCTGATAATGACCTAAAAAAGGCAATAATTAGGCTCAAAAAAAATCCTCCGACCCTTCCGAATATATGGGAGAGGAATGAATAAATAAGGGACTGAACCGTCGATCGATTTGAAGTCGTTTCGGCGCTCGGTTCAGCTCCAATTTGAATTTTGGTTCAAATCTGGTTCAAACTGGTTCAAACTGGTTCAGACTGGTTCAAAACTGGATCAACCTGGTTCAGGACTGGTTCAGGCTTCGTTCAGGATTGGTTCAGCCTGGTTCAGTCTGGTTTGGTCTGGTTCAGTCAGATCTGATCCGGTTCAATCTGGTCCAACACTATAAAAGGGGCTCTTTTCCTCTCTTTAGGGCCGGCCCCCCTCTCTCCCCTATTTTGGATTTTTCTCTTCACTCGTGCATCTTTTCTTCTTCAAACCTTCAAATTTCTCTTAGATCTACCTTTCCTCTTGATCTTAGACTGAAAAATCCCTCAAAATCTCCATATTTAAAGTTTCTCTCAGGTCCCTCGAGCACGTGGTTCGAGCCTCTTTCAAGATCTGATTTTTTTGTCGGATCCTTGAGCTTTTCCTCAGGTAAATCCTCCATAATTTTGGCATATTTCATGTTTAATTTAGTACATGAATTTGTGGGATTGCATATGAGGGTTAGGGTTTATGATCTGACGCCTCGAGCTCATCTTTCAGGGGGTAAAATTTGGAGATCTGAGGGGTTTAATTATAATAAAGAGGGGATAAAATTTTAGGGTTAGAGTTTGTCACCCTAACTAAAATTTTTTCTGTATCTGACCCCCTGATTTACTTTGCAGATCACCATGTCGCATATCTCGAGAGGTCAGTCTCCTGCTGCATCGGCTGATGGCGTGCTTCCCTCCTATGCTGGTGAGCTCTTTTCTGGCGTATTTCAAAATTTGTAAATTAATCCTTTTTCCCCGTTTTGTTCTCCTTGGTGAGACAATTGGGAAGAACCTTGATTCTCCTTGGTGAGGATCGACGCTTTAAAGATAGGTTTTGCTTGGTCAAAACCATATCTCAAAATAAATAAAGGGTGCGTTTTGAAGCTGCATTGTGCATCATAAGGCATGGATATATTGTTGATATACCCTATTTTATGAATGCACAATGTAGCCAAATCGTCTCACCCTTTATAAAGCAGTGACTCTATCTTACTCATTTGTAAGATGAGTTCAACTTCCTTTTATAACTGAGATTAACAAATGCTTTAATTGCTTGTTTCCAGTGGGATATCCTTCTGGAGCGTTCTCATCTCATGCAGTGTACGGGCGTTGCGATGAGTATTATTCGACCTCCGATGATTTTTCGCCTATTCCACTTACTCCTCGGTTTACTTCGGGCACGTCGACAGAGGTTGCCCAGGTGGTGAAGGAAGGTGGACACCGAGTTCTTCGACAGTTGATTACTGATGCGCCTTTTGTGAAGGATACCAGCTCTGTTCAGCCTCTCAGGAAGACTGACTTTTTGTTTGGCGACTCTGTTAGAGACCCTGATGCCGTGTTTATTGACGCCGAGCAGTGGCTTCATAAAGATGGCGGTGGTTTTCTATATTTGCCTAAGATTCCTCGACACCGCTCATTGACTGAGCTCAGGTGTCAGGCCGTGACACGGGAGATGTCATGGCGCTTGACGGAGGAGCATGAGAGCGTTTACTGTGGCTATATTACTCATCAGGCAGCTCCTGGTTCGAGCAGGAGTCATATCATTGGATAGCATCCTGGAGTATTGGGACTGGATACCCCGCCGCGTAACGAGTTTCTTTCTTCTGCTTCTACTTTGAAGAATCGTCTCGCCGACTTAGGATGGGAGATGCCTGCGGCGCGCCATAGATTCTATGGCTGGGTTCATTCTTTAGACAAACTTTGGTGGGCTCGTATGATGAAGTACGTCTTAAGCCGATGGAGCGAGGAGTTGCACGCTTGTGATCTATATGCAGCTGTTCGTTCCACCATGCATGGTTTACCCGTCAGCGCTAAACATTTCTTTGCTTTGTACGAGCTCTATAACAGGGATTCGAACATTTTTCTGACCAGGCAAGGGGAGTTGGGCTTGGCTCTCCATGAGATGCACAGGATTTCTAGTTTGCCCATGGGTCAGATGCTATATCAGGAGTATTTTCCCTCCAACCATGAGTTGAGTCAGCTGAAGGACCGCATGCCCGACCGCTATGAGACTTTATGGGATCTTACATGTCACTACCATATTGCTTTGGCGCAGTCTGAGCCTTTAGCGAAGAGGACTAAGTCACATGTGAGCCTGAAGCAGTTTGCGTGTTATCTGTTCAGGAATTTAGAGAGCAATTCTGGCGAGGCTATTTGTGAGCTGGCAACGCTTACTCCTTCAGAGGTCAATGGTCTGTTGAAGAAGATTGACGCTCATTCTTATACCATTAGCAGTCCCGAGAGTGGCTTTCCTACAGGAACCAAATTTAAATTATTCTTATGGCATGCGACCGCATCGATTGAGCCGATGACCCTTCTCGCTGGTTACCTCGCTATCTGGTTAAAGAAATGCGTAGTCTCGTATCAGTCTGGTGACATTTTGCCATTGGAAGTGCTCTACCCAGCGGTTCAACTTGCCTACAAAAAGGAACTTTCGCTTCTTCCGGTGATGGTAACTAACATTCATCGAGGGCTTCGACAGATTTCTAGCACCTTCACTCAGAAAGAAGATGCTTTGCTTCTTCCGGTGATGGTAGCTAACATTCATCGAGGGCTTCGACAGATTTCTAGTACCTTCACACAGAAAGAAGATGCACCATCGGCTAAGATTCCTCTTAGTAAGTTGGATCTCCCATACACTTATTTTATGGCTTAGTTCGTCCTTCATCGTCCTGATGTGATGTCGGTACCTAGCACCGTAGACCGCTCTGTTCCCCTACTACAGTTGTTTGAGAATGGCAGGTGGGAGGGGCGAGGATTCCTTGAAATCAGGAAGCAGCTACAGGTCCACAAGTGTTGGGTATTTTCCACTTGCTTCCCGCAGTTCTCGAGCCAATATGGCGAGTGTTTGACTGATGAGGAGAGGCCGAGGGGGACTCAAACTCATTTAGATGTCGGCTGCTTTAACTGGCTAGTGAACATTAGGCCGGGTTATCTGACCTTCTGGGTGAGGAATCAGTGTTTCATAGAGCCATATCTACCCTGCCGATTCACCCACCAGTTTGGTTATGATCAGCTTTATGTCGGGAACCCGTGTCAGCAGCTTCGGACTCATGGCGGTTTAGTGGACGGTCTCCGGGCATGGCTGTGGACCGTGACGGGCTGTACTGGTGCTAAGTTCAGTCTCCCGAGTGCTGAGCGTCAGTTAAAACTCACCTTATTAAGCTGCAGGTGGTTGTTAACAGCTAATAAAATTGTCCCCGTGAAGCCGATTGCAGAGCTAGTGGCCGAGGAAGCTTCTCAGGCTGATTCTCGTGTGATTTGGGAAAATGCTCAGTCACAGGACGCGGAGCAAGACTCGTCTACGAGGACTATTCCGAGCGAGGTTAAATACCTATCTTTTCCTTCTGTCTTCCAGAATTATTAATCCTGACAATTGTTTGATGTTTCAGGGATCGCGGCTGACAAGGATGAAGAATTCTGTCCTTTTACTCAGGCGACACCTTCGATTGTTATTCCAACTGCTAGGCGGAAGAGACTAGCCCACAAACCGCGTGCAGAGCCACAAGCATCTGAGATGGATTTGGCTGGTGATGATCCTATTAGCGACAGAGGTAATATCTACCCTTTAGACCATCCTCTTGATCATTCAGAACTTCGAACTCATGCTTTTCCATCTCTATATAGGAGAGCGTGGGGAAAGCTAGATGAGTCCCGATCCTGACTCACCACACCAGGTAGAAAAGCCTGCAGAAGCTGCCGACGTTGGGGAGACCATCAATGTAGGACCCGATTCAGCGAATCCAGGTATTCTACTATTGACAATGTACCCTTCAGGTGGCACACAAAGGAGTTGAACAATTCAGAATTTGTGTGTAGGCATCAAAAATTGCCTATAGTTCTCCACAACCAGTTCAGTGTTAACGAGCGACGATGAACGTCACCATCCAATCCACAGAGCCTAATCGACGTCGACGAACGACTAAAGTGAATCGACGAGCTACATGAGCGGATAGGACTTCGGAATCACGAAGACCCGGACCAATCGGGAAACCCGGCACTGTTCACAAAAAGGACAACGCCCTTCATGCCTCGACCACTCTACAGATAATCCAATCACCAGAGCAGGTCAAACTCTTCGTCGCGCATCCAACGCACCCGGAATCACTCAAATCCGAATCCGGACGACGAATCAACCGCGAGTCAACGGCGGAACACCCAAACAGGTCTTGGCCAATAGCCGAGACACCCCCTAAGGAGTGTCTCGGCCACAACCGAGACACCCCAAGGGGGGTGTCTCGGCCATGGCCGAGACACCCCAAGGGGTGTCTCGGTTTTGGAGCCGAGACACCCCCCTAGGGGTGTCCTCAACCAGCCCCCTACCCCTTGCTTTTCCTATAAATAGGCCCCTAGGGCCTCCATTCTCTTGGCCTTGGTTTTGGGAGAGGAATTTCAGATCTAGAGCTCTAGCCTTTGAGATCTGAAATTCCAGAGAGGAGCGGCGAAGCCCTGCCGGAGGAAGGAGTCGGGGTTTTCTAAGAGAGCGGCGAAGCCCTGCCGGATCGAGGAGTGAGCGAGCCTTCTGCAGCAAAGGAGCCTCCCCCCTTCTTCATTCCCCTTTCTATTTTCCCTTAGTGTTGCCCTTAGCGGTGATACAAAGGAGAGCTAGTGCCTCGTTTTAGCCGAGACATAAGCTTTACACCTCTGAGATCCCACGCGGATCGACGGGGTTCAGAGTTTCTAAAATCCCCCCGCGGATAGACGAAACTCTGCCCGATTTTCTCGGACCAGATCTGAGTGCCCCGGTGGTCCACGGATATCAACATCCCCGTCACAGGCAAAAGACCCACGCAAGCAAGAGATGACAAACAGATCTTGCGTTTGTTTGAAAAGAGTTGTATTTCTTTTGTTTTCATTGTGTACCGGTCTTATAAAAAGGCTATCTTTTTATTTCATTGTAACGATTGAAGTTGTAATGAATGCAGCAATGAATACAGCAACTTTTTCCGCAAACAAGCTGGCGACCACAGTGGGAGCCAACGGCATCGCAACCGACGCCGTCGTGACGCAACCAGCACTCAAGATCGGGGTGAATGAAGAACACGAGCTCGATCAACAACGGTTCAAAGAAGGCCTCTCTTCCTCCTCCTCCAGATCCGCCTCTCCAAACGGGTACAGAAAGGTAACCTCTTTCATAAATGATTGCAGGTCCTTCGGTTCAAAAATCCAAGACCCCGTTGCCGCCTCTGCACTTGCACCACGCGACGTCCCCACGTCGTCCAACCTGGTCGAGATCGCAGATCCGGATTCCTCTTCCGCCGAGGAGATGACTTCTGAAGACGCTCCGGCATTATCAAAGAGAGCACGACAAAGACAGCGTCAACGTCTTGCTCGACAGCTGGCCGAAGCTTTGGAGCCGATGGATGGGATCCGCTATAACGTAGATCTAAAATCCAGGCAACGCCAGGAGCAACCACGGCAAACAACCAGCCCCTCCTCCGAAGCAGAAACGAACAAATGGGTTCAAGTCAAAAGAACCCGTTCTACTCTCGAGGAGCGAATCCAGAAGCGTCGCGCCTTGCGTGCGCATGCCCGAGCCCTGATCCAAAAAGCACGAGAAATGCTAAAGGGAGAGGCAGTCAAGAGATCGCCGAAATCCGAACGAGTTTGGATGCCGAAGGCCAAAACAACGCCTGAGGTAAAAGCAGGTAACATTGCTCTCCAACCTTCGTCTATTTCAGATCCCGGAATTCCCCGAGTCTAGGAATCCTCTGAACAACCGTATCGATGCTCTACCCGAGAATCGAGGAAAAGCGCTTGTCAAGGAAAGCTGGGGATCGTTGAAGGAGCTTCGAGCCAACATCCAGACTGGGGGTCGTACACGATCTCCTAACAAATCGATCTCTGCAACGACCAGCTCGGCGGTGCGTGCAAAGGAGCAAGAGCCCGTTAAGGTTTCACCCTCACAAAGGAGTGATTCCAAACGTGCGACTCTTGCGGAGGCCAACAAGGCAATGTTTACTCAGAAGAAGACGCGTCCGACAAATGAACGCGTTATACCTGAGAACCCATGTGAGCAGCCGATAGGTTACTCCGACGGCAACGTCGATGAGTTGTACTATCAGGCTGGGGGTGCGGATGAATCTCGAAAGAGAAACACCCGGGAAGCGGATTCTCACTGTCCGTGTACCAAAATTATCAGGGCAGTATTATCAGCCTGTAGCTGCCCCAAGACCGCTCCACAGAGAGTCTCGATATTCGAGGGAATCTCCGATGGACCGACAAAGCCAAAGTCAAGGCGTTCCCACCAAAGAGGATCGGTTGATCGAGATGACGAACTCCCAGAAGTTACCATCAACACGGTCAACAAAGGAAAATCCCCAATCATTTCAAGTGATTCCGACCCTAATTCCTCTCCAGGAAGCAGGGTCAATTCGGGAACAGCTCAGCTTCAGCTAGAAGCCGACAGATATAACAACAACTGTGGGATCCATGAGGGAGTACATTCCGATGATGTCATTGAAGAGGCCCTGACTAAACAGAAGGAAATCTTCAAGTTTGAAATGGAAATGGCTATGCAAGAAATGAGACAAATGCACGATCAACGAATCCGAGCTCTGTCGAACCGGCTAGTCGAGTCCAACCATCGCACCCAGAACGCTGCAGTCAACAGCGAGCCGGAGGTGGTCGAAATCGTCATGGCCAACGCACCACCCAAGAATACTGGGGGTGGCCCCACTAAAATTAACAGCGCTGGGGGTGGACCCACCAGTGATGATAGCGCTGGGGGTGGACCCACCAGTAGTGACAACACTGGGGGTGGCCGTATGATTCCTCTCGAAAATCGTCCAAAACAGGATATGGGTGAGGCCGAAAAGATGAAGGAGCTCGAAAGAAAAATCGACGCCCTGATGTCTGTTCGGGAGGTGAAGAGGACCGGCATTTCGTGTCCTTACCCGAGAAAATGGGATTCGATCCCGTATCCGGCGAAGTTCAACCTGATCAACTTCACGCCGTTCAACGGAAAGGGCTCGCCCACTCAACATCTGATCTACTTCAAGTCTCACTTGGGAGTAATCTCGGGCAACGAGCCTTTGATGGTTCGGTCATTCGTTGGCACCCTTCGCGGGCCTGCCTTCGATTGGTACCGCCGTCTCAAGCCCGGAAGCATCAACAGCTGGGAGGACTTGGAAGGCATGTTTCTCGCCCATTTCTTCGATGATGACACCGAGGTGTCGATCAGGACACTCTTCGACGAGAAACAAAAAGGCGGAGAGTCGGTGGATACCTTCATCAAACGCTTCCGCAATCAGGCAATGAACTGCAGGGATCCCGTCACGGAGGAATTCCTCTTGCAGACTTGTCAGAACAACTTGTCCATTGACATCTTGGACGTGATGGGAATAGAGCCGCTCAATACCTGGAAAGAGTTGAAGGCTCGAGGAGAACAAGCTGAACGCTTCATCAGAAGGCGGAAGATCGAGAGAAACCAACCGATGGTTAATCCTCCGGATTCGGATCTCGTACCTCATGATGAAGAGGACGTACCTGCAGCAGTTATTGACGATGATCAAACGTCACAACAGCAGTCCTGGGAACAACAGGAGAATTCAGACGAGGAGCTCCAAAACGAGTACTCGTTCAAAGACGAAGACGTTCCAGCTATTTTCGAGACCCTTCTCGAAAACAACAAAATCAAACTCCCGCCCATCACGCATCAAGAGGAAGATGGCGATTCTGCGGATCCAACGTACTGCGAGTACCACAGAAGGATCCTCCACCCCACCAAGGAATGCTTTGCTCTCAAGAATAACATCCAGACCTTGGTTGATGCCGGCGTTATAACGCTAGGGTAAGCCAATTGAAAACGGCAATACTCCAAAGAGTACAAGAGTATAAACTGTTCCTCAATACTCCAAAGAGTACAAGAGTATAAACTGTTCCTCAATACTCCAAAGAGTACAAGAGTATAAACTGTTCCTCAATACTCCAAAGAGTACAAGAGTATAAACTGTTCCTCAATACTCCAAAGAGTACAAGAGTATAAACTGTTCCTCAATACTCCAAAGAGTACAAGAGTATAAACTGTTCCTCAATACTCCAAAGAGTACAAGAGTATAAACTGTTCCTCAATACTCCAAAGAGTACAAGAGTATAAACTGTTCCTCAATACTCCAAAGAGTACAAGAGTATAAACTGTTCCTCAATACTCCAAAGAGTACAAGAGTATAAACTGTTCCTCAATACTCCAAAGAGTACAAGAGTATAAACTGTTCCTCAATACTCCAAAGAGTACAAGAGTATAAACTGTTCCTCAATACTCCAAAGAGTACAAGAGTATAAACTGTTCCTCAATACTCCAAAGAGTACAAGAGTATAAACTGTTCCTCAATACTCCAAAGAGTACAAGAGTATAAACTGTTCCTCAATACTCCAAAGAGTACAAGAGTATAAACTGTTCCTCAATACTCCAAAGAGTACAAGAGTATAAACTGTTCCTCAATACTCCAAAGAGTACAAGAGTATAAACTGTTCCTCAATACTCCAAAGAGTACAAGAGTATAAACTGTTCCTCAATACTCCAAAGAGTACAAGAGTATAAACTGTTCCTCAATACTCCAAAGAGTACAAGAGTATAAACTGTTCCTCAATACTCCAAAGAGTACAAGAGTATAAACTGTTCCTCAATACTCCAAAGAGTACAAGAGTATAAACTGTTCCTCAATACTCCAAAGAGTACAAGAGTATAAACTGTTCCTCAATACTCCAAAGAGTACAAGAGTATAAACTGTTCCTCAATACTCCAAAGAGTACAAGAGTATAAACTGTTCCTCAATACTCCAAAGAGTACAAGAGTATAAACTGTTCCTCAATACTCCAAAGAGTACAAGAGTATAAACTGTTCCTCAATACTCCAAAGAGTACAAGAGTATAAACTGTTCCTCAATACTCCAAAGAGTACAAGAGTATAAACTGTTCCTCAATACTCCAAAGAGTACAAGAGTATAAACTGTTCCTCAATACTCCAAAGAGTACAAGAGTATAAACTGTTCCTCAATACTCCAAAGAGTACAAGAGTATAAACTGTTCCTCAATACTCCAAAGAGTACAAGAGTATAAACTGTTCCTCAATACTCCAAAGAGTACAAGAGTATAAACTGTTCCTCAATACTCCAAAGAGTACAAGAGTATAAACTGTTCCTCAATACTCCAAAGAGTACAAGAGTATAAACTGTTCCTCAATACTCCAAAGAGTACAAGAGTATAAACTGTTCCTCAATACTCCAAAGAGTACAAGAGTATAAACTGTTCCTCAATACTCCAAAGAGTACAAGAGTATAAACTGTTCCTCAATACTCCAAAGAGTACAAGAGTATAAACTGTTCCTCAATACTCCAAAGAGTACAAGAGTATAAACTGTTCCTCAATACTCCAAAGAGTACAAGAGTATAAACTGTTCCTCAATACTCCAAAGAGTACAAGAGTATAAACTGTTCCTCAATACTCCAAAGAGTACAAGAGTATAAACTGTTCCTCAATACTCCAAAGAGTACAAGAGTATAAACTGTTCCTCAATACTCCAAAGAGTACAAGAGTATAAACTGTTCCTCAATACTCCAAAGAGTACAAGAGTATAAACTGTTCCTCAATACTCCAAAGAGTACAAGAGTATAAACTGTTCCTCAATACTCCAAAGAGTACAAGAGTATAAACTGTTCCTCAATACTCCAAAGAGTACAAGAGTATAAACTGTTCCTCAATACTCCAAAGAGTACAAGAGTATAAACTGTTCCTCAATACTCCAAAGAGTACAAGAGTATAAACTGTTCCTCAATACTCCAAAGAGTACAAGAGTATAAACTGTTCCTCAATACTCCAAAGAGTACAAGAGTATAAACTGTTCCTCAATACTCCAAAGAGTACAAGAGTATAAACTGTTCCTCAATACTCCAAAGAGTACAAGAGTATAAACTGTTCCTCAATACTCCAAAGAGTACAAGAGTATAAACTGTTCCTCAATACTCCAAAGAGTACAAGAGTATAAACTGTTCCTCAATACTCCAAAGAGTACAAGAGTATAAACTGTTCCTCAATACTCCAAAGAGTACAAGAGTATAAACTGTTCCTCAATACTCCAAAGAGTACAAGAGTATAAACTGTTCCTCAATACTCCAAAGAGTACAAGAGTATAAACTGTTCCTCAATACTCCAAAGAGTACAAGAGTATAAACTGTTCCTCAATACTCCAAAGAGTACAAGAGTATAAACTGTTCCTCAATACTCCAAAGAGTACAAGAGTATAAACTGTTCCTCAATACTCCAAAGAGTACAAGAGTATAAACTGTTCCTCAATACTCCAAAGAGTACAAGAGTATAAACTGTTCCTCAATACTCCAAAGAGTACAAGAGTATAAACTGTTCCTCAATACTCCAAAGAGTACAAGAGTATAAACTGTTCCTCAATACTCCAAAGAGTACAAGAGTATAAACTGTTCCTCAATACTCCAAAGAGTACAAGAGTATAAACTGTTCCTCAATACTCCAAAGAGTACAAGAGTATAAACTGTTCCTCAATACTCCAAAGAGTACAAGAGTATAAACTGTTCCTCAATACTCCAAAGAGTACAAGAGTATAAACTGTTCCTCAATACTCCAAAGAGTACAAGAGTATAAACTGTTCCTCAATACTCCAAAGAGTACAAGAGTATAAACTGTTCCTCAATACTCCAAAGAGTACAAGAGTATAAACTGTTCCTCAATACTCCAAAGAGTACAAGAGTATAAACTGTTCCTCAATACTCCAAAGAGTACAAGAGTATAAACTGTTCCTCAATACTCCAAAGAGTACAAGAGTATAAACTGTTCCTCAATACTCCAAAGAGTACAAGAGTATAAACTGTTCCTCAATACTCCAAAGAGTACAAGAGTATAAACTGTTCCTCAATACTCCAAAGAGTACAAGAGTATAAACTGTTCCTCAATACTCCAAAGAGTACAAGAGTATAAACTGTTCCTCAATACTCCAAAGAGTACAAGAGTATAAACTGTTCCTCAATACTCCAAAGAGTACAAGAGTATAAACTGTTCCTCAATACTCCAAAGAGTACAAGAGTATAAACTGTTCCTCAATACTCCAAAGAGTACAAGAGTATAAACTGTTCCTCAATACTCCAAAGAGTACAAGAGTATAAACTGTTCCTCAATACTCCAAAGAGTACAAGAGTATAAACTGTTCCTCAATACTCCAAAGAGTACAAGAGTATAAACTGTTCCTCAATACTCCAAAGAGTACAAGAGTATAAACTGTTCCTCAATACTCCAAAGAGTACAAGAGTATAAACTGTTCCTCAATACTCCAAAGAGTACAAGAGTATAAACTGTTCCTCAATACTCCAAAGAGTACAAGAGTATAAACTGTTCCTCAATACTCCAAAGAGTACAAGAGTATAAACTGTTCCTCAATACTCCAAAGAGTACAAGAGTATAAACTGTTCCTCAATACTCCAAAGAGTACAAGAGTATAAACTGTTCCTCAATACTCCAAAGAGTACAAGAGTATAAACTGTTCCTCAATACTCCAAAGAGTACAAGAGTATAAACTGTTCCTCAATACTCCAAAGAGTACAAGAGTATAAACTGTTCCTCAATACTCCAAAGAGTACAAGAGTATAAACTGTTCCTCAATACTCCAAAGAGTACAAGAGTATAAACTGTTCCTCAATACTCCAAATGAGCGGATAGGACTTCGGAATCACGAAGACCCGGACCAATCGGGAAACCCGGCACTGTTCACAAAAAGGACAACGCCCTCCATGCCTCGACCACTCTACAGATAATCCAATCACCAGAGCAGGTCAAACTCTTCGTCGCGCATCCAACGCACCCGGAATCACTCAAATCCGAATCCGGACGACGAATCAACCGCGAGTCAACGGCGGGCCAACGGCACGGCCCCGGGCTGAACCGGGGACACCCAAACAGGTCTCGGCAGGCTCGAGACACCCCCAAGGGGTTATCTCGGCCAATAGCCGAGACACCCCCTAAGGAGTGTCTCGGCCACAACCGAGACACCCCAAGGGGGGTGTCTCGGCCATGGCCGAGACACCCCTAGGGGTGTGTCTCGGCCGTGGCCGAGACACCCCATGGGGGTGTCTCGGCCAATAGCCGAGACACCCCATGGGGGGTGTCTCGGCCGTGGCCGAGACACCCCTAGGGGTGTGTCTCGGCCGTGGCCGAGACACCCCATGGGGGTGTCTCGGCCAATAGCCGAGACACCCCATGGGGGGTGTCTCGGCCATGGCCGAGACACCCCAAGGGGTGTCTCGGTTTTGGAGCCGAGACACCCCCCTAGGGGGTGTCCTCAACCAGCCCCTACCCCCCTTTGTTTTCCTATAAATAGGCCCCTAGGGCCTCCATCTTTTGGGCCTTGGTTTTGAGAGAGAAATTTCAGATCTTGAGCTCTAGCCTTTGAGATCTGAAATTCCAGAGAGGAGCGGCGAAGCCCTGCCGGCGGAAGGAGTCGGGGTTTTCTAAGAGAGCGGCGAAGCCCTGCCGGATCGAGGAGTGAGCGAGCCTTCTGCAGCAAAGGAGCCTCCTTCTTCATTCCCCTTTCTATTTTCCTTAGTGTTGCCCCTTAGCGGTGATACTAAGTAGAGCGAATATCTCAATTATCCGAGATAGGAGCTGTAAACCTCTAGATCTCACGCAGATCGACAAGGTTCAGAGTTTCTAAAATCCCCCCGCGGATAGACGAAACTCTGCCCGATTTTCTCGGACCAGATCTGAGTGCCCCGGTGGTCCACGGATATCAACATCCCCGTCACAGGCAAAAGACCCACGCAAGCAAGAGATGATGAACAGATCTTGCGTTTGTTTGAAAAGAGTTGTATCTATTTTGTTTTCATTGTGTACCGGTCTTATAAAAAGGCTATCTTTTTATTTCATTGTAACGATTGAAGTTGTAATGAATGCAGCAATGAATACGGCAACTTTTTCCGCAAACATTGTGCCTCCCCTAATTGTCTCTATGCTTCTTGCTCTTTTAGATAAATTGCAGGAGGCAAACGTGGATCTTGGGAATAGAGAGGCTAACACACCCATAAGAGGTAACTCATTTCCATTGGTCGTAGTCTTTTTATTCTTCTCTCGCATTTATATTTTCTTGTGTCAGATTTTGCGACTGATGATTTCGACGAGGAAGGTTTGCTTGTGGACACTCCTATGCTCCACTTCATGTATGGCTCTCCTCAGATTAATGACCAAATGCCTGAAGATATGTTTCCTGAGTCTACACTCCCTAAGAATCCCGAGGATGGTTCTTTTGAAGGTACGTGCCTCATCTCAAGTTAATTATAGGACTAGCCAATTTTTGACTAATGCAGCTATAATGTGATGCATCTGAGAACTCCGTTTTGTGTTTGACAGAAGCTTTTGTCGAGAATGCTCCTGTTGAGCCGGCTGTGAGACTTTCCTTGATTCTAGAATAAATTCCATAAGGGCTGCAGGATATCCGGATCTGGCGAAGGCTATAGTTGATGACCTTGATTGCCTGGAGCACGAGCTTCAGATGTTACGTGAGCTCCAGGATGCAGGTGCCTCTTCATTCATTGCTGCCCATTTGGATACTCGCTTACAGACATGGCGCGATACTCGAATTCTTGCTGAGTTCGAGATTCAGGTGCAGCGGGATCGGGTAGACCGAGTTGCGGCTAACCTTGCTGTTAGATCATCTTCACTTGACGATCTTGACCTTTCTATTGCCTCTTGTGAGACCAAGATAGAACAGTTCAGAAGAGGGCTTCGTGAAGAAGAGGAGACTTTGAGTATTCTTCAGATGACGAAGGTACAGGATCAGCAAGCCCACACTGCATTATCTAAGGAGTTGAAGTTCTTGAAGCAGAAGCTGGCCGAGATGGAGGAGATTGCTGTGAAGACTTTAGCCACCACTGAAGAATCCCTCAGAGCTGAATTGCAGGATGAGCTTAGGCAAGCTTATGATGAGAAGCTGTCTAAGTTTAGTCAGCAGATTTTTAGCCATAGGCTTGATGTATGATTTCATTTCCTGAATATTTTGACTTTTGAACCTCTTAGTGGAAATGGTTTTATCTTTATCTTTATCATGATTCCTCATTCTGTTTGGAATGATTGATCATAATACTCATAGGATTTTTGGCAAACCCTCAGCTTTCAACGGGTTTGATAAGCCTTTACCGACTACCGTTTGAGTCGGGCTAGCATGCGGATTGTCTAAATCCGTTCCGCATGTAACGTTGTGCTAAGAGAGTAAATTCTTTGAGATTTTGTGATATGATGTCGAATACATAGGCTTCACCATTGTTACGGGAATAGGCTACCCGGCGACACGTGTTAGGTGTTGACTTTAGGATTTTTGGCTAACCCCCATCCTTCAACGGATTTGATTAGCCTTTACCGACTACCGTTTGAGTCGGGCTAGCATGCGGATTGTCTAAATCCGTTTCGCATGTAACGTTGTGCTAAGAGAGTGAATTCTCTGAGGCTTTGTGCTATGATGTCGAATACATAGGCTTCGCCATTGTTACGGGAATAGACTACCCGGCAACATGTATTAGATGCTGACTTATCCCTACTTAGGCTTCGGGATAGAATACCCCAGAATCGAACTCTGGTGTCTTTTTTTACGGAGAAAGACTAAACCGGCGACGCGTGTTAGGTGTCGGCATATCATTTCTTAGGATTCAGGATGAAATTCCCCATGCGTGTAAGGCATGAATTTTGGTGTTATTAATAACAACCTGTCACAATGTTGAATATGTGAACGGGTGTTCTTTTTAAACGGTTAAGAACAACCGGCAGCGCAGGTTAAGCGCAGACTTATCCTTGCTTAGGTTTCAGGATAGAATACCCCAGAATCGAACTCTGGTGTCTTTTTGTACAGAAAAAGTCTTCTTCTTTGGAGAAAGACTAAACCGGCAGCGCGTGTTAGGCGCAGGCTTATCCTTGCTTAGGATTCGGGATAAACTTCCTAGGATGAATCCTAGATTGACAAATTCTTGGAAAAGGTTGGTGCGGGAAAGGAAGAATTTAATATTCTATTTCCCGGTCTTCTTTCAGGGTGAAGGCGAACCTGAATACAAGGAAGGAAGAATTTTATATTCTATTCCTTGATTCTGTAAAGGAAGAATTTTATATTCTATTTCCAACGCAAAAGAAACTAGAAGAGGGATCTCCACTCCGAGAATCTGGAAAATCTAGATAAACTTACCTTTTATAGGATTGGTTATCTAATCTGAAGATGATTTTTTGTTTATCGAAGTGAAATTTCAACTTCGGTTATAACCATGAGAAGGCTTAACCAAAGAGAAAAAGAAGGTAGTTCTTTCGTTTATCGAAAGGGGACTCTGAACTGAAAGTGGACCTCTTGTTCATGGAAAGAATCAAGAGGTCTGGCTTGATAAAACTCAATGTGTTGTTGAGCTTCCAAGCGTTTTTCATCCAACATTTCGAGTTCTTCGAGACGTTTCTGGTGTTGTTCTTCTGTCGTCATCTCAGTTGCGAGAGCGATCCGAAGGGACGGGATTTGGATCTCCAATGGTAGCACAGCTTCACATCCGTATACCAATAAATATGGGGTAGCCCCTATAGGTGTGCGTATGGTGATGCGATAAGCCCAGAGTGCTTCACCGAGTTTATCATCCCAGTCTCGTTTATTGGTCTTCATGATCTTTGATAGGATCTTAATGATCGTCTTGTTAAACGCCTCAGCTAATCCATTCGCAGCGGGATAATAAGCTGTTGACAAAATATCTTGAATTTTGAACTTGTCACAAAACCTGACGAAGGCGTTGCTTATGAACTGTGGACCGTTGTTATGAATGATCCGTCTTGGCACGCCGTGTCGGTATATAACATTATGTTTGATGAAATTGATGACGTTGTTCGTCTTCACTTCTCTAAGCGGAATTGCTTCAGCCCACTTTGAAAAGTAATCCGTGATTGCGAGAATGTTCAATATCCATATCGTATATGGGTATGCAGAGCTGATGCGTCCTTACTGTGACTAATAGTTTAGTTTCGTGAGGCTGCGCAAGTGATACCGCTAGTGCTGCCAGTGCATCCGCATAAGCGTTCTAGAGGCGAGGGATGTATTCAATAAAGAATTCTTCAAAAGAATCTGCTATTTTGATGGCCTCCTGGTGGTACGGGATCAGGTCTTGGTTCCTGACTTCATACTCTCCACGTACTTGGTTGACTATCAATTGAGAATCCCCAAAAGCTTCGAGATATTCTACCCCCAGCTCCTTAGCGAAACTAAGTCCAATGAGAAGCGCGTTGTACTCGGCTACATTATTCCCGAGGCATCACATGCTTCCCCGGGGAAACTAAGACAACTCCAACTCCGGAGGAGACTGTAGAACATCCGGGGGTTATTGCCCTATTAACTGCCCTCGAAGCACCATCGAAGTATAATTGCCATACTTGTTGGTGTGATTTAGTGTTAACCTCGTGGGTTACATCCGGCAAATCATCATATACTTCTGCCGTATCCGTTGTCGGGTTTGCCGCCAAAAGATCACAAATCG
>NC_033795.1:71187401-71225580 GCF_001876935.1 Asparagus officinalis | reverse complement strand
TTCCGCCTTCTTCCTTTTGAGGAATCGTTCAGCTCGTTCTCCTCGCACCTTCAGGTCCTTCCAGGTCTTAGGTGGCGTCATTCCCATAGCTTCGAGAATATCCAAGGAAAGATTGTTGTGGCAGGTCTCGAGGATGAAATCTTCGTTGACCGGGTCCCTGCAATTCATCGCTTTATTTCGAAACCTTTTCACAAAGTTTTCGACTGTCTCACCATTCTTATGTTTCTCCTCAAACAGAGTGCTGATTAAGACCTCAGTGTCGTCATCGAAGAAGTTCGTCAGGAACATGTCCTCCTTGTCGTCCCAACAGCTGATGCTCCCCGGCTTGAGGCGACGATACCAATCGAAGGCCGCTCCGCGAAGAGTGCCAACGAATGACCGTACCATCAAGGGTTCGTTGCCGGAAATTATTCCTAAATGGGACTTAAAGTATATTAAGTGTTGGGTAGGGGAACCCTTTCCGTCAAACGGCGTAAAGTTAATTAAATTGAACTTTGCCGGATACGGAATCGATTCCCACTCCCTTGGATACGGACATGTTGGATATGGACATGGTATACCGGATCTTTATACCTCTTGAGCATTCATCAACGCATTGATTTTGCTCTCCAAGTCCTTCATCTTCTTATCTTCACTCGTTTCTATCTTCGAGTGGCTTTGGGGAGAGGTAACGTGATCCTCTTTTGCATTATCATCTGCAGGACCACCTCCATTGTCGTTGTTGACAGGGGGGATAATTGTGTTGACATTATTCCCTTCCCGTTCATTCTCATCCTGATTCTGATGATTGTGTCGAGTGGGCTCTCCTTGGTGAGTGGTCAGAGCCGCGATCTGCTGATCATGCATCTCTCTCATATGCTGCATGGTCATCTCCATCTCGAACTTGAAAGCTTCTTTCTGCCGAGCTAGGGCATCTTCAAGCATCTTGTTCATTTGTTCGGCGCTGATCATGAGTACCTCGCGGGGTTGCCCCTCGCTGGATACCGTGTTGTCCGATGCAATTGCAGAGCCGGCATCTGATCCTTCGTCTTCTGACGGTAATCTCGTCCGAACCCTACCGCGGCGCTGATCATGAGTCCCTCGCGGGGTTGCCCCTCGCTGGATACCGTGTTGTCCGATGCAATTGCAGAGCCGGCATCTGATCCTTCGTCTTCTGACGGTAATCTCGTCCGAACCCTACCATAGGTCCCTCGTGTAATAGTTCCGGACTGCAGATGAGTTAAATACCAAGGTACCAACGGGATTGACTCGGGATTGTCCCCTGTCGATGCTCCTTTGCTGGCCATGTTGATGGTGACCTTCCGAAATTCTCCCGGCTGCTCACATGGGTTCTCAGGTATAACGCGTTCGTTTGTTCGACGCGTCTTCTTCTGAGTAGACATTGCCTTGTTGGCCTCTGCAAGAGTCGCACGTTTGGAATCACTCCTTTGTGAGGGTGAAACCTTAACGGGCTCTTGGTCCTTTGCACGCACCGCCGAGCTGGTTGTTGCAGAGTTCGATTTGTTAGGAGGTCGTGTACGACCCCCAGTCTGGATGTTGGCTCGAAGCTCCTTCAACGATCCCCAGCTTTCCTTGACAAGCGCTTTTCCTCGATTCTCGGGTAGAGCATCGATACGGTTGTTCAGAGGATTCCTAGACTTGGGGAAATCCACGCTGCGGTGGGGCTTTACCGAAGGTTCGGGACCTGAAATGGACGAAGGTTGGAGAGCAATATTACCTGCTTTTACCTCAGGCGTTGTTTTGGCCTTCGGCATCCAAACTCGTTCGGATCTCGGCGATCTCTTAACGGCCTCTCCCTTTAGCATTTCTCGTGCTTTTTGGACCAGGGCTCGGGCATGCGCACGCAAGGCGCGGCGCTTCTGGATTCGCTCCTCGAGAGTAGAACGGGTTCTTTTGACATGAACCCATTTGTTTGTTTCTGCTTCGGAGGAGGGGCTGGTTGTTTGCCGTGGTTGCTCTTGGCGTTGCCTGGATTTTAGATCCACGTTATAGCGGATCCCATCCATTGGCTCCAAAGCCTCGGCAAGTTGTCGAGCAAGACGTTGACGTTGTCTTTGTCGTGCTCTCTTTGATAATGCCGGAGCGTCTTCAGAAGTCATCTCCTCGGCGGAAGAGGAATCCGGATCTGCGATCTCGACCAGGTTGGACGACGTGGGGACGTCGCGTGGTGCAAGTGCAGAGGCGGCAACGGGGTCTTGGATTTTTGAACCGAAGGACCTGCAATCATTTATGAAAGAGGTTACCTTTCTGTACCCGTTTGGAGAGGCGGATCTGGAGGAGGAGGAAGAGAGGCCTTCTTTGAACCGTTGTTGATCGAGCTCGTGTTCTTCATTCACCCCGATCTTGAGTGCTGGTTGCGTCACGACGGCGTCGGTTGCGATGCCGTTGGCTCCCACTGTGGTCGCCAGTCTGTTTGCGGAAAAAGTTGCTGTATTCATTGCTGCATTCATTACAACTTCAATCGTTACAATGAAATAAAAAGATAGCCTTTTTATAAGACCGGTACACAATGAAAACAAAATAGATACAACTCTTTTCAAACAAACGCAAGATCTGTTTGTCATCTCTTGCTTGCGTGGGTCTTTTGCCTGTGACGGGGATGTTGATATCCGTGGACCACCGGGGCACTCAGATCTGGTCCGGATGAATCGGACAGAGTTTCGTTGATCCGCGTGAGATCTAGAAACTTTCTGATTCGGATAAATCGGACAGAGCTAGAAACTTCTGATCCAGAAATATCGGACAGAGCTTCGTCGATCCGCGTGAGATCTAGAAGCTATAAGCGTCTATCTCGGCTAAAGCGAGATATGAGCTCTTCTTAGTATTAACGCCAAGGGCTAATACTAAGGATCAGACGGGGAATGGGTGATGAAGACTGATGTAGACCTCTCCTCCTCGGTTGAAGCGCACGACCACTCTTTGCTGCAGCAGGGCTTCGCCAAAGCTCTCCAAAAATCCAGCTCTCTCAAAACAAAGTTAAGGGGTGCTATTTATAGCCTAGGGTGTCTCGGAAAATCCGAGAACACCCTAGGGTGTCTCGGAATTTCTGAGACACCCTTGGGGGTGTTTCGGAACTCTGAGACGTCCGTAGGTGTATTTGATTGCTTCCCCGTAGATTCTTCGTCCGAACTCGGATTTGAGTGATTCCAAATGCGTTGGATGCTTGACGAAGAGTTCGATCCGTGATTGCTTCCCCGTAGATTCTTCGTCCGAACTCGGATTTGAGTGATTCCGGGTGCGTTGGATGCGTGACGAAGAGTTCGATCCGCTCTGGTGGTTGGATTGTCTTTAGAGTGGTCGAGGCACGAAGGGCGTTGTCCTTTTTGTGAACAGTGCCGGGCTTCCGATTGGCCCGGGTCTTCGTTGTTCCGAAATCCTATCCGCTCACGTGGCTCGTCGATTCACTTCAATCGTTCGTCGACGTCGATTGGACTCCTGTAGATCAGATAGTGACGTTCATCGTCGTTCTTTAATACTGAACTGTTTGTGGAGACCTATAGGCAATTTTCGATGCCTACAACGGCAAGCTCGCCAAACTCACCAGAGTACATGGCAGCCGCTATCCCCTGTACAAGGATGGGCCTTCCCACTCCCCTCGCCAAACTCACCAGAGTACATGGCAGCCGCTATCCCCTGTACAAGGATGGGCCTTCCCACTCCCCCATGACATGAAGGGAAGGAGCACAGTACTCCGAGCCCATCAAATAGCCGCTCACAGTACGAGTGATTGGTTAAATCCATGTAATCGTCAAGTCCGCTTGCACGAAGTTCGCCTTGCCTACACGAGTCAAGAGCTGAATTTGCCTATAAACGGCAAGCTCGCTAAACTCACCAGAGTACTTGGCAGCCACTATCCCACGTACAAGGATAGGCCTTCCCACTCCCCCACGACGTGAAGGGAAGGAGCACAGTACTCCGAGCCCATCAAGTAGCCGCTCATAGTACGAGTGATTGGTCAAATCCATGCAGCCATCAAGTCCGCCTGCATGAAGCTTGCCTCGCCTGCACGAGTCAAGAGCTGAATTCGCCTATAAACGACAAGCTCGCCAAACTCACCAGAGTACTTGGCAGCTGCTATCCCACGTACAAGGATGGGCCTTCACACTCCCTCACGACGTGACGTGAAGGAGCACGGTGCTCCGAGCCCCTCAAATGGCCGCTCATGGTACAGGTGAGCGGCAAGATATCTCCCAACAGTACATGGTCATATCCCATGATACAAGGAGTGGCCATGCCGTCTCTCCTCTATTTAAGAACTTCTTCCGGCTATGGAGAAAGAGAGAGCAGTTCAGCATTTTAGCAAGTGCAGAAGTTTGATTAACTCACAGTTAATTGATCAGTTAGCTGAACCACAGCTCTCAACTCTCAAAGGAGTTGACAACAAGCTCTTTGCATGACCTTTGCACTGTAGCATCTTCTCCTAGCTTCGGGCCTTGATCGCCATCGAACTCGGAAACTCGAACTCAACTAGCACGAGCTTCTATTGCGTACTGAATCTCACCAGCAACCTCGGTCGAATCGTCTAAGGGAAGCCGACTCGGTGTAAGAATCGAGCGAGGCGTCCTATAGCTACCAAAGTCCCCACGTTAAACAAGGAGGGCCTTCCCTCCGCTTCTGTTATAATTTCGATTCATTAGTTTGTAATAAGCTATTCTTATCAATACAAACGAAATCCCTGTTTCAGGAGATCAAAATTTACACCTACATACATCTATCCTCCAATGTTGGCCGTAACCGCGGTCCTAGGACTATTGACCCTGACCTCTGTCATGCTGGTCTCCTGCTAGTTTACTGCGACAATTCTTTGATCTATATCCGATCTTGTTACAATTGTATCATGTGTTCCGAATCATGCACTGCTACGACGCTATTAAATCATATTGTGCTATCTTCTTATAATGTCTTTGTTGATGATAGTAAAAATCCTTACCCCGCTGTTGGGGTCCTCTAGATCCCCAATAGGCCTCTGACCCTTGTTATTGCCATCATGCTGGTCTTGATTTTATAATTAACTATAGGCATATTTTACTGCTTTAATCGAACTAGCTTTAACTGCTTGTTGAAGAAGTAAACAAAATTTTTCCAACTAAGTGATATACGCTGCCCCAACGAAAATCTAATATCATAGCTATCCTTTGCTGCTATTACCTAGTGATGTCCTCTATGTTGAATATTTTTAACCTCTGGTTTGGTACTGAGTCGACGTTAAGAAATTTTCACATAATCCTTTTTATTTATAAGTTACACATGAATCTAGTGTGCCCTGCACTATGGTGTTCTCAGTGTCTGATATCCTTCCTATTCTTTCAGAGCACACATGAATCTAGTGTGCCCTGCACTATGGTGTTCTCAGTGTCTGATATCCTTCCTATTCTTTCAGAGCCAAGCCTCGTGCTATTGGTGTTCTCAGTGTCTGATATCCTTCCTATTCTTTCAGAGCCAAGCCTCGTGCTATGCGGTTCTATCAATAGCTGGTTATGGTGATGATGAAATCATTGGTATTGCCTCTTCATTATGCATGACTGGTACAATTGATGGTGGAACCCCAGAAAGTGATACTACTGGCGAAAATGGATACGTCTCTCGCTCCTCAATTGCTACAAAATCTTACGGTGCCATAAAGTCGATTAGATACTATAGAGCCTGCTGCGTCTCGGTCTCTGCTTGCCCAGTTCTCCGGGTATGAGTTTTATCTCGACCGTATCCTCATCCCAACATTTATAATATCGAGAGGAGAGCTTATGGTCACAATAAGTGAGATCGCAAACATATATACATATATATAGAACGTATCACAATACGTATACATAACATATAGTATTCACGCAAATACTTTAAATTACCATAAAATAATTTTCATAAAAAAATTCAAAATTTTGAGATATACGCACATATCGTCCTCACTCATTCTAGGAATTCCTAGCGAACTCTATACATGAATCCTAGGAAACTCTATCCTAGCTCCACAATTTGGCACAGGAATGATCTTAAGGATGTTAGAACTAGAGCTCTGATACCAACTGTAACGCCCCAGGGTTCACACAAGGCTACAGTCCAAGGTGAAACCTGGATTATCAAACCTGCCAAACACCAAACACCAAACACCATGTTACGACATGTTACACCATCACAATCACTATCTCCCTAGTAGAAACAACAAATAGGTAAATATACAAAATAGGCAAATAATAGAAGTAGTACAAAATCAGATATGCACAGAAGAAGTATATCAACAAATGAGCCCAACTGGAATAGAATAAAAATATCTCTGAGTCTGAAATACATCTAAACACAATGAGTCAAATGAAATCTCACTAAGGCACTCAGCCTCTACAAAATGAATACAACTCTAAAGTCTGAACAATGAACATAACTATATAGTGGAGCTTCAACTGCTAAAACTATAAGATGGTGACTATGCAAGAACTTCGTCATCCTGCGGCTCTCCGAAACCTTAATTTGCCTAAAAGATACAATTTAAACAAAAAGAATAACAACAAGAGCGTCAGAGCACTACAGCAAGATCACCTCCATCCGCCCCCAGGAGAAGGGCTGCTAGATGAAGTGGATGCTCTATCTATTAAGCATAGTCTATCTATATTATTTTTCCCGTATCTAATGGAGTTAATATTTAGACACCTACAAGACGAGACGTAGTACGTCGAGCGAAATAATCCAAATAAGGAAACCCTCATATATATACCATATGTCTCAAATTATAGATCCCTAAATACCAATTCCTAATCCAAATAAGGAAACCCTCATATATATACCATATGTCTCAAATTATAGATCCCTAAATACCAATTCTAACTCTATGAATGAAAACAACACTCAAAAGAAATACTCCAAGCCTAAACTATATAGGTCCAATGTCACAATCTTGAACTACTTCTCAAGTAGTTGGCGCAATAATAAGAGAATATCATCCAACTCAAAAATAAAATCACCATAGGCCATATCCTGTATGCCACAAATTAAGGAATATGTCCTACTCATGGGTAATCTAACATGGGAGTAACTACAACTGATGATACATATATGTGTGCATCTCCTTATGCAATAGCGACACTCTTGTAATATTCTTACTCAATCGCTTTGCGGCAATATGTTTTGTCTCCTTATTCTGGATACATATCCTGTATGCCACAAATTAAGGAATATGTCATACTCATGGGTAATCTAACATGGGAGTAACTACAACTGATGATACATATATGTGTGCATCTCCTTATGTAATAGCGACACTTGTAATATTCTTACTCAATCGCTCTGCGGTAATATGTTTTGTCTCCCTATTCTGGATACATAAAATAACAATACTATTGTAATACTCTTACTCAATCTTTCTGCGGCAAATAGGTTTTATCTCCCTATTTTCAGATACATAAAATAACGATACTATTGTAATACTCTTACTCAATCATTCTGCGGAAAATAGGTTTTATCTTCCTATTTTCGGGATACATCCAAATGACCGTACAACGGAGTATAGACATATCAGTCAAATCCGAGAAAACCTCGTTCATCTTCGAGTATTGGTACAGCCGCGGTCTCATTACAGGAAACATCCAATACTCCTAGTGTGATACAACCGCGATCTCATTGCTGGGAAACATCCACACCGAGCATCCATAACTAATGAACACTACTTTATTATATGTTATTATACTTTCATCAACTCAACGTGTATTAGAAATCTCAACAGTGTGTGTTAACACAAAATAAACTAAGTGTATATGCACATATCTCAGTGTGCGTATCCATAACTAGTGTTCACCATCATCTCAGGTATTAAATAACTCTTAATCATTATAATATAATAGTACAAGATCGAGAAACTCTTTCAAAAATAAGAAACAAGAGCGAAACTCAAGAAACTTTCACGTTATATATCAATTATTTTAAATCAGCACATTTGTAGTTTTCTGCAGAATATATCATTAGTCAATTAAGCATATCTTTCTCTAGACAAACTCTTTTTAAGAATAATTTTTCTTTTTGGAAACTAGATTCACATAGCTATCATTTGGCACTAGTTTGGTTCAGTTTGGAGTTCATATGTTATCTCTAATTTCTAGTTAAACGTTATATATGTGCAGCAGTTTTTCTGCAGAATGTATCATTAGTAAATTGAGCATATCTTTCTTTAGGAAAACTATCTTTAAGAATGGTTTTCTGTTTTAAAATATAAATTCACATATCTTTCAATTGCCATTAGTTTGGTTCAATTTGGATTTCATTTGTTATTTTAAATTTCTAGTTAAACAGTATATATGTGCAACAGTTATTCTACAGAACATAACAAACATGATTATTTACACAAGAGAGCTTATTTAAACCTTTAATCATGTTTAAAATATACTGAAACATATATAAAACATATAACAACACTTAAACTTTGATAATCACTTACTGAAATTATCTTGAACATAAATCAAACTCTTGTGTTAATCTAATTAGGGGTTTTCAACCTAATTAACCAAATTCTTCAATCTAAAGCATAAACTTTTAACATATTAAATATAAGCATTAGTGCCAAACAACTTAAAAAAGGTATACATTCATTAAATCATATTTTTAATACTTAGGTATCACAAACCTAGGGTTTTCTCATCTTTAATCCACATGTAAACTCAATTAAATATCAAATTAGGGTTTAAACATGATTAGAACATGATTAACAAGTTAAAAATGAAATTTTAAAGAACCCTAATGTGTTGGATTTAATCTAATAAATCTATTTGTGGGCACATATAATTAATCAATGTGTATTGCTATCTTTCAGGATAACCCACTAAAGTGATCAATTAAGTTGGGTTAATTTGGTATTTAAATATAATCATGGGGTCATATGTGCAGATACCAGGTTGTAATTGTAATTTATTGAGGGGATAAATTACAAAAGTACAACATCTATAAATAAGGGGTTATGGTCCCTAACCTAGGGTTACATTCTCTAATTCTCTACAACCCCATCTAGCTAGAGAAATTCGGTTTTAGAGAGAACCCTAAGGTTAGAAGATCAAAACCCATCTCAAGATCAAGCAATGGATTCAGGTATAAGCTTCCGCTCTTTTAGATTCTTGTTAATATATTTGAATTAATCATGGCTATATGGTTTTAGATCTCAAGTTTTGATTTAGATCTTACAAGTGGTATCAGAGCCACCTTGATTAATTCTTAGGGATTTAAGTTTTATTGGGTTTTTTGATCTTAAATCTTTGATTAAAGATTCAATTTTTTGTTCGGACGAACAATAACGAAAATTTTCGGATGAACAGTAAATTTTTTTGCCCGGATGAACAGTAACGAATTTTTTTCCCCGGGTGAACAGTACCGGAAATTTTTTCGGGTGAACAGTAGCTTTTTGGAATTTTTTGGTTTTTTCTTTGATTTTTTCTTCAATTTTTTCCAATTCTGGATCTGTTTTGAAAATAAAAATCAAAGATTTTTTGGGTTTGTCGGCGGCGGTTTCAATTTGAAACCCTAAGGGTTCATGGCGAAAATTAAGGAGGTGGTTACCTCAAACGAACCTCGCGTTCGTTCAATTTTAACCGAGCTTCGCGCTCAACGAACCTCGCGTTCGTTCTAAGGTGAACCTCGCGTTCAACTCAGGTGAGCGTCAAGCTCAATTTTAACGAACCTCGCGTTCGTTCTAAGGTGAACCTCGCGTTCAACTCAGGTGAGCGTCAAGCTCAATTTCAACGAACCTCGCGTTCGTTCTAAGGTGAACCTCGCGTTCAACTCAGGTGAGCGTCAAGCTCAATTTTAACGAACCTCGCGTTCGTTCTAAGGTGAACATCGCGTTCAGTTCTCAGGTGAACCTCGCGCTCAACTTAAGTTGAACCTCGCGTTCATTTCAGACGAACCTCGCGTTCGTGCTTCAGACGAACCTCGCGTTCGTGCTTCAGTCGAACCTCGCGTTCGAACTTCAGACGAACCTCGCGTTCGTACTTCAGACGAACCTCGCGTTCGTACTTCAATCGAACCTCGCGTTCATTTTTTAAAACGAACATCGCGTTCGTTCTCAAGTTGAACCTCGCGTTCTTTTATCAAACGAACCTCGCGTTCGTTCATTTTCAGACGAACCTCGCGTTCGTGCTTAAGTGAGTCTCGTACTCAATACAGTCGAACCTCGCGTTCGAAGTTAAGGGAACTTCGTGTTCATTATGATTAAGCCTCGGCTTTTCATGGGTCCACTTTGGTATACTTAATTTATTCAATTAAGTTATGGGCCCTAATTAAGCTGTGAGACCCCAATTAAGTTTGGTTTTTAATCAATTATTTAATTCAAATATTATGACACTAAGGTATTAAGGTTGTCTCTCACTCCAATTGATTAATTGAAACAAGAAGTTGCCAAATTAACCTCTCTTGTGTAGATTGTTCATGAGGAATATGAGATGTTTGTGTGTATGCTTTTGTGTAAATATTTAATCGGTCCAAAGGAAGGTTAATATTTATTTAGACTGTATACACATCTGCGATGATAAGCGTGTGACAATTATAAGGTTTACATGTGAATAATGAATCGATCCAAAGATAGTTTCATTATTTGACATGAGTTATTGTCAATGTTTGATCATTGCAACAAGGTATCACTTACAAGTTAATATTACTGTCCAAAGACTTGATATTAATGTTGTGCCGGTATCTTGGATGGGGATTGTCATTATTTGAATTTTATTGATTATGGTTATTGATGTGAGCATCTTTTGTTTTTATTTCAGCTAATGCATCTGCTGCAACAATTTCTGCTAACATCAACTCAATTCCCATGCTAAATGGGACAAACTTCAAGGTTTGGAAAGAGAACATATTAATTGTTCTTGGCTGCATGGATCTTGACTATGCATTAAGAACTGAACAACCCCAACCTCTCAATGCGGATAGCACTCCTGATGCAAAGAAGGAGCATGAGAAGTGGGAGCGTTCAAATCGCATGAGTCTTATGATCATTAAGCGCGGCGTTCCGGAAGCCTTCAGGGGCATAGAATCCGAAGGGATTACTAAGGCTAAAGATTTCCTTGCCGAAATTGAGAAGCGTTTTGCGAAAAACGATAAGGTAGAAACAAGCACGCTTTTAGCTCGCTTGATTTCAATGAAGTATAAGGGCAAAGGAAATATCAGGGAGTACATTATGGAAATGTCTCATATTGCTTCAAAGCTTAAGGCACTTAAACTCGATCTTTGTGACGAGTTATTAGTGCATCTGGTTTTGTTGTCTCTTCCTGCACAGTTTAACCAATTTAAGGTCAGTTATAACTGTCAAAAGGAGAAATGGACTCTAAATGAGCTCATTTCATACTGTGTGCAAGAAGAAGACAGGTTGAAGCAAGATAAGACAGAAAGTGCTCATTTGGCCTATGCCTCTAAGGATAAGGGCAAGAAAAGGAAGAATGATAAGGAAGCTGCTAAGGGTCCAGTTGAGAAGAAACAACATAAGGATAATCAGGGTTGTTTCTTCTGTAAGAAGCCTGGACATGTAAAGAAGGACTGTACAAAATATCACGCCTGGCGTGATAATAAGGGTACGTTCCTTGCTTTGGTCTGTTCTGAGGTTAATTTAGCTTCAGTACCTAGAAACACTTGGTGGTTAGACTCTGGTGCTACTACTCACATAAGTGTTTCTATGCAGGGTTGCCTGAGCTACCGAAAGCCAAGTGATGTTGAAAGACACATCTTTGTGGGCGACGGACAATCGGTAGATGTGGAAGCAATTGGGCACTTTAGGTTGTTGTTAGGAACTGGTTATTATTTGGATTTAAAAGATACTTTTGTAGTACCGTCTTTTAGACGGAATTTGGTTTCTGTTTCTGTATTGGACAAATCAGGTTATTCTTGTTCATTTGGAAACAGTCAATTCAGTTTATCTTTTAATTCAAATGTTGTGGGAACCGGTTACTTGAGTATTTATGACAACCTATATTTGCTTGATACAATTGCTTCTTACAATGAATCCTTGCATGTGGAATCACGTGGTACTAAGCGTAAATTAAATAAGGAAAATTCGGCGACATTATGGCATAAGCGCTTAGGTCATATCTCAAAAGGTAGAGTTGAGCGTCTTGTGTCTGATGGCATTTTGGATTCCCTTGATTTTTCGGACTTCGACGTATGTGTTGAATGTATCAAGGGAAAACAGACCAAAGTGAAAAGATTAGGTGCCAACAGATCTTCGGATGTCTTAGAATTGATACATACGGATATTTATGGGCCATTCCCTACGGAATCCTGGAATGGTCAACAATATTTTATATCATTCATAGACGATTACTCACGTTATGGGCACCTATATCTTATTCATGAAAAATCTGAGTCTCTGGACATGTTCAAAGCCTATAAAGCTGAAGTTGAGAATCAACTCAACAGAAGAATTAAAACCGTCAGATCTGATCGTGGTGGTGAGTACTACGGTAGATATGATGGTTCAGGTGAACAACGTCCAGGACCATTTGCTAGATACCTAGAGGAATGCAGTATCGTCCTACAGTACACTATGCCGGGTTCACCTAGCATGAATGGTGTAGCTGAAAGACGAAACAGGACTCTTAAGGATATGGTAAGAAGTATGATTGATCATTCTTCTTTACCAGAGTCTCTCTGGGGAGAAGCACTTAAGACAGCAGCTTACATTCTGAATAGAGTACCAAGTAAAGCAGTTGCTAAAACACCTTATGAGCTTTGGACTGGTCGAAAGCCCAGTTTAAAGCATTTACATATTTGGGGATGTCCAGCTGAGGCAAGGCCTTATAGGCCGAATGAAAAGAAATTGGACTCCAAAACAGTTAGCAGCTACTTTATTGGATACTCTGAACGCTCTAGGGGCTATAAGTTTTACGATCCCACTATAAGGAATATTTTTGAGACGGGAACAGCAACATTCTTTGAGGATGTTGAGTTTGGGGGGGGAGAAATAAGGTTAGAGACATTAGTTTTGAGGAGGAATTGGCTTCAGATCCAATCTATACAGTTACTTTTGACAATATTCAGGTTCCTATACCTGTTGTTGCTCAAGAAGTAAATCCGGAACCTCAAGATGATAATGTTGAACAACTCCCTATTCCAGAAGAACAAACTCAACAACCTCAAGAACCAGTGCCACTAAGGAGATCGTCCAGCTGAGGCAAGGCCTTATAGGCCAAATGAAAAGAAATTGGACTCCAAAACAGTTAGCAGCTACTTTATTGGGTACCCTGATCGCTCTAGGGGCTATAAGTTTTATGATCCCACTATAAGGAATATTTTTGAGACGGGAACAGCAACATTCTTTGAGGATGTTGAGTTTGGGGGGAGAAATAAGGTTAGAGACATTAGTTTTGAGGAGGAATTGGCTTCAGATCCAATCCATACAGTTACTTTTGACAATATTCAGGTTCCTATACCTGTTGTTGCTCAAGAAGTAAATCCGGAACCTCAAGATGATAATGTTGAACAACTCCCTGTTCCAGAAGAACAAACTCAACAACCTCAAGAACCAGTGCCATTAAGGAGATCCACGAGAGAAAGGAGAAATGCTATTCCGGATGATTATATTGTATTTCTCCAAGAACATGAGGAAAGTAGTGGAATGTTAGAAGATGATCCAATCAACTTCTCTCAGGCCATGAAAAGTTCTAACTCTCAACAGTGGATTGATGCCATGAATGAAGAGTATAAGTCTATGCAAGACAATAAGGTTTGGGAACTTGTCCCATTGCCAGAAGGTGCAAAACCAATTGGTTGTAAATGGATTTTTAAAACCAAGCGGGATGCAAATGGTAATGTGGAGAGGTATAAGGCACGTCTTGTGGCTAAAGGCTATACTCAAAAGGAAGGCATTGATTATACAGAGACTTTCTCTCCGGTTTCATCGAAAGACTCTTTCAGAATAATCATGGCACTTGTTGCTCATTATGATCTTGAGTTACATCAGATGGATGTTAAGACTGCATTTCTCAATGGAGACATTGATGAGATGATCTATATGGTGCAACCAGAAAACTTTGTGTCGGGAGACCCAAAGAATATGGTCTGCAAATTAAGGAAATCCATCTATGGACTCAAGCAAGCTCCTCGTCAATGGTATCATAAGTTTCAACAAATAGTTATCTCGTTCGGTTTTGAGATGAACATTGTTGATGACTGTGTATATCACAAGTTCAGTGGGAGTAAGTATATTTTTCTGGTTCTGTATGTGGATGACATCTTGCTTGCCACTAATGATATAGGCATGTTGCACGAAACCAAGAGATTTCTATCAAAGAATTTTGAGATGAAAGATCTTGGGGACGCCTCTTTTATATTAGGGATCCAGATACATCGAGATCGCTCTCGGGGTATTCTTGGATTATCACAAAAGAGCTATATCGATAAGGTACTTAAAAGGTTTGGCATGCAAGATTGCAGACCAGGTGACACCCCTGTTGCTAAAGGAGACAAGTTTAGTCTCAATCGGTGCCCTAAAGGTAACCTTGAAATTCAGGAAATACAGAAAATTCCTTATGCTTCGGCTGTAGGAAGTTTAATGTATGCTCAGGTATGTACACGTCCGGATATTGCGTACATTGTTGGGATGTTAGGTAGATACTTAAGCAACCCTGGTATGGATCATTGGATAGCAGTCAAAAGGGTTATGAGGTATCTTCAGAAAACAAAAGATTACATGCTCACATACAGAAAATCAGAAAAATTAGAGGTCATTGGGTATTCGGATTCTGATTTTGCTGGATGCCAAGATAGCAGAAAGTCTACATCAGGCTACATTTATATGTTAACAGGAGGAGCTATATCATGGAAAAGTATCAAATAAACACTAGTAGCTTCCTCCACTATGGCAGCAGAATTTGTAGCTTGCAATGAGGCATCCAATCAGGGAATATGGCTGCGAAATTTTGTCACGGGACTACGCATTTTGGAAAATGTTGAAAGACCACTAAGGCTATATTGTGACAATAAATCTGCAGTAATGTATTCCAATAACAACAGGAGCTCAACTAAGTCAAAACATATTGACATTAAGTTCCTGGTTGTGAAAGAAAGGGTACAGAGTGGACAGATATCCATAGAGCACATTGGGACAAACTCCATGATAGCTGATCCTCTTACTAAGGGATTGCCACCTAAGGTCTTTCATGAGCATACTGCTCATATGGGTGTGGTATTATTTGAGGATATTATGTTTTAGTGGGAGTTTGTATTTGTGGTGCTTTATGTTTGGTTGTATTGTCTGATCAGAATAAAGTATTCAGTTAAGACACTCTGTTACATTATGTTTGGTTTTGACCTCACTAAGGAGGACCAGTTGAAAATAGACATGTACTGATCACATTGCATGTAATTTTCATGCTGCACATCCATGATTGATCTATGTCGTTTGATTGTATTGGTATATGTGACCATTGATGGGTCGAGTCACGATAAATGTGACGAAGGCCGCTTTGATCCTATATTGATATAGTCAATGGACGAGATTGTTCGGAAATACCTTTTCAGTGATAGCAATTTTTGAGTAGAGAGAACCCTAAGGTTAGAAGATCAAAACCCATCTCAAGATCAAGCAATGGATTCAGGTATAAGCTTCCGCTCTTTTAGATTCTTGTTAATCTCTTTGAATTAATCATGGCTATATGGTTTTAGATCTCAAGTTTTGATTTAGATCTAACATAATGATCATGATCATGTTTTTATTATAAACAGTAAGAAAAACATGTAGATCTAATATTTGTTTAAGATCCAACAATAAAAATCTATTCTTTTTCACATTAGAATAAGATCTAAGCATGTAAATACAATTTAAACTTCTAAACTAGTTATTTATCTATGGGGATGAGTTTGGATGTAAGTGATATTGCCTTAATATCATGTGCAAGCCTTTGAAACAAATAGCAAGCAATCTACAAGCATAAACAACCCGTTCTCCCTCGCCACACGTCGATGATCTCACCCTCGTGTCGGTGTTTTGCTTCAAAAAGCTCTCCAAACTCATAAGAAAAAGATCTAGGATTTTTGAGGGGAGAGGATGACTACTAGGGTTCATAGATATGATAAAAAAAATTCATAAAAAAATACAGGTATTTATAGAGGCAAACCCGAAACAAACATGTTTGACCCGAACCAGGAAACCTAGTCTAACTAGGAAAATAACCTTCGGTATTTTGGCTATAACTTTCTCATCCAACCTCGGAATGAGGTGATCTAAGATTTGTTGGAAAGAAGCCGAAGAGATCTACAACTTTGGTCTTTAATACTTTTCTAGATTCTAATTTCAACGTTATGAAAAATATAGAAACTCATAACTGGTCATTATTCCCAGATTTTCACTCTTTTGGCCTTTGTGCATGTTTTGTGCATTTGCACTCATATTTTCACAAATATACATTGAATTGATCTCAAATCAATTCTTATCATACTCAAATATTAAAATATGTTATTTTTTACTATATAACATATTTATCATAAAATATTCAAATTTACGGGGTTTTACAAAAAGTAAACAAGGACCAGCAGATAATAAAAGAAAAGACTAGGCTTTAACTTCTTCTTCTGCTCTGTCTACAAAGCACTCATGCTAAGAATACTCGGGCTCTGGCATATCTCTAAGTTGGACTTGTTCTTCCTCTAAATCTGGCGTACACCAGAGAAAATAGGTATACGTCAGCATGCATGGCATACAGCAAGACCCCATAAAAGAAAAGAACGAACGAAAACCCAATGCGAAAAATGATACAACAACAAAAATGACAAAGAAACGTGCAACTGGAAATCCAACAAAATAAACATGCAAATTCACTACTAAAACATCATAAACATAAAGCTAACTGCATATGGTAACCGGTTCGAATACTAACCATGCTAAAACTCACTGGTCCACCTCTCAAATAGGTCCAAGTTCGCATTACCGGAAGACTGACTGTTCATAATCCCCTACGCACATCCAATCCCACGAAACAGGCGACTAGAAGACTATACGTAATCCGATCTTGGCCTGGTCTGGACTCAGGCAAAGCTCAGGTGATGAAACAGGTCACAGACCCAAGTGGCAAAACAGGTCACTTGGTCCAACAAATAAACCGCAGGATGAAACAGGTCTCTGGTGTGTGTCTGGAAGATAAGTCAACAATCACATTCGATCATGCGAACCAAGACTTTCCCACCCCAACTCTTCTCGCTTTTCTAAGTCAAACATAATCCACACTATCTCTGGTTCACCACCTAATTTCAGTCAACACACCCATACATGTCACTAGGTCTGTTCATGACGCACGAGGCCACTAAGTCATGAACTACTAATGATTCTCAAATATGTAGAACCCCGTAATTTTTATATGAATATATGTGAATTATTAGTAAATAAATAATTCTTTTATGATAAATAGCTTGAGGTCATTGATGTTCATGATAACAAGTTATTTGAGATGATATGAGAATATGGGTGTAGAGTTTTGTGCGTTGGTTTTGCAAATAAGCAAAACATGCACAAAAAACTAAAATTTTCCAGATCGGTCTTATGATAAATAGCTTGGAGGTCATTGATGTTCATGATAACAAGTTATTTGAGATGATATGAGAATATGGGTGTAGAGTTTTGTGCGTTGGTTTTGCAAATAAGCAAAACATGCACAAAAAACTAAAATTTTCCAGATCGGTCAACACATCAGTCGACTGACTATATCAGTCGACACATCAGTCAACTGATACGCTGATTTTCAGTTTTTACAGGTTTCGGGTCTGTTTTGATTTGGTTCAGGTTTGGGTCGGGTTTAGCCGTTCATATATATTCTCCTTCACCCGAAATCATCCCCTCTCATCTTCAGATCAGAGAAAACCCTAGCCCCTCTCCCCTATCTCAAACCCTAGTTTTGTTCTTGGTGATTTGGGGAAGAACTTGGAGGATTTTCGTCGAAATCTTCTCGTTGCAGCGAAAGCGAACCACTCTCTCTCAGATCCAGGAGTTTCTCATCATCCCAGAGGTGAGTAACATCTCGCCCAACCTTGTCCTAATTTCTAAACGTTTTCAAATGGTTTTTATGAGTTTTGATGAGCCAAAAATGATATTTTTGTACAAAGGATTGATTTTTATAGCATATAGAGGGAAGATATGTTATTTCAGAATGTTAAAAACTCACCAACATTTTGTGAATCGAAGATCTAGATCTGAAATGTTTTTATAAGAGATTTAACACGAGTTTTTGTTTTAAAAAATGTTTTAAAACATGAATGCACATGATTTGGGTCTTGTTTATGTAGTCATACATGAAATGTTGTTTCAATTTAGATCATACATGTTAATATCAGTATCTTTATGCTTGGGATTGATGGGGATGAGTTTAGATCAATTTTATGGTAATATACAAATTGTGCAGAGTTCTGTAGTCCATCGGTCGACTGATCAGTCGACCGACGGGCTAAAGGTTTTCAACATCAGTCGACTGATCAGTCGACTGACGGGTTGATTTTGTTTTCTCAGCTCCGCAGTCTACAGATCAGTCGACTGGTGAGCTGAGGCTGTGCTGCCTGAGCTTATCGGTCGACATATGAGTCGACTGATGTCATCAGTCAACACATCAGTCGACTGATGAGATGTTTTACAGATTCTTGATTTGTTTGAGTTGCTTTTTGGGGTCGCCTCGATGACCTGACACTAGTTCACTATGTTAATGATTTATCTGTGCATGTGGGTTGACTTTTGACACAAGTTTAGACATGTACACCGAGATGCGTGCAAGTTTAGATTATGTATATTTTTCCGCATATACTTTTCACCGTTGCACAGTCCTTGTGTTGGACTATAATCCATAAAAGTCCTCGTGTTGGACTATAATCCATTTCAGTCCTCGTATTGGACATTTGCCACTTATTTCATGTGTTTGGAAACCACAGTATCTAGTTCCTGTATCGGACATATTTCTTAACCCTGTATATGACTTTCTCACAGGAGTTATGACATGACACTTAGGTAGATTATGACATGATATTCATGTAAGTAATAACATTATATTCATGTAGGCTATGACATGGCACTATACTTATGCTCTGAGTTTGGTTGTATTTCTTTTATTATTGTTCCTGTACTAGAACCTCGGGTTCGGTGTTTAGGGATTTACAATTTGAGATACAATGTATATACATGAGGGTTTCCTTGTTTGGATTATTTCGCTCGACGTACCTATGCTCGTGTTGTAAATTTCTAAATACTAAAACCCTCTTTAATAAAATCAATGATTTTAGACCTATTATGTATTATCTGTATTTTCTTATACAACGAGCCCTATTCCCTTGGGGTTGGTTGTGATGTTGCTCGCTAGCGCTTTGACGCTCGTTGTCTCTCCCCCTTTCAGGTAACGAGCCAGGAGCCCGAAGAGTCACAGGTTGATGGCGATGCATTTTAGTTTCAGCTGTCTACTTAGTTATATTTTCTTTTGGAGTTCTACAGTAGACTTTTGTTTAGACATTTGAGAGTCTTATTCTAGAAGTTGTAAAGGTTGTGTGCCTTATTTCCTCTTGTCAGATATTTGTTTCCAGATATTGACTTGTATTTCAGTATGTTAGATGATAAAATATTAATCTGATCTCTATTATTTCATCAGTTGACTCTTGTGTTATCTTTTACTTGCTTTTGTACCTACACCTATTATTGACTCTACTAGATAGATGTTAATTGTGATGGTAAAACATGTTATTGCACGGTGTGGTGCATGGCAGGTTTGATATTCTTGGTTTCACCTTGGACTGCAGCCTTATGTGAACCTAGGGGCGTCATAAAACACAACAAGGAACAATAAATAAGTCTAACTGATTCTATGTAATAACATGATGACAAGTCAAATACATTAAAATAAATCGCAAAACATAAAATGTAATTATGAACAGTAGAATCATGCATGCAATCCAGTTTCGTTATTATCTTATTATTCGAACTTCTAAACTACTCATAAAATTATCAGCAACTAAATAACATCTAATATAACTATGATCAAAAAGGAAATTGAAAACTGTGTTTATTTTACATATGAAATATCATAGTCTACAACCACCAACACAAGATTCTAATTAATTAATTCCAAAATAAATATTTTTTTTTCAAAATAAAATTCCTTTAAATCATAATAATTATTCCAAAATAATCTTTTCTCAAAATAGTTTAATAATTTAAAATAACCCGTTTTTCTAAAATAAATTATTTTAAATTATCTATTTTAATATTTATTCAAAACTAACCCCTTTTCCAAAATGATTTCTCTTAATTTATTTCTCACAATATCATTATTAATATTAATCATCCACAAGCCCACGCAGTTAATAACAATACACACGCTACAGCATAATCTAAAAATTGAATGACGAGTCAAAGAATATCAGGATCTTGCCTCGGGTATGTCGAACGAAACAACATCGACGGTGCGTATCGGATCTGGCATGGGGAGCGCGACGGCGACGGTTGAAGGGACTGCATAGGGGCTGCTGGACAGTGGCAACAATAGTTCGGGGAGGCGCGATGGAGGGCGTGGACGCGCGGTGGGTGTAAGAGGCTGTCAGTAGTTGAGCGGCGGCTATCAGTATTCTGAATTAATATAACAAATTGTACAATTAAACAAGAATAATCAATAAAAATATAATTACTTATATTTAAAATCAAATAATTATAGGATAATTATCTATGTAATAAAACGTACAAGTTGTACTAATACAACCGATAATATCCAACAGTAGAAATAATACAACAAATTATACAATTAAACGATAATAATTAGTAAAAATATAATTACTTATATTTAAAATCAAATAATTATGGGATAATTATCTAAACAATAAAACATACCAGTTATACTAATACGACAGATAATACGCAATAGAATAAATAATACAACATATTATACAAAATAATACGTAATAATAATACAACGTATTATATGAAATAATACGTAATAATAATAATAATACAACATATTATTTAAAATGATACGTAATAGTGTTGATAACACAACAGATAAATTCTAAAAAATTTTACTACACTAAATAAATTTATAAATATCAAAATCATTTAAATAAATATATAATCAGATTTTTAAATCATAGAAAATTCTAAAAAATCAAGAAAATACAGATACTCTTTTAAAAATAATAATTAAATATTTTAAAATACCAAAAATTTATTTTAACTAGTATAAAAAATTTATGGTCCTTACATTCTACCCCCCTTAAAACAAAATATGTCCTTAAAATTAAAATAAAAGCAATATACAAAAAACCAAGGATAGAGATATGGAACTATTGTTGGCCTCTTTGTTTTGATGATGTTTAACAAACAATTTACCACTAATGTTGTTTGTCTAGTATTCGTATTTTCTTATTTATTGTAGACAAACAATATGTTGGGGGATGGATGGAATTGCGCTTTCACGATCATATCCAAGGGAGGTTGGCGAAATTGTGGTATGAAGCTTACGCAATTCAAAGTTAAAGATTCAAGTTCAAGCTTCATCCGCAAGTATACCAAGATAGAGCTTCGTTGAAGATCACAAGCTTGGGTAAATTTAGTTTTAGGTTTATATTATGTGTGTTAGTACTTTAAGCTCAATCATATACACACATACACGTTTTAGTTTTGTATATACATAGTTATATATATGCATATATGTTTTGGTTTGATAGTTTTTAAGTTTTAATATGAAACAATTGAATATAATTAGAAAACATATTTTTGTTTCATACTTACATGCATATATATGATTTTATCAATATCAATTTTATTTAGTTCAATGAAATGATATTTACTTTTGAAATGTTTGCAAAATATGCAATTTTGTAAAAATATTATTTTCTTGGTTTATGGACTTAATAACAATCATATATATCTTTTATTAAGTCTATATAATCATTTTGTAATGTTTCAAAACATGATTAAGATAAAATGTCAAAACTCATATGTTTACATTTTTATGTTTTGGACTATTTTGTAAAATGATGATATTTTTCATTTGGGAGGTCCTTTTTGAAAACCAGTTGTTGTAGCATGTTTATTATCATGTTTATTATCATGTCTACAATCATTTTCCAAAGGTTTATATTTTTCTAAATTTATTTGATATTTTTAAATAGGGTTTTAAAATCAGAAAACTGTTTCAAACCTGTCATTTTCATATATTTGTTTGCGGTCGACCGCCACGGTCGACCGTCCCTGAGTCCAGAGACTCAGAAAGTTGTCTACCGCCATGGTCGACCGGATGGAGTCCAGAGACTTTCCTCTGTTGTTTTGTTGCTCGCGGTCGACCACGATTTTCCCACGGTCGACCGCCGATCGCCCAACGGTCATATTTTGTACAGAATCAGATTTCTGATTCATTAGGGTTTCTAGACTTTTGTTTGGGGTTTTTGCTGTTGGTTTCTCTTCCTATATAAACCCCTCAAACCCTATTCTACCAGCAACAACCATGAGAGTGTTTTAAACAAGTTTAAGAAAGTTTTAACAAGGGTTTATGGTTGGTTTAAGTTTGTTTAAAAAGCTTTTAAGCATTTGAGAATTTGATTTTGTGAAAACAATTTCACAAGAGCTTGAGGAGATCATCAATTGAAGTTTGGGCATTCAACTCATCTCTCTCTCATTCTTGATCTATAGAGAAGTTTTCCTAAACTCATTGTAGCTATTTATTGTTTTGATTCTAATTTCCATAAGCTAGATTTATTTGAGTTTAGTTTGTTTTATTGTATCTCATTATTTACACACACAACCATTGAGCTTATTATATTTCATACATAGTATAATTTGGGTTGTGGGGAGTGTAACTTAGAGATTGAGCCTACATTGTGTTCTCATCTATTGTAGAGAATAAATTATTTGTATTTGTGAGCTTCATTGTAAGGATACACTTTGTAATACACTTGTACACCGAGAGGAGTGGTTGGTAAGAGACAGGGTCGAATCCAAAAGGAGTGGCGTCGGTTGACGAACCTAGGGAGAGGTCGCATCCGAGCACTTGAGGGGGAGGACACAGACTAGGCCAACACTTAGAGGGTGTAGAGTGTGATTACAAGTGTGTAGTTGTAAAGTTTTCGGTTAGCTATAAAACCGAGTGTGAGGTGTAAACGTTGTTCGGGTAAGCATAGAAAACCCGGTTGTGATAGTGGATTTCTCCCCGGGAGTGGGTGAGCGGAGACGTAGGACGGAAGGTCCGAACTTTGTGATCATATTGTGTGTTTGCATTGTTTATTTGCACACTATCACTCTTGTTTTGTTTATGTTTATTTCACCCTTGTGTTAATTTGTATATCATTGTATATATCTCATAGTATATCTCATTGCTAGGATATATCTCTTTGTTCATATTGCTTATCCTAGCTCATATATCTTGTTGTATTTCATACTTGCTAGGATAACTTGTTATTAGTTTAATTGGTATAAAATCGGATTAGATTAGCATAAGACCCTAATCATCCCCTCTCTAGGGTCTAACAATTGGTATCAGAGCTTGGTGCTCTTTGATTTAAGGACTAATCGCCTTGAGTTAAAGATCCAAGTTATCTTATTTGTGCTAATTTAGTTATGATTGCATTTGTCTTGCTTGCATATATTCATATATATATCATGAATATGAATGTATTTTGTTTAGGTTATAATCCAAATATTGCTCCAAAATATAGAAATTTTACTTATGCTCAATGGTGCTCTAAATTTAAAATATTTGTTGAATCTAGAAATATCGACTTATGGGAAGTTATTGATTGTGCTTATATTGTGCCCACATTGGAGAAATCCAAGTGGAGCAATCATGATAAGAAAATATTTACAATGAACAAGTTAATGTTAGAACTCTTGCATAATGCTTTTGAACCATGTATTTCTAACGAACTTGCTCATTTTGATAGTGCTTACACGATTTGGAAACTTTTTGAAGCACATCAAGGAGATTTGAATGAGATTCGACGCGTTGTGGCGGAATCGACTTCAAGTAATAGTGGAGCATCATGCACACGTCCACTAGGGGATAACCCTAGTGTGGTAAGCGATTCGGAATCCGATAGTGATATATCCATCAATGAACTCGCTTGTGCATATGATAGATTAATGCATGCCTACACTAAGTTGCATAATAATTTTATATATTTGAAAAGCAAACATGTTAATTTGAAATCCGATCATGAGTTGCTAGGTTCCAAATTTAATGTCATTGCAAAAGAAAATATTGTGCTTAAACAAAACAATGATATGTTAAATTTGGAAAATGAAAAATTAACCTCATCCATCACTAGCTTATCTCATGTTAAAAATAATGTCATGTTAGAAGTAGAGAACATACAAAATGATACTGCTTCTTTCATAAATGACTATTTATGTTCTAATTCTAATGTTAATGCATACGTGCCTAATGATGAGTTGAATGATGTTAAAAATCGTATTACCTCTTTAGATTCAACTCTTAATTCATGCATTATTAACCATAAGAAACTTATGGACTTATGTGCAAAGTCCTGTGTTGACACTTCTAAATCAAACACACACTATGCACACTTGTATAGCAAATTTTACAAATGCTCTATTTACGGTCGTAAAGGCCACCTTGCTAAATTTTGCTATGATGCACACAAACCTAAGATTGCTAATACTCCATGTGCATCTCATAAGGCTTCTTCTTCATCACATGTACACACACATGCACCCATTGGTCATCATAAGCATGCTAATGTGTATCATTATGATTTTTGTGGTAGAGTTGGTCACTTAGCTAAGTTTTGTTTTGATTTGCGAAAAGTTTCTAAGTCGCAAAATATTTCAAGTAGACTAACATTGTTTTAAAATATTTTACATTTGCAAAATAATCTTAAAAGATCATCTATGTTTGCAAATGTTACTCGTGCACGAGCTAATGGTCCATAAAAACAAATGGATCTCTTTCATTGCACAAATTACAATCGGAAGGGTCATTTGAGTGATTATTACTTTGACCGTGTTAGTACACCACATGTGCCCAAACGGGTTCATAACCCTAGGGCTTTGAGCTTAAATGATAGAGGTCATGTCCCTACCTAAACCTTTTGGTACCAAGAATACTTGGGTACCAAAACAAATTTGATTTTAAACCAAGAATTTTAGTACTTTTATTTTTCTTTTTTCTTGGTTTTAAAAAATTATACTTTAAACTTTTGAACATGAAAACAATTTTTTTTCATTGATCAAATTCTTTTGTTTTAATGATTATTGGTTTTGTTTTGATGAGAGGTTTGTGTTTATATAACCCTCCAGGTTTATTGGGTGTTTATTCCCAAATCTTGTTTACCGGGTGCTAAAAATATTTATATGGGTTGATACTAGCTCAAGAGCTAGATATAGTTGCCTCTCTTGATTTTTAAAAATCAATGGTGATTTGGTTTTATACTTTTAAAGATGACTTTTTCCATAGTTCATGATTCTTGTATGCTTTGTAATCTTATTTTTGAACTATGAAAATTTTGTTTTGATTTGTTCTTTTGAATTTATTATATAGCACAAAAAAAATTCAAATATGCTTTATAATGTATTCTATGAGTGGTTTGATCAAGTCCTACAAAGAAAGTTTTCTTTATTGATCAAACATTGTTTTTGGATTTACACTTTGATTTATGATTTCATTTGGTTGATTTGAAAACTTTTTGCGTGATTCTCATGTTCTATCTCTTGATTTCATAAATCTATTTTTATACACTATGTTTTTAAAATTGTGTAATGAGACACTTCTTTCATATTAACATATTTATATGTGTTCTCATTATCTTTTTTTGTATGTGAGTTATGTTTAGCATGTTTTTAATCTATGCTTTCTCACATATGTATGCCTTAGCATTCATTTCATACATTCATGAGGCATTTTGATAGGGGAAGCAATCTCTATATCTTTTTATGTGTTATACTCACCCATGCTTATAGGTAGGGGGAGCTTTCGCTCTCTTTCATCTATATGGTTTTTCCCTTTTTGATGTTGTCAAAGGGGGAGAAATATTATGAGTATATTCTTTCCTTGTTATGTATGATAATTATAATATTGTATATTTAATTTCCTTCATACATATATCCTTTTTGTAAATTGTTTGTTATCATCAAAAAGGGGGAGATTGTTGGCCTCTTTGTTTTGATGATGTTTAACAAACAATTTACCACTAATATTATTTATCTAGTATTCGTGTTTTTTTATTTATTGTAGACAAACAATATGTTGGAGGATGGATGGAATTGCGCTTTCACGATCATATCTAATGGAGGTTGGCAGAATTATGGTATGAAGCCTACGCAATTCAAAGTTAAAGATTCAAGTTCAAGCTTCATCCACAAGTATACCAAGATAGAGCTTCGTTGAAGATCATAAGCTTCGGTAAATTTAGATTTAGGTTTATATTATGTGTGTTAGTACTTTAAGCTCAATCATATACACACATACACGTTTTGGTTTTGTATATATATAGTTATATATATACATATATGTTTTGGTTTGATAGTTTTCAAGTTTTAATATGAAACAATTGAATATAATTAGAAAACATATTTTTGTTTCATACTTACATGCATATATATGATTTCATCAATATCAATTTTATTTAGTTCAATGAAATGATATTTACTTTTGAAATGTTTGCAAAATATGCAATTTTGTAAAAATATTATTTTCTTGGTTTATGGACTTAATAACAATCATATACATCTTTTATTAAGTCTATATAATCATTTTGTAATGTCTCAAAACATGATTAAGCTAAAATGTCAAAACTCATATGTTTACATTTTTATGTTTTGGACTATTTTGCAAAATAATGATATTTTTATTTGGGAGGTCCTTTTTAAAAACCAGTTATTGTAGCATGTTTATTATCAGGTCTACAATCATTTCCCAAAGTTTTATATTTTTCTAAATTTATTTGATATTTTCAAACATGGTTTTAAAATCAGAAAACTGTTTCAAACCTGTCATTTTCATATATCTGTTTGCGGTCGACAACCACGGTCGATCGCCCCTGAGTCCAGAGACTCAGAAAGTTTTTCAGAGGCTCACGGTCGACCGTGATGGTCGACCGGATGCTCTCGCGGTCTACCGCCATGGTCAACCGGATAGAGTCCAGAGACTTTCCTCTGTTGTTTTGTTGCTCGCGGTCGACCATGATTTTCCTACGATCGACCGCCGATCGTCCAACGGTCATATTTTGTACAGAATCAGGCTTCTAATTCGTTGGGGTTTCTGGTCTTTTGTTTGGGGTTTTTGCTGTTGGTTTCTCTTCCTATATAAACCCCTCAAACCCCCTTCTACCAGCAATAACCATGAGAGTGTTTTAAACAAGTTTAAGAAAGTTTTAACAAGGGTTTATGGTTGGTTTAAGTTTGTTTAAAAAGCTTTAAGCATTTGAGAATTTAAATTTGTGAAAACAATTTCACAAGAGCTTGAGGAGATCATCAATTGAAGTTTGGGCATTAAACTCATCTCTCTCTCACTCTTGATCTATAGAGAAGTTTTCCTAAACTCATTCTAGCTATTTATTGTTTTGATTCTAATTTTCATAAGCTAGATTTATTTGAGTTTAGTTTGTTTTATTGTATCTCATTATTTACACACACAACCATTGAGCTTATTATATTTCATACATAGTATAATTTTGGTTGTGGGGAGTGTAACTTAGAGATTGAGCCTACATTGTGTTCTCATCTATTGTAGAGAACAAATTATTTGTATTTGTGAGCTTCATTGTGAGGATACACTTTGTAATACACTTGTACACCGAGAGGAGTGGTTGGTGAGAGACGGGGTTGAATCCAAGAGGAGTGACGTCGGTTGACGAACCTAGGGAGAGGTCGCATCCGAGGACTTGAGGAGGAGGACACGGACTAGGCCAACACTTAGAGGGTGTAGAGTGTGATTGCAAGTGTGTAGTTGTAAAGTTTTCGGTTAGCTAGAAAACCGAGTGTGAGGTGTAAACGTTGCTCGGGTAAGCGTAAAAAACCTGGTTGTTATAGTGGATTTCTCCCCGGGAGTGAGGAGCGGAGACGTAGGACGGAAGGTCCGAATTCCGTGATTATATTGTGTGTTTGCATTGTTTATTTGCACACTATCACTCTTGTTTTGTTTATGTTTATTTCACCCTTATGTTAATATGTATATCCTTGCATATATCTCATTGCTAGGATATATCTCTTTGTTCATATTGCTTATTCTAGCTTATATATCTTGTTGTATTTCATACTTGCTAGGATAACTATTAATTAGTTTTAATTGGCATAAAATCGGATTAGATTAGCATAAGACCCTAATCCCCCCCCCCCCTCCTCTAGGGTCTAACAACTATATCCATATGCAGAGGAGAATGTAAAACAATAACGACGTAAGATACTATTTAAGAGCGATAGCTGAGATTCAGCATTCATATGGATGTAAAAAAATAAATATCCGTATGCTAGTATAAGGTGATATCAAGCAATTCAAGATTAATACATAAGAGAACACTTAGTAGTGATGGAAAATTTATGTCATAATATATGCTTTTGTATCACAATCATAAAATATGCTAGTATTCAGTACACACGAGACACAAAAAGGTGATAATTATCTTAAAAGAAATACATAGAAAATATAAAAATATGTATCATAATAACATGAATACATATGCGTAATACACGAATCATTCAAAAAGTACGAAACATATATCAACATGATATTATTGATATACTATCATAAGACAACACATCACGGTGTTAAAACATAATCAATAACACAAAATTGGCAAAATATAACAAATAAATAATTATACAAAAATATAATATGAAATATAAATACGTAATTTAAACAATTGTCAATCACTAGAACACATGATAAAGTATATCAACTCAACAATATAAATAATTAAAAGAAGAACATAAAGAAGATAAAAAGATTTTAACAGAATATAAATCACTCATACGTAAGCAGATAATAAACATGATAAACACAAAAATATATAAAACACAATACAATTACAGATGAATCATATACAAGCAAAATCAAAAGAAATATTTGAAGAGTATGTAAGCAAAACAAAATAGCAAAGAATCAAATGTATATATAGTTTAGGTAAATATATGGGACAATATACGAGACATGTAAATAGTCACAAAATATTATATGATAAAAATAGACGTAAGAGTATACAAGCAATTCAAAATAGGCATATTATATAAGACTTAATAAGGACATAATCATATATGTATTCAACAAATAATATGATAAATCAGAAATATTAGTAATATTTATAAGATAAAATAATAAATATAAACAAGATACTATAATAATAATTATATCAGATATAGCAATATATGGCATAATAGTCAAAATCATATAAATACGATCAGTGTAAATATACATAAATAGCGATGTATAATACATAAAACATGACTATGGAAGATAAAATAGATTTATAAACAAATAAAAACATAAGAAGGGCCTAAACTTGTATAATAAAAACACCGATATATTATAAATAAATATACCATGAATGATTAATGAATATGTAAACATAAACACTGATAACACATAAAATAGAACATGATTAGATAAAGTTGATAAATGACTATAAAAATATACATCATAAATATAATAATCTACGTGAATACACTATAATGAAAAGAGAATAGTAAATATAAAAGAATGAAAAGGTAAAACATAACACAAGTAACGAAAATAATGAATAGAGAATTAACAACAAATAATGACACAATAAAAGACATAAATATCTAAAAATACCATAAAATAAATACAAAAAATAACATGCATATACATTGTATATTGTTACAATGACAAAACAATACATATCAAAAATAAAGCAACGACAACAAATACACAAATGTATTATAAACAACCCATGAGTAAATACTATACATACTCACAAATGCTATTTATAATTATATTTATATTAGTTATAAAAGAATAATAACCAATGATACGAGATAATATAACAAACATAGATAATTAATAACTCAACTCCAACCTAACAACATGAATAAATGCTTGAATATTAAAATAGAAATACATGGCTCTTAGAAATAACAAAACCAATGCAAACATACTAAAGTAATCTAACAAGATAAAACTTACAGATAAAAACTATATACTAAAAATGTAAAGGATAAGAATATAGTACATATGTATAATATTAAAATCATGAACATATTAATGTATATCACTAAAAATACGAACAATATACAATAATAAAAAATATAAGTAAATAATAGGTGGTATGACAGAAAACGCACACATACATAATGTAGACATGCAAAAGTATATTTTAAATACAAGAAAATAATCTGAATATCAAATATGCTATGTAATGTATATGTGGAGCCTAGAGCAATGAAAAACACTTAATGATATGATTTGAACAATTAAAAATATATAAGTAATGATATATATAATGAAAAACACACAATATAACACTGTGTACGATACATAAAATAATGTAATAAACAATGCAAAAATCAATACAATCAACGCTATATAAGTTAACCAAAGAAACATAGTTGTAAAAATATTAACACATATAATAACGACCGGTATAAGGAAAGAGGAATTATAGGAAGAGAGCGTGTAGTCGCGAAGCGATGAGACAAGAACAGTAGGAAGCCCCGGAGTCAAAGAGTGATAAGATAGGAACGAAATGAAATCTATCAATAAAATAGGATAAGGGATCAAGAATAGTCTCACAGATGAAATCATGATATGTATCTAAATTGTCCAATATATTCTCACTAGTGGAAACTCGGGACCGTGACCTGCATGGGCCACCACTAAAACCTATCACGCCTCGCTTCCTAAAATACCGGAGAATCGGAACGTGAACAAGCCCGTGACATATTAGATTAAGGAGAATAAATAAAAATAATTATTTCTCCTCAACCTAATATGCTAAGCGTTAAGAAATAAATGCAAAAGCACAGGTCCTCGATCACAGATAGCGAGAATATAATAAACAACTCAGAACAAAATATCCATATCACAAATGACAATCATCCAAGACATAAAGTTTAGGTCAAACATACCCTTATTACAAAATAGAACAACTAAATACTGAAGAGGTACAAAGATACATCGATCAATGAAAATAGAAAGAACTACAAAAGTAAACAAGGACCAATAGATAATAAAAGAAAAGACTAGGCTTCGACTTCTTCTTCTTCTCTGTCTGCAAAGCACTCCTTCTGAGAATACTCGGGCTCTGGCATATCTCCAAGCTGGACCTGTTCTTCCTCTAAGTGTGACGCCCCTGGGTTCACACAAGGCTGCAGTCTAAGGTGAAACCAAGAATGTCAAACTTGCCATTCACCACACCGTGCAACAACATGTTTCACCATCACAGTTAACATCTATCTAGTAGAGTCAACAACAGGTATAGGTACAAAAGCAAGTAAAAGATAATACGAGAAGACTGATGAAATGATAATAATCAACTTAATGTCTCATCATCCAACAAACAGAAACATATAGTCAAGATCTGAGTAGATAAACCGGAATACTCAACAAGTCTCAAATACAAATATTTGACAAGAAGGAAATAAGGCACACAGCCTTTACAACTTCTAGAACAGGACTTTCAAATGTCTAAACACAAGTCTACTGTGGAACTCCAAAAGAAAATATAAAACTAGCTAGACAGCTGAAGCAAAAATGCATCGCCATCAACCTGCGACTCTCCGGGCTCCTGGATCATTACCTGAAAGGGGGAGGGACAACGAGCGTCAAAGTGCTAGCGAGTAACATCACAACCAACCACAAGGCAACAGGGCTCGTTGCATAAGAAAATACAGATAATACATAATAGATCTAAAATCATTGATCTTACTAAAGAGGGTTTTAGTATTTAGAAATTTACAACACGAGAATAGGTAAGTCGAGCGAAATAATCCAAACAAGGAAACCCTCATGTATATACCTTATATCTCAAATTTGTAAACCCCTAATTACCAAACCCGAGGTTCTAGTACAAGAATAATAATAAAAGAAATACACTAATCTCAGAACAATAGTGCAATGCCATATCATAGCCTACCTGAATATCATGTAAAAATCTACACAAGTGTCATGTCAAAATCTACATAGTTATCATGTCATGAACTTCTGTGAGAAGGTCATATGCAAGGTTAAGAACTATGTCCGAAACAGGAACTATATATGGTAGTTTCCAAACTCATAGAATAAGTGGCAAATGTCCAACACGAGGACTGAAATGGATTATAGTCCAACACAAGGACTTCTATGGATTATAGTCCAACACGAGGACTTTGAAATGGTGAAAATTATCACTGTGATATATAGTGAAATCTACTTATATCAATCCACACTCAAATCAGTGTATAAGTCCCCAATTTATACCCTCAGGTCATCTATCATGCATGGATACATAGTAAGACTAAATACCAATGTCAGATAATCCTCTGCCCCTACAGCGAGCCCAGCGGTCGATCGCCCCGGTCGACTGCCAAGCGGACAGAAACCCAAATCTGGGTTTCTGTCAGCTCAAAACCTGAAATAAAATTTTGTATATTTCTACGATAATACAGATCTAATGCCTCTATAAATCATACTGTAGGAAAACAATAAATTTTAAGCATGTAAACTATATTCCCAACATTCTAAATACAAGAGAAACAAGATTTAAAACGTTTTGGTGACAGTAAACGTGATTTAACTCTTGTTTAAACAAATTTCAGATCTAAACCTTTATTAAACATAACATTGGTGAACTTTTATAAACTGAAACCTTTGATTCTTGCTAACCATATTATAGGGAGTTCATTTTTATACAAAAATACCATTTTGGCTCATCAAAACTCATAAAAACTCAAAAGAAAACCATAGAAAATAGGGGTGAGGGATTGGGCGAGATGATACTCGCCTTAGATGCTGACAAATGCCCTGAAGATGATCCTCCTTCGATCTAACCTACGAAAACCTCCTGAAAATCCTCCGAACTTCTCAAAATCGCCAGATCCAGCTAGGGTTTTGAGAGGAGAGAGATGGGGGCTAGGGTTTTAGGTCTAAGATGAAAAGAGGCTCTCCTGGGTTGGATTAGTATGTATACTAATTCTCTAACCCGACCCAAAACCCGATAAGACCAAAACAAAATCCGTAAAAGCCCAAACCTGAAAACTCTCTGACCGCTGTGCGGTCGACCGATGCGGTCGACCGCCACGGTCGACCGCGTCGCTCGACCGCGTAGCAGAAAAATGCCCGCTGCTAGGCATCTATCATGCTGGTCATTTCACTCGATTTCTCTCACATAGAAACATTTGATGGGGTCTCAAACACAGATAATTACGTTCATCTGATATATATATGTATATATATATAATTATTTATCATAAGAGAATTATTCACTATTAATAATTCACATATATTTATTTTAGCAAATTTCGGGGCTTTACATTCTTCCCCCCTTCAAAAGAATTTCGTCCTTGAAATTCGAAAATTATACAAATCCCGAACTATGAATTACTAGATGACATATAGAGATATTTATTCTTAACGATCTAAAATGATAATATTCTCGCTCAAATCCTAATCTAGTAGAACTAGTACATCGGGAGAAAAATCCAAACAAGGAACCCCCCATACATATACCATGTGTTCCAAAAGATTAAAAAAAAATTAAGCAAAAATATCTTCATTCTAGCATTAAATATAAACATAACCAAAGATATAAACATAAAGTAAGATATATAACATAATAAGAATTTATTTACCTGCTCAATCAAGTGTGGGTAGTCGCGACACATGTCCTCTTCGCGCTCCCAAGAAATTTCCTCAATGCCTCCCCGGTTCCACTGAACTTTCACTAAGGGAATCACCTTATTCCTGAGTCTCTTGTCCTCTCTGGTAAGTATACAAACCGGAATCTTAATAGTAGTCAAATCCTCCTGAAGCTCAATCTCTGGTGCATCCAATACTCGTTGCTGCTCCTCATCATGCAAGTGTTTCTTCAGCATAGAAACATGAAACACATTGTGTATACTAGACATCGATCTTAGAAGATCTAGTCTATATGACATAGCTCTAATACGCTCTAAAATCTAAAATGGTCCAATATATCTTGGCGCAAGCTTCCCCCGTCGCCCAAATCGCTGTACGCCTTTCATAGGTGATACCTTCAGCATGACTGAGTCTCCCACCTGAAGCTCCAAGGGTCTTCGCCTCTTATCTGCATAACTCTTTTGCCGACTTTGAGCGGCTAGAATCCGCTCCCTGATCAATGCTACCTTCTCGGTAGTCTGCCTCACTAGCTCTGGCCCAAGCATCAAGCTGTCCTCTGGCTCTGCCCAACATATCGGCGATCTATAGGGCCTCCCGTATAATGCCTCATATGGAGCCATACCGATCGTCGCTTGATAACTATTGTTATAAGCGAACTCGACCAGTGGAATATGATCTTCCCAACTGCCCTGAAAATCAATGACGCAAGCTTGCAACATGTCTTCCAACACCTGATTCACCCTCTCCGTCTGACCATCCGTCTGGGGGTGGAATACACTGCTATAAGATAGACTGCTGCCAAAAGAGTCCTGAAAACTCCTCCAAAAGTGTGAAGTGAAAACCGATCCTCGATCTGATACGATCGTGTCCGGAACTCCATGAAGTCGAACTATCTCCCGAATGAAGATCTTCGCATAAGCCTCGGCTGTATAAGTGGTCCTTACTGGAATAAAATATGCTGACTTCGTCAACCGGTCCACTATCACCCAAACAGAATCATTCCCCTTCTTCGACTTCGTCAACCCCACAATAAAATCCATGGAAATGTCTGCCCACTTCCACTCTGGAATGTTGAAGTGTCCCTATCGGTCTCTGATGCTCTGCCTTTACCTGCTGACAGGTAAAACATCTAGCCACATAGTCTGCAATCTCTCTACACATACCGCTCCACCAGAAATGTCTCTTCAAGTCCTTGTACATCTTGGTGGTCCCTGGATGCACTATGTATCGAGTATGGTCTGGCTGGCACAACTAATCTACCCTTCATCCGTAGACCTCCATCAGCTCCAATGGTCTAATCAGTCTTAGGCTCTTTGGAAATCTCCTCCTTTCGGATTTGAATCCAAGAGTCTCCCAACTGAGCTCTGATAACTCTATCACTCCAAGATGGCTGCACTATCACAGCTCCCAAAAATGCACTGGTTCCTCCAATCTCGGGTCTAAAATCAAACTGGCTAAGAGTGATAAGATCTCGATGTAGTGAACACCTCAAAGCCAAAATCCGATGTCGACGCTTCCTGCTTAAAGCATCTGCTACGACGTTCGCCTTCCCTGGATGATACTGGATCGCGAACTCATAGTCCTTAATAAATTCAATCCATCTCCTTTGTCTCTGGTTGAGTTCCTTCTGGGAAAAGAGGTACTTCAGACTCTGGTGATCTGTGAATAACTCAAACTGCACCCCATATAGATAGTCCCTCCAAGACTTCAGTGCAAATATCACTGCTGCCAACTCCAAATCATGAGTGGGATAGTTCTGCTCATGCACCCTCAACTGCCGTGAGATATAGGCCACTACCCTCTGAGTCTGCATCAATACGCCTCCTAAGCCTGCCAACGATGCATCTGTATATACGACGAATGTCCTGTCACTACTCGGAATGGTCAAAACCGGCGCTGTAGTCAACTTAGCCTTCAAAATATCAAAGGCCTTCTGGCACTCCATGCTCCATATGAACTGTACACCCTTCTTCGTAAGGTGTGTAATAGGCGTCGCAATCTTCGAGAAGTCCTGAATGAACTTCCTATAATATCCAGCTAAGCCCAAAAAGCTGCGAATCTCTGTCACCATCTTCGGTGGCTCCCAATCAAGAACTGCCATGACCTTAGCCGGGTCCACTGCTATACCCTCTCAACTGATAACATAGCCAAGAAATCTGACTTCCGAAAGCCAAAACTCGCACTTGCTGAACTTAGCATACAGCTGATGCTCCTGAAGAGTCCTCAATGCTATCCGTAGATGCTCCTCGTGATCCGCCTCCGACCTCGAGTAAATGAGTATATCATCGATGAAGACGAACACAAACTGATCCAAGAAGGGACGGAAAACCCGGTTCATTAAATCCATGAATACCGCGGGTGCATTGGTCAACCCAAATGGCATGACCAAGAACTCGAAAGACCCATATCGAGTAAGAAAAGCGGTCTTGGGAATATCCATCTCCCGAACCTGCAGCTGATGGTAGCCAGAACGAAGATCAATCTTCGAGAAATACTGTGCACCCTGCAATTGGTCAAACAAGTCATCAATCCTAGGTAATGGGTACATATTCCGGATAGTGACCTTGTTCAACTCTCGATAATCTATGCATAATCTCATACTACCATCCTTCTTCTTCACGAAGAGGACCGGCGCGCCCCACAGAGAATGACTCCGGCGAATAAAAACCTGAGCTAATAACTTGTCCAACTGGGTCTGAAGCTCCCTCATCTCAGCTGGTGCCATACGATAGGGTGCGCAGGATATCGGGGCTGTGCCAGGCTGCAACTCAATACAAAACTCCACCTCTCTCACCGGAGGTAATCCAGGTATGTCCTGAAAGACATCCTGATACTCTGAGACAACTCTAGTCTCCAATATCTCAGCACCCTGATCCCGTCGCATCACCTCCTCGATGTACGCCATAAATGACTCCGCAAGTCGGTTGCCCTGAGAGGCGGCTACAATCATCTCGGACCCGTCGGACGCTCGCAACTTGACTGTCTTCGCAAAACAATCAATACTAATATGGTAGGAAGACAACCAATCCATACCAAGGATGACATCGAACTCGAACATATGCAACACTATCAAATCAACTATGAACTCTGACTCGTCTAAACTGACGGTACACCTCCTACAAACACTCTCCAGAAGTGATACCTCACCTAAAGGGGTGGAAACAGATAAAGGGGTGTCTAGAGGCTGAGCTACGAGCTAGAGTCTAGCCATAAATGCATGCGATATGAAGGAATGCTAAGCTCCTGAATCGAAGAGAATACGGGCGGGAAAGGAATTCACAAAGAACGTACCCTCCAGTACTGCTCCGCTAGCTCCATGATCACGGGGAACTACTGCATAAACCCTGCCCGTGGCTGAATACTGCTCAGCTGCTGGAGATGGAGAATATGGGACAATCTGCCCCTGAGGAACCTCCTGAACTGCTCGAATCTGTCCCTCAGTCCTCTGAGCTACTGGCGGTGCCTCAAGCCTGTTCTGCTGGCCCTGACCTCTGCCCTGCTGGCGCTGCTGCTGCTGCTGGTTCGGACCCTTGCCCTGATGGGCTCCTGCTGGTACACTACGACACTTTGATGCCTTATGCCTAACCTTGTGACAATTAAAACAAGATCCCTGGAACTTGCGCTGCGGATGCGCTTTCTGATCCTGTTGGGGTCCCCTTTTATAAGGGCCCTGATGCTGCTGCTGCTGTCCAGAAAAAGGTCTCTTGTTCTTGCTCTTATCCCCACTCTGTCATGTCTTGGCCTTCCCCTCCTTATCTTTCTGAAACATAGTAGTCTCAATCTCCTGAGAAGTGGCAGCCTCAGCTACCTCTCTAACTGAATAAAACCTCCTCGACACGAGGTACCGTCGGAGATTAGGGCGAAGCCCTGCTAAGAACATCTGAGCCTGACACTCTCCCGTCTGCCACATGGCCGTGAAATGTAGTAACTCCATGAACCGGCTCTCAAAATCCGCCACTGACATGTCCCCCTGAGTCAAGCGGGACAACTCGAGCTCCTTCCCAGTCCGTGCTGCAGAAGAAATGTACTGTCCATTAAAGAAGTATATAAAATCCTCCCATGTGAGGGTCATCCTCTGCTCCGGAGTAAACTAAAGTCGGTACCATCTCCCGGCATCTCCCTTCAGGCTGTAGGATGCCAGCCTCTGCTTCTGTACTGAATCTACACCGAGTATATCGAGAATATTGCTCACATCCTCCTTCCACTTATGGGCTGCAAGAGGGTCTGGTGACCCCTGGAACTCTGGTGCCCTCATCTTCTGATACCTCTCCACCATACGGAGCCAAGCCTCCTGCTCCGTGGCTCTATCTGGGACTACTAGAGGAATGGCTGCAGGCGTGACCTCTGGGGGTCTCTCTCTGACGGGAACAACAGGTATCCCCTGCTGCTGAGCTACCGGTGGTGGTGGTGGTGTCCGTGGTGTTATATGAGTCGTCACCAACTCCTCAATGGCTGTCATCTGGGCAATG